>NC_138772.1:538522107-538873493 GCF_965119305.1 Pelophylax lessonae | reverse complement strand
AAAAGGACATTAATTGTATTTGGGTACAGTGTCGCACGATCGCGCAATTGTTTGTAAAGTAACGAAGTGCCGAATCGCAAAATATGGCCTGGTCATTAAGGGGGAAAATCTTCTGGTCCAGAAGTGGTTAAAAAAGAAAAAAAAAGGTATTTATAATGAGATATATATTATTTATATGATATTCCCAAAGGGAAATCACATCTGCCACTTGCCTCACTAGAGCCCTGCAAGTGCAGCAGCTGATTGATAATTATGTAATCACTCCAATTGATTGAACTGAGCACATGGACACCGACAAACAAACAGCTATTTCTTCAGAATAACAAAAGGTAGGAATCTGCAACAATATTTTTTTTTTTAAAATCCCTGCAATGTACAGAGATCACCCAGAGGGGAATGTTTATTTCTCACCAATTGTGGAGTTACTCATTAATGCCCAGCCGTCGCACATAGGACCCATTGGGGACAACCATTCCGTGCTGATAGTATGCTCACTGCCAGCTCCTGGAACAGTGGACTGAGCCAGAGGCGTAACTAGAACCTTCAGGACCCCGGTGCAAGAAACCATGAAGGGTCCCCCCCCCCGGACCCCTGGCCGGGCCCTTCCCTTCAAGCCTGGGGCTCTTCCCACTGATCCTGGGGCCCTTTACTCTCATTGCGGGACCCTTTCACAAGTTCTGCAGTGGGCCCCCTTCCTGCCATCTTGGGCCTCCCCACGGTGTTGGAATGCCAGGGCCCGGTTGCAAGTGTGACCTTTGCGATCCTGGAAGTTCACCACTGGTGTCAGTAGTTTTTTATTTTTCGGTATTTTAATTGTATTATTTTTTATCATTTTATTTAATTTTTTTACAATGTCACTGACTATGACTCTGTCCATTCAGAAAAGGAAGGGGCTGGTAAATTAGATATTTCCTGGTTCTCTATTGTGACTAGGGATGATCGAACGGTTCGGGTCGACCATCGGTTCGACCCGAACATTGGCTGTTCGAAATTCGGCCGAATTCCCGAACTTTTTGTGGTAAAAGTTCGGAATTCGGCAACCAGAACCACCCAAAATGCAATGGGACAGGAACTGGGCTTTAAAAGCCCGTGATTGGACCAGAAACATCAGGAAAAGCCAATTGAGGGGGCAGGAGGATGCTAGGAATGTGATTGGGAGTGACTAGGGGGTCAGAGGCCAATCAGTAGTGAATACGCCCCCCAGTATATAAGATAGCCCCGCCAAATCTCTAGCACTGTAATACAGGGATTGTGAAGAGAGTGAAGCAGTTCTGTTACTCCTGCTGCAAAAGTGTCATTTAGCAATTATTAGTGTGAGGAAAGGGATATGCAGTGTAGTTAGGGTACTATATACCACTATAGTTAGATTCAAAAATATAGTTTCTGTAGGGAAAGTGTTAAGTGTCAGGGTGACCGAAATGTAGTGTAGGGTGAACTGACTCTGACTGCTATGTGGACGTCTTTGGAGGCAGGCATGACATCTGAAACTTCTGTGTAGGGGTATATATACACACACACACATATATGTATATACACACATACACACATATAGGTGTGAAAGGAGCGTAAACACCATCCATGCGCTAATTAAATAATTTGCAGGTATAGGGTTCCACTCCTTTCACACCTATATGTGTGTATGTGTATATATTATATTATATATATATATATATATATATGTGTGTGTATATATACCCCTACACAGAAGTTCAGATGTCATGCCTGCCTCCAAAGACGCCCAAAAAATGCTCAATAAATGCCTGAAACATAAACGCCCAGGTGTGAAAGGAGCGAAGCCACATCCCTGCGCTATTGAAACTCTAAGAAAAATGATCTTTTTTTTTTGGTTCTGGACATGCTACAGAGCTGAAACTTCACAGATAAACTTTTTAGACCCCCCCCCCAGACACTAAATCCAAAGAAATCTAATTTTTTTTTTTCAATAATTTTTTCAATAATTGGCTCTCTATCAAAAATGACAATTTTTAAGAACTTTTTTTTGTGTGATTAATAGTCCCTGGGGTATGACCCAGAACCCTAGGCACTTTTTAGGGGCATTTATTGGGTTTTGGGGCTTCAAAATGGTGTTTTTTGATTACCGAAGTTCGGGGTCCCATTGATTTCAATGGGGTTCTGGAATCCGGACCCGAACTTTCGGGGAAGTTCGGGTGTTCTGGCCAAACCAAACTTTTCAAAAGTTTGATCATCCCTAATTGTGACACATCCCCTGCAGCAGACGGCAGGAGAGGGAAGGGAGCACAGTGGGGGGGGGGGGGGGGCGGGGGAGCACACAGGGGCCCAGAGAGCAGCAGAACACAAGTGAACTGGATAGGAGGAGTGGCGGGGGCAGCAGAGGAACCAATCTCCTCCATTTTCCTCCTGCAGCTACAGGAGGAGAAAAGGAGGACAGTGATTTCTCTACATACTGCCCCCACCGCCCCTCCTATCCAGGTGTACAGGGGAAGCCACACGGGGCCCCCTGGAGCATGGGGCCCCGGTTGCAATTGCAACCCCTGCAACCCCTGTAGTTACGCCCCTGGACTGAGCTCCCCATCATTAAGCTCCAGATCATGTGAACACTATGACAGCCAATCAAAGCAGTCATATGATCCAGAAGCCTGCCTCTACCTTCCGGAGTTAGGACCCTCTTAAACCCTAGTTCATACCGCTGGGGCTTTTGAAATTACGCTACTTCAGCGCGATTTCAAAGTCGCACATGAGTGCGACTTGCACTGCCGATTTCATCGTGGCTTGCGACTTCATTTAACAGAAGTCTATACAAGTTGCAATGAAATCGGTAAAAAGTAGTGCAGGAACCTTTTTCATAATGGCTGCGGCATGAGTTGTGGTGATATGAAACAGTTCCATTGCCGGCAATGGGGTGCAACTTATCATGCGATTTGGAACTGTCAAATCGTATGTCAAATTGCACTGGTGAGGGCCACTGGGCAGCAGGGGTTCAACAGCATCCACACCCAGGACCGCTGATAGGGGGGGGACCACCAGTCCTCCTGTAGGGGGCCCCAACAGTATGGGGAATCGGTGCGGTCGGGGGCAATTACAGAAGGAAGCCCTGTGCGACTCTCTGCAGGCAGCAGCTGAAAACCGGTTTCTCCCCCTCCTGCCAGCTTTCAGTAGCTGCAGGGAGAGACACAGACACAGGCATCGAATTGCTTCTCTGACACCGATCCTCCCTGCTTCTGACCCCCCCCCCTCTCCCATGTGCCCCCCTTTTACTGTGAGCCCCCCCCCCCCCCTTTACAAGACAAAAAGCCCAGCGCTGCAGGCTTTTTGTCTTGTAAAAAAAAAAAAAAAATTGTAAAAATATATATATATATACTTTCGTTGCATTTTTAGTGGAAATATTGTCTTGATACATTTTGGGGGGCTGGGGGTGCTGCCAGGTAGTCTGTAGGGGGCCCTGTCCCCATCACATACTCCTCTTTCCTTCACCGCCGCATCGTTGTTCCACCAATAAATAGGACTACGGCTATGGATTGGATGTGCAGAGTTATTGGTAATGAAAATAATTTTGCAGCAAATGAAAAAAAAAAAAAAAACACGCCAAAATTGGTGCAAAAAATATTCCTTTGATTTAGAAATTTTTTGGGGGGGTTGGTTCATTTATATAAAAGTTTTGTGTGTACTTAATTGTATTTTTTTTTTTTTGTGTCATTTTAAATTTGTTTTACTTTACTGTTTTGTTTTTTTTACCATCTGATTTCGCTTTCTCCTAAGAAATTGTAAAATTTATGAGACTAATAAGGGGCTTTTCTGGCATGAGAAGGTCCAGGTCAGTTCAAAGGAGCTCCTAACCCCCAGAAGTCATTTCTGCTGGATCCGCGCCACGTGTCTTTCACCTAGCGAGCGTTGACATGCGCCTTTAGTTGGTATGAATTTCTTTGCATTGATGTGAATTGTTTTGTTTGTTTGACTTACAGCCAATTTTACTGTACTTAACACACGCTACAATTAACCCTTTTGCTGCCCGAGGCTTTTTATCTATTTTTTTTGCATTTTTTTATTATTATTAAAGCGGTTGTATTCCCCCCCCCCCCCCCCCAAAAGAAAATTTAAAAAAATAACCCTTTTGCTGCCCGAGGCTTTTTATTATTATTATTTTTGTTTACATTTTCTTTTTAATTAAAGCGGTTGTATCCCAAACCCCCACACCCCAAAAAAAAAAAAATTAAACCTTTTGCTGCCCGATGCTTTTTATTTATTTTATTTTTTTTTCGCATTTTTTTTTTATTAAAGCGGTTGTATCCCCCCCCCAAAAAAAACCCTGCAGGACAATGACATAATGTGCTAAAATACCCTCCCCCCCCAAAAAAAAAAAACTGAACCCTTTTGCTGCCTAAAGCTTTTTATTATTATTATTATTTTTGTTTGCATTTTTTTTTTTTTATTAAAGCGGTTGTAAAACCAAAACCCCCCACCCCCCCCCAAAAAAAAATTAAACCTTTTGCTGCTCGATGCTTTTTATTTTTTTTATTTTTTTTTTTTTGCATTTTTTTTTTTTATTAAAGCGGTTGTATCCCCCCCCCCCCCCCCCCAAAAAAAAAAAACCCTGCAGGACAATGACATAATGTGCTAGAATGCATCGCATACTAGCACATTATGAAATACTAATACTTACCTTAGAACAGGGGTGGGGAACCTCCGGCCCGCGGGCCGCATGCGGCCCGCACGGTCCTTCTGTCCGGCCCGCACAATCGTTGCGATCCGCTCCCCCCCCATGCCGCTGTGTCAGAAGGAGCCGATGGCTCCGTTCTGACATTGCATCTCTGAAAAAGGTGGACCCAAGGCGCAGAGCAGTGCGCCTTGAGCCCGCCCATTTGTGAGACAATAGCAAATGAAAATTCGCTACTGTCTCACGGATCCTCCTCCTCCTTGGCCAATGTCATTTTGTACGGCCCCTGAATGATGTTACAAAAATCCAAATGGCCCTTGGTAGAAAAAAGGTTCCCCACCCCTGCCTTAGAACGAAGCCCTGACACGATCGCCCGGACACTTTTCTGCTCCCTCAGCGTCTCTTCTGGGTTCGGCGGCTCTGGCGCTGTGAGTGGCCGGAGCCGCGATGACGTCACTCCCGCGCATGCACGCGGGAGTTCACTTTCCGGCAAGGAGCTCTGAAGGTCGGGTGGCAAGATACGTTGGACCTTCAGAGCGCATGCCCCGCTGGTGTCAGCGGCTGCATGCAGGGCGAATATCTCCTAAACCGTGCAGGTTTAAGAGATATTAATTTTACCTACAGGTAAGCCTTATTATAGGCCGCATTATAGGCTTACCTGTAGGTAAAAGTTAAAAAGTGGATTATACTACCGCTTTAAAAATAAAAAGAGAACAGAACCCTGTCCTGTATCAGGAGAACTGGCATAGGTTACATAGTTACATAGTTAGTGAGGTTGAAAAAAGACATCCGTCCATTCAGTTCAACCTATGATGTGTGTGTGTTTGCTGCTAACCGTACATTGCATACCCCTGTATGTTGTACATTGTATACCCCTGTATGTTGTACATTGTATACCCCTGTATGTTGTACATTGCATACCCCTGTATGTTGTACATTGTATACCCCTGTATGTTGTACATTGCATACCCCTGTATGTTGTACATTCTATACCCCTGTATGTTGTACATTGCATACCCCTGTATGTTGTACATTGTATACCCCTGTATGTTGTACATTGTATACCCCTGTATGTTGTACATTGCATACCCCTGTATGTTGTACATTGTATACCCCTGTATGTTGTGGTCTTTAAGGTGCCCATCTAATAGTTTTTTGAAACTATCAATGCTCCCTGCTGATACGACGGTTTGCGGAAGAGAATTCCACATCCTTACTGCTCTGACAGTAAAGAACCCCCTACGTACTTTAAGGTTAAACCGCCTTTCCTCTAGTTTTAGTGAGTGGCCACGTGTCTTATTGTATTCCCTTTCTCTGAATAGGTTTTTCCATATGCTAGGGTCGCCAGTACAGTATTTGTACATTGATATCATATCCCCCCTCAATCGTCTCTTCTCCAGAGAGAATAAGGTGTGAGACCATATCAAGCATATTGAGGTATCAAAAAATATATTTATTTGAACATATTAAAAATGTATCACTTGACATTTGATCAGCATCGACACATAATAAAAACATATGAAAACAATACAAAAACCATATTAGAAATATGACCTCAAAGGGCCAATTTTGACACTTTTCCCAGATAGGGAAAGTACCATGGAAAGCCCAACTTGGGGTGTCTATGGGTAAAGGAAACCCACATATGTCAAAGTGTTTCGCCATATGCGTAGCTTCTTCAGGACCCAAAAAACAGAGGAACTTACATTAACCAGTTCTGGACCGGTAGGATTTGCCCCCTTAATGACCAGGCCATTTTTTGCGATTCAGCACGGCGTTACTTTAACGGACAATTGCGCGGTCCTGCGACGCTGTACCAAAATAAAATTGATGTCCTTTTTTTTCCCCACAAACAGAGCTTTCTTTTGGTGGTAATTGATCTCCTTTGCAAATTTTATTTTTTGCGCTAAAACCAAAAAAATAAGCAAAAATTATGAAAAAAAAAAAACAATATTTTTCCACATTCTGCTATATAACATTCCCAATAAAAAATGTTTAAAAATCTAAATTTTTCATCCTTTTAGGCCAATTTGTATTCTGCTACATATTTTTGGTAAATCGAAGGGCCAATTCTGACACCTTTCCCTTAAAGGGGAAAGTACCACAGAAAGCCCCAACTGGGGGTGTCTATGGGTAAAGGTAACCTCCAGAGGTCAACGCGTTTCACCGTATACGTAGCTTCTTCAGGACCCAAAAGAGGAGGAACTTACATTAAAAACACTGATAGGATAGAGCGGATTATCATCATGTGCCTCCTGGGTGGACACAGGGACTATAGGGGTATCACCTTAGCAAGGCAGCGTTGTATAGAAGATGTCTGCCTAAATTTTGAAATTTAGCTCAATCCTAAAAGTGGTTCTATTAGGTACACGCTGAAAAGTACTACATCAGGATCAGATATAGGATTGTCTCCTTATGTTGCTGAGTAGCTGTAACAGGAGGTAAAAATGTAATGCCAATCAGGATATGGAGCAGCTTGTTGTGTAAGGGTGCCAGCAATAGTGAGAGCCGCGTACTATATCTCTGGTCTCCCAGAGAGGCAAGACTTTGTGTATTATTTTAGGCCAGAAGATTACATAAAGAGTAAAAAACAGTAAATAAAGAAAAAGCAATATAGCGTATACAATTGTGACACAAATCATATTGTAATTGAATTTTATTAAAAATTACCTTTCCTTTTCAATCTGCAGCTGTTGTAATTTTCTGAAAATGCAATGCAATATGGCCGCCTGGAGCTGTTCTGTACACAGAATGCATACTGACCACACCCCCAGAAACATCATTTCCTGCTTGTGTGATTGGCTCACCAATTTTCCTTAAAGTCTGCACTAAGATACAAGTCAGATTTCTGGCATCCCCTGCAACAAAAATGTCATTGTTGGTGAGATACTCCCAATAGGAATACATCTAAAGGGACCCCACTACATTCCTCATTAGAGCTCTGCAGCTGCCACAGCTGATAAATAATTAGGAAACCACTCCCATTACACCCACTCAGCACAGAGAAACAAACAATGATTTCTTCAGAATACCAAAGGAAGGAATCTGCAACAAAGTTTGTTATAATCCCTGCAATGTACAGAGATCACCCAGAGGGGAATGTTTTTTTCTCAACAAAAGTGGAGTTAGGGTCCTTTCACACGGTGCGCTGTCCGACGAGGTCTGCTCTCTGCTCAGCGAGGTATTGATCCGCTGATCCCCGCTGAGCAGTCAGATGGCAGCTCTGTCTCTGCTCTGTGTGCAGAGACGGAGCTCTCAGATCCCCGCTCTCCTCTATGGGGAGATCGGATGAGAACGGACAGCCTGTCCGTTCTCATCCGATCCCATCCAATCCGCCAGACGGATGGAAAATAGGGTTTCCATCCTTCCGGATTTCACAGACAGGATCGGAATCGGATAGCAGTGGGTCTCAGATAGTCAATAGTTTCTGTCACATATTAGCCCAACAGTTTATCGGCGCAAATGTTCCGTACAAAAATACAATAAAGTTACATTTAGGGCACCAAAATGCAATTTATTACTCATTTTTGTTGGAAAAATATAAAGATGAGGTTGCAATGAGTACATAGATACCCGACATGGCAAGGCTTTTTCATAGACGAAGCTTTAAAAGCTCCAACCGATCATCAGTTTAGCACTAACATTACAAAACTCTACAAACAACTCCTATTAAAAAAACAATAAACAAAATATATTTACTGCGGCAGTCAGCGCTCCTGGGCAAACCGACGTAGTACTACGTTGCTCGCCCAGGAGCCTGTAGGGGGCGAGCGCGCTCCGCTGGAGGCGTGCTCCCGCCCCCACTCATTCACGGGCATCCCCGAGTGAGTGACCCGCGGCTCCGATGTCCGCCGGCCACTCGCAATCTCCCGCAGGAGAGGGAGAAAGGCAGGCGACTGATGTAAACACAGCCGCCTGTCATTCTCCCTTAGATCATGACAGAGGCTATGCGATCCTGCTATGTAGGATTGTATGTCTCTGTTATGATCTAACAAGCCACGCCCCTTGACAGTTAGAATCACACCCCTAGGGATACATTTAACCCACTAATCACCAATAAAGTGAACCCCTTCCCTGCCAGTGTAATTTTTACAGTAACAGTGCATATATTTAGCACTGATTACTGTAGTAATGTCACTGGTACTCCCAAAAGTGTCAAAAATGTCAGTCAAGGGTCCGATCTGTCCGCCGCAATGTCGCAGTCCCGCAAAAAAAATCGCAGATGGCCGCCATTACTAGTTTAAAAAAAAAAATAAAAATGACATAAATCTTTCCCTTAGTTAGTAAACGCAATAACTTTTGCGCAAACCAATCAAAATACGCTTATTGCAATTTTTTTTTTACCAAAAATATGTAGCAGAAAACAAATTGACCTAAAATGTTAAAAAAATCGATTTTTACATTTTTTTTTTGGGGGGGGGGGGATTTCTTATAAAAAAATGTGAAAAATATCGTTATTTTTTCAAAATTGTCGCTCTTTTTTTGTTTATAGCGCAAAAAATAAAAATCGCACAGGTGATCAAATACCACCGAAAGAAAGCTCTGTTTGTGGTAAAAAAAAAGGACGTCAATTTCGTTTGGGTAAAGCTTCGCACATCTGCGCAATTGTTTGTTAAAGTCACGCAGTGCCGAATCGCAAAATAGGGCCTGGTCTTTGAGCAGCCAAATCCTCTGGGGCTTAAGTGGTTAAAATTCTTGGCCAAGAAATATTGAATAAAAAAAAAAAAAAAAACTGTGATAACTGGTCAATAAATAAGCCCCTAATGTACAAATCATAATAGGCAAAATTCAGGATAGGGGACAGTCCACAAAAAAAATTGGCAAAAATATTCTATATATGATACTCTCAAATTTCACTATGTTGGCTAGTCGGCCAATCATATCACCAACTATCATGGCTCCTGGATAGATGAATGTATATGAATAAACTAGTAACAATATAATATCTTCTGATATATCCAATGCAGGAATGTTATCAGATTATCATGTATGCAGGGGCTGACTGGCAACTTTCGGCCCATGGGGCAAGTACAAACCAGAGGCCCATGGTGCAACGACTCGGCCCCCCTCCCACTTTCCAAGCTGAAACCCTGCTCCAGATACTCTCTACTTACTGGCTGAATCCAGGTTCCCGACCTGGCCAGCAGGGGGAGGTTTGGGGGAGCTGGAACAGCTCGGTTGTGGCTGGCCAAGGCAGAAGAGTCTTCAGTTGGGCATGGAACCGGCCTCTGCTCAGACACAGTTTACACCATCCATGCTGGGGGTGGGGGGGAGTCCTGCTCTTTGTCCTTGTCTTCAACCCACCCTACTCGCACTCAGTAGGTTAGCAGCATGGACTTTTTACTTCTCTTCTCTTCTCTGAGTCCTGCGCTTTGTCCTTGTCTTCAACCCACCCTACTCGTACTCAGTAGGTCAGCGGTGGGGACTTTTTACTTCTCTTCATCAGGAATCCTTTAGGCATGTCTGTGGCAGAAGCAGTGCAGCCTTTTTATGGGGCATCAGAGCGGCCCAGGGGGCAATTGCCCCCCTGCCCCCTGGCCCAGTCCTCCCCTGCATGTATGGAAAAAGAGGTGGCACCTTTGGGAATAAAATGCTTGTTCACTGTTTCAAAATTCCAACTGTACATTTTAAGAACTTGCAAATGTCCGTAAGGTCCAGCTAACTGGCCAGAACATCACTAACAGAGGAGACTGGCTCTGTGTCTGAACCAGACCCAAAGCACAGAGTCTTCATGCATCAAGCTAAAGAGAAAGTCTCCATATGCATGAAGTAACACGAGATTAAACAGACCAATGCATTGGAAAATAAAAAAAATGAGCCAGCTGGTATTGCAAAATGATATGCTGACCTGAGCATTGTAGCTGTGATAAAACGGAAAATTTATATCAAATACTTACCGTAATTTTCCTTTCCTGATGGACTCCATGGCAGCATACGTATCGGGTTTGGCCCCGCCTCCAAACCTACCCATAGGACCTCACTCCCATAAATCTTTGCTCCTGTTCAGCACACGTGTTCTGTAACTATCCTCCACAGAAATCCGGGAGGGAACTCCTGCTGCCATGGAGTCCATCAGGAAAGGAAAATTACGGTAAGTATTTGATATAAATTTTCCGTTTTCCTGACAGACTCCATGGCAGCATACGTATCGGGAAATAACTCGCCGTACACACAGGGTGGGCAGGTGCTGAACAGAAAAGTTTTAATGCATTTTGTCAAACAGACAGGACTTGCAAACCAAAATTCACAGAAGAAAGAGCCGCTGGCTCAACACAGTAATGGGATAAGAAAGTGTTAATAGAGGACCACGATGCTGCTCTGCAAATGACTTCAGGAGCCACATGTCTGGATACTGCCCAGGAGGTAGAGATGCTCCGCGTCGAATGAGCTGTAACTACTGCTGGAGGGGTCAAGCCCTTAGCCCTATGAGCCCACTGGATGGTCTGGATGATCCAAGAGGAAATGGATCTCGTCGAGGCTCTTGAACCTTTGTTTTTTCCATAAAAGGTAACGAAAAGATGTTCTGATTTTCTGAAAGAGGAAGTGGCATTTAAATATCTCTTAATACACTCTCCAACATCCAGCGGATGAACCGAAGATTCTTCCTCTTCCTGTCTAAAGGTTGGTAATACTGTTTCTATGTTTTCATGGAAGACAGAGGTCCTTTTTGGTCTCGCATCCAGCATGGGGATGAGCACCACTCTGTCAGGAAAAAAGGTTAAGAAAGGCTCTTGTGTCCCAAAGGACCCAATTTCCGACACTCTTTTTGCTGAGGTTATAGCCACCAGAAACACTGTTATCAGTGTAAGCTCTCTTATGGTCAAAGAATCAAACATGTCTTGAATTTGACTCGCCAGGAAATCCAGAACTAGTGGCAGATCCCACTTGGGAAACCTGGGTTTTCTCTGAGGTCTGATTCTCACTGCCCCTTGGAAGAACTGACGAATTAGGGCATGAGTGGCCCAGGAGATCCCTGTAAAAGCAGAAATAGCCGAGACCTGGACTCTGAGCGAACTCACTGATAGAGGCAAATCCAGTCCTGATTGGAGAAAGCTCAATACATCCTGGATCTTAATTGAAGATTGAGGATCAGGCCTTGTATTCAGTTGTGCAGAAAATTTTTCCCAGATTCTCTGATACACCCTGTTCGTTGAGCTTCTTCTAGCACTAAGTAGTGTCGAGATTGCCGTTTCTGGACAGCCTAAAGCCTGTAACCTCCTCCTCTCAACATCCAGACCTTGAGATGTAAACGGTCTGGGCATGGATGGAGTACAGACCCCTGGGACAACAGGTCCGGTCTGAAGGGTAGCGGGATTGGATCTTGGACACTGAGTAGCGTCAGAAGGGGAAACCATGGCCTGTTCGGCCAGAAGGGAATCACCGCCACTACCTCCACTGGCTCCGACCTGAGTCTCCGAAGGAACTGCAACACAATCGGAATTGGTGGGAAGGCGTATGCCCTGTGGAATCTCCACTGATCCGAGAGTGCATCTATCCCTGATGCTTGTGGATCTCTGAATCTTGAGTAGTACTTCGGCAGTTTGTGATTGCAGGGGGAGGCGAAGAGATCTACCTCTGGAGAAAACCCCAATGTTAGGATCCAGTCGAACGTTTCCTTGTGAAGGGACCACTCGTTGTTGTCCAGATCCACTCTGGACAAGAAGTCTGCTTTGACATTCTGGACTCCTGGAACATAAACCGCTGAAAGATTCGAGAGATTTTTCTGTGCCCAGGACATAATCGGCTCCACTTCCCTCAATAGGGACCAGCTGCGTGTACCCCCTTGTTTCCTGATGTATGCCACTGCTGAGGTGTTGTCCAGGCGCAGCATGACAGGTTGGTCTTTTGTCAGGTGAGCAAATGCTCGAAGAGCTTGGAATGCTGCTCGGAGTTCTAGTATGTTGGATACTATTCCTCGAGTGGAAAACTCCCACCTGCCCTGTGCCACCTCCGACAGACAGTGGGCACCCCAGCCTATGTTGCTGGCGTCCGAGGTAACCACTACCCACGGAGCTGGTTTCAGAGAGTGGCAGTTCAGCAGGTGGTCTCTGCATAGCCACCAAGGAAGACTCGCTCTCATTGAAGGGGTTAGGAAGATGCGTTGATCCAGATGCCACGTATCCCATTGCTGAAGGAATCCCTTCTGAAAGGGTCTCATCCTCCACAGGGCCCACTTCACCATGGGGACTACTGCGACCATAGTCCCGATCACCTTCAGACATTGACGTGCCTGAAGATGAGAGGATGAGAGGGCAAAGCGAATCCTGTCTCGGAGAGTCCCTATCTTTTCCTCTGGAAGAGAGATAGTCGCCTTCTCTGTGTCGAACAGAGCGCCCAAGTAGATCAGGGACTGAGTTGGAATCAGGTGACTCTTCTCCTTGTTGAGTAACCAACCAAACTTCTGGAGAGTGGACACGACCTGCTCCAGATGAACTAATAGTTGGTCTCTGTCTTGGGACAACAGGAGTAGATCGTCCAAATAGTGGTGAAGACGGATACCTTTCAATCTCAGTAGGGCTACCACGGCCAATAAGATTTTTGAAAAGGTCCGTGGAGATGTTGAGAGCCCGAATGGGAGACAGATAAACTGAAGATGTAATCCTCCCACTTCGAACCGGAGAAACCTTTGAAAATCTTCGTCCACAGGGACATGAAAGTAGGCGTCTTTCAAGTCGATGGACACCATCCAATCTGCCGGCTGGACTGACTGCTGTATGGACAACAGGGTCTCCATTTTGAACCTTTCTTTTTTTATGAATTTGTTCAAGAAGGTCAAATCTATTACTGGTCTCCATGATCCGTTCTTCTTTTGGACCAGAAAGAGCGGAGAATATATTCCTTGGCCTCGCTCTGACTCTGGAACGGAGATGACAGCCCCTTGAGCAATGAGAGCTTCGACGTAAGAAAACAAAATCTGACGCCTTTCTTCTAGACATGGTATGGCAGTAGGCAGGAACCTTGAGCCTGGCCTCTCCTTGAAGACCCACTTGTGGCCTGAAGACACCGTCCTGACGGCCCAGGGGTCCCGAATCGAAGCCGCCCAGACATGTCGGAAGGAGCGTAGACGTGCACCCACCCGACATGTCTGAGCGGGCCCACCTTCAAAAGGACTTAGTGGGCTCGCGGTCCCCAGAGGAGACATTCTTTGTCGTCTTCCTGGAAGACTGTCTGGATCTCCAGTTCCGGTTGAACTCCCGACCAGGTCTATAAGAACGAGCTTCCCTGGCCCGGTCAGGCACAAATTTTCTGGTAGGCTGTCCTTTCTTGACGTTGAACTGGCGCCGATCCTGGGGAAGAAACCCAGACTTACCGCCTGTAGCCCGGGCTATGGCCTCGTCCAGTTTATTCCCGAAAAGGGAGGACCCCTCAAAGGGAATACGGCACCAAACTTGCTTTGATGCCGGATCCGCCACCCAAGGGCGGAGCCAAAGAGCTCTCTTAGCTGTGACCGAGGACAGCATAACTCTTGCCAATAGACGGATCAAGTCTATGGAAGCCTCCCCAAGGAACGACGCGCCCAGCCTAAGCTCCTGGATTGGAGCGCTTCTGGCCACCTCCTCCGAAACAGATCTGACCGATTCGTCTACCACATCAGCCCAAGACTCCATGGCCTTGGATAGAGCAGCCAAAGCCAGGACTGGCTTACAGGCCATACCTGCTGTAAGGTAGATTCTCTTCAAATCAGAGTCCATCCTTCGGTCCAACGGGTCTTTAAATGAGACCGTATCCTCTAAGGGAAGGGTCACGTGCTTGACCAGTCTCATGACTGCTGCGTCAACTAGGGGAGGGGACTCAAGATGTTTCACATCATCCTCTTTGAAGGGGTAAAGTTTAGCCATCTTGGATACTAAGGAATTCTTACGTTCCACCTTTTTCCACTCCTCCAAGATGATTTCACCCAACTCTCCCAGGAAGGGAAAATTAACACGCTCCTTATTGAGCTGTTTAAAGTACTTCTTCTGCTTGGGAGGGGGAACAGCTGACTCCTCCCAATTTAAGGTCTCTCTGACCGCTTTAACCAGGGAAGGCACCAAGGTATATTCAAAACCCAAGCAGGGATCCTCATCTTCAGAGTCGCTACCTGACAAGAGCATCGACTGATGGCTTGTGTGGGCTGACTCGAAATCTTCCTGTACCTGTAGTGCTACAGGGGAGGGGCTTGGGGAAGCCGTTGCAGTGTCTTGAGAACGACTGACACCCAACTCTGCCAAAGAGTCCTTAACCACTCTCTTGACCAAAGCCTCAATGCGCTGATCGGAAGTATCCCTTTCTCCCGCAGCCTGGGAGAAACATCTATCACAGAAAAGCTTCCTCTCCGGGACACTAGCGCCACAGCCTCTGCAACCTGCTTTGTCAGGTCTCCGTGCGTGGCTGGCTGAAGTAGATGATTTTTGATGATGTGAGCCCGAACGGGACTTTCCTGTAGAGTGCCGGTGGCGAGAGCTTGAGCGTCTTTCACTTCTTTGAGAAGAGTGCCTAGTCTCTGAGCGAGGAGGGCTGTGAACAAGAGAAAAAACAGAAAAAAAACAGACAGGAAGCTAGGAACACTTGAGTTCCTACCCCCACCCCCTATAACCCACAGCCCCACTAAGAAGCCCCAAATACCTGTTAGGGGCGGGCTGACCACCGGAGGGCAAAGTAGCTTCCATTCTGATGCTGACCTACAAGAATGAGCCGGACAGCAATGTCAGAAAACCAGCAAAAGAGGAGGGGGGGGAAGGCTCCCAAACTGGGGCCAGTACTCACCAAGAACCAGAGGTTAGCAGGCAGAGCGGCAACGAACAGCAGGCGTCCAAACACCGATCAGATGCGGAGTATGGAACACCCAGTATCAGCAGTGTGTATAAACACAACACTGCTGACAGTTCTGGGGTTTAAATATGGCGCCTGATGACGTCATCAGCGCTCGCCGCCGACGCCAACTCACTGCGCATGCGCCGCGCTCTTACTGCGCACGCGCGAGAACCAAGCCTCGTTCTGGAGGCGCCGCACATGCGCAGTGGCGCACCGCACCGGCGGCCGGTCAGGAAGTGAACCGCTGACCGGCCCCGGACCACTAGCCACCAGGGAAGGCAGGAAAGACCAGGTAAGAGAAAAAACATATAAACAAAGGCAAATATAAGCATATAACATAGCTGCCATGGAGTGTACTCACGAACCGCAGACCACCAGGGATGGAAGCACACCGGACTTATCTCTTTCAAGGGTACCGGCCACCCGCAGCAGCTGGGCTTTTTGGCCAAGGCTGCTACATCTTCGCCCCTCCTCCATACCCCGCAGCAGCTGGGGCTTATTGGAGAGCTCCATACCCGACAGGTAGAGCCATCCATCACCCGGAATCCATCTTCAGGTAGGATATCAGGTAATCCTTTGGAGGACAAAAAAAGAACACGTGTGCTGAACAGGAGCAAAGATTTATGGGAGTGAGGTCCTATGGGTAGGTTTGGAGGCGGGGCCAAACCCGATACGTATGCTGCCATGGAGTCTGTCAGGAAATATAAATACACATCAGTCCATCATTGTCCAAAAAAAGGGGGCAGCAATAAAGCCAGTGATGTAAATGCCTTACCAGTTTCGCTGGTATAATACCAGCTGCATCAGAGGCAAAACATACCTTGTGCTCTGGACTCCATTAAATGAGTGACTGAGGGGGGAAAGCCAACCCAACCCAATGCAACAATGGCCAACCCAACCCAACAATGGCCAATGCCAAAGAAACAAGGGTTATCCAGGATACTAGGATACCAGTGCTATATGTCCTTATCCTTAAGTTACACGTACACAAACAAAAGTTGGTTGTAGCCAGGGATTTTTTGAGGAACATATGCTGTAAATGCAAAGAGAAAACCATACATTTCTTTAGAACTTTTAGTAGGGATGCACCAAAATTAAAATTCTGGGCCGAAAAAGAAACCGAAAATTCAGGATGCCCTTGGCCGAAAACAGAAAATGACTCCCCCCCCCCCCCAAATGATTTTACCTTGACTGTATACAGCCTGTATAAAAATGCTCCTGGCACTATATACCTGTCCCATAGTTGTATAGTATACAGGTATAGTGCCAGGGGGTAGCTAAGTATAGGGAAATAATGATGCACATCATAACACATAATATGTTGTCACTCACTGCTCCCCACAGATAGCAGGTTAACTCTGGTTCTGCTCCTGTCCTTCCTATCTGCAGCGGCCGTACAGTAGAAGATGGAGGGAGGAGATGGGTGGAGCCAGAGAGTCAGTAATAGGCACGGAGGAGGATGAGGAAGCTCCTCCTCCGCTCTGCATGCTGGGTCCTCTTCTCGGCCCCGCTTTCCTCTCAGGACTGTGACATCACTGGTTGCTAGAAGCTATGTGGCTGGCAATTCTAGCAACCAGTCTAGCACAGAGCGGGCGAGGAGGTACAAATGGCGGGTCTCTGGAGCCGGCCATGGCCGGTCACGCACCATATAGGGTAAAGTGAAAGCTGCTGCGGCGCCCATTATTTTCGGCATATATGACCCGTTTTCGGCCGAAATGGGATAGGCCCATTTTCGGCCGATAAATTTCTATTGCTGAAATTTCGATGCACCACTAACTTTTAGTAAAAAAAACAAGAAACAAACCAATTCTAAAGGGTTCAGTTATTGTTAAGATCCAATACACTTCACATGCAGGCTCAAAGTCTGCAGAGTTTCGTGTGAAGTGTATTGGATCTAAATAACTGAACCTTTTAGAGTTGGTTTGTGGCTTGTTTTTTACTGAATGTTCTAATAAAATGTATGTTTTTTATATATACAGTGTTCTCGTTATATCTATATGTTTCTCAAAAAATCCCTGGCAACTACCATCTTTTTCTTGCATAATGGCCAACCCCAAAGTGTTCAGAAATACCCCAAATTGCAAGATGGGTGAAGATGTTCCAAGATGGATGGGCACAGACTCTGGAATTACAGCAGTGACATCTCCAGGCTGAAGTTCAGACAACAGATACATTGACGCGCTGGACACCACCTATAATTGAAATATCACAGTTGGGTGGACTGTAAAGTGGATGACCAACTGAACTATGGTCAACCCCAAAGTGAATGGGAACCCTCCAAACTCAAAGGTGGATGAAGATGTCCAAAGATGGATGGGAATGGACTAAAAAATGACAGCAGGGAAATCCAAATGCTTAAATTCGACCTAAGAGGTCAACAGATAAATCATTCCACCAGACACACCTATAACTGGAATGTCACCTTTGGGGGGAACTGTAAAATGCATGACCTACTTAACTCAACTATAGTCAACCCCAAAGTGGATGAGAACACCCCAAACTCCAAGTTGGATGAAGATTTCCCAAGATGGATGAGAACAGACTCTGGATGTAAGCCAGCTGCGGTGGTTGCGCCATAGGCGGGAGCCTGGTATGGTAGCGCCGGCCCTGGCCGTGTCTCAGACTCAGAGTGACTGACAGTCTGTATCAGTTTGTATCAGTTTGTGATGAGAGCCGTGGCGGCCCACCGGGAATATACCTGGTCTGCCTTATGGCCAGTCCGGGCCTGCTCTGGAAGAATATCAGGGAAATCTCAATGCTAAAGTTCCTCCAAATAAGCCAACAGATAAATCGGTCAACCAGACACCACCTATAACCAAAATATTACTTTTGGGCGGGCTGGTCCTTAACCACTTTAACTCCAGCCACTGTGCTGCTACTGCGGCACAGTGGCTCGTTCCCGTCCAGCGACTTAGACCTATGTCGCTGGACTCCTCCCCCTGTAGGCGGCGCTCCCGCTGTTTTCATTCACAGCGGGAGTCGGGCCAGGGGAGGAGCAGCGGCGATCGCCGCCGCTCTTCCCCGATCGTCGGGGAATCGAGTGAGGAGATCCGCCCGCCTGTGTAAACAGATCTCCTAAGTGACAGGGACTGACAGATCGGAGTGTTCAGCATAGCTGAACATCCGTTCTGTCACTCTGTCACTCAGTCACCTCCCCCCCACACGTCAGTAAGCACCAGGCATACATTAACCCCTCCCTCTCCAATAAAGTTAACCCCTTCACTGCCAGTGTCATTTTTACAGTAACAGTGCATATTTATAGCACTGATTACTACAGTAATGTCACTGGTACCCCCAAAAGTGTCAAAAATGTCAGTCAAGGGTCCGATCTGTCCGCCGCAATGTCGCAGTCCCGCAAAACAAATCGCAGATCGCCGCCATTACGCGTTAAAAAAAAAACACCAAAAATGACAGAAATCTTTCCCGTAGTTAGTAAACGCAATAACTTTTGCGCAAACCAATCAAAATACGCTTATTGTGATTTTTTTTTACCAAACATAGGTAGCAGAAAACAAATTGGCCAAAAATTTTAAAAAAATTTGATTTTTACATTTTTTTTGGGGGGAATTTCATATAAAAAAATGTTAAAAATATTGTTATTGTTTCAAAATTAACGCTCTTTTTTTGTTTATAGCGCAAAAAGTAAAAAGCGCACAGGTGATCAAATACCACCAAAAGAAAGCTCAGTTTGTGGGAAAAAAAGGACGTAAATTTGGTTTGGGTACGTCGTCGCACGACCGCGCAATTGTCAGTTAAAGCCGCACAGCGCCGAATCGCAAAAAGTGGCCTGGACGTAAGACAGCAAAATCCTCCGGTGGTAAAGTGGTTAAAGTGCAATCTTTTTTTTTCTTTTTCTCCTGGATGTACATACATTTTTGTAGGTACGTTTTGCTTGCTGCTAATGTGTCTATATGTCTAAAAAATCATTCTATTTATGCAATCATTCCGGTTTCCAAGTCAGCAGATGTTAGCTGACTTTGAGGTAGAGTTTGCGCAATCATGTTCCATTACCTGCTGGTGGAGTTTGTACATAGTTGCTAACAGTTGTTCCACAAGCGATAATTATACAGTGTTGTAGGTATTGATTGGTGTAATTGCATTGAAAGGACATAATTGTCTAAGTTTATTGTCATGAGTCTTGTATGCAGGTGGTGGGTCTTCTGGCAATCTCATGGAACCTCATTGACATCAGCATCCCTGTTGAACTCTCCTTTGGGTGTCCCTGGGTGCCTTTGGAAATTGAACCAATTGCAAAATTGACATTTTGTACTACATTGATAAGTTGCAGTCCCAATGAGAGAAAACTCCGCCCCTTCAGGCTAAGCCAATTCTTTGACATCCTAGCATTGTTACTGGTAGAAAAGGTAGCACACATGGGGCAAAGTTTACACACCAAAATCCCTGCAGTTCACATGTGGAGAATATAGTGTTGCACTCCAATAATCAATAATTCATAGTTCAAGGAGACCAATCACATTCAAGTAGCGCAATAGCTCCAGTAAGGCTGCTCCCAGCACAAGAAGGAAAAATGCCAGGTAGGGGACCCAGCGTTTGGAATCCAGGAATAGAAAGTCTAGTGAGAACAAGAGACCAAGGAAGTCCAACAATCTTATATCACTAGTAATAATTATTGAGAAGAAAAGATAAAAATAGCAACGCGTTTCAGAGGCGCAAAACTCCCCACCCTTATTATATATTATACATATTATGGGGAATTTAAAAATAAAACCAAAATAAATTGTTTGAAGAATGAATAGTGAAACACACTATACTGTTCCATTTTTTAGTTCTCCTAACCACATTGACTGTATTGTGTTTTCTTGTTATGAATTAACACCAGTATTAAAAGATTTATGGACTCTTAGCCCTCTGGAATGGCACTCTCTCTCCCATAGACTTTCTATTCTTGCCGTTCATAGTGTATGTGACCTACCCTGAGTCTTCAATCTTGTGGCCGCGGAAGCCTATATATTCATATACAGTAATTTTTTTTATTATAGGTAAATATGGCTTTCCCCCTGGGCCCACTAGGAAAATGATCACCAGGATCTTGAAAACCATTGTAAAATAGCTGTAATGCTATTGTGAGATCCCTGGGCTGTACAACTGCTGTGCCCATATTGGGGGTTCCCACCATCCATGTGCTACATTTTCGGATTCATACTCCTAATGTGTATGAGGGGCTCCGACCATCCTTGTACTAAATCCTTGGGTATGCACACCTGTTCCCATTATGAGGTGCTCCCGCTGTCTCTGTGCTGAGTTCCGGGTCTGCACACCTGATGTAACCCATTATGAGGGGCTCCCACCATCCCTGTGCTGATTTCCCAAGTCTGTACAGCCGCTGTGCCTGTTATGAGAAGTTCTCCCATACTCCTGGGTCTACACACCTGCTGTGTCCATTATGGGGGGATCTCATTAACCCTGTGCTGAGTTCCTGGGTTTGCACGCCTGTTATGCCAATTATGAGGGGTTCCCAACATCCCTGCAGTGAGTTCATGGGCCTGCATACCTGCTGTGTCCATTTTGAGGGGCTTCCACCCTTCCGAGGGGATATTTCCTTAGGAGATATAGTTATAATACAATAGATATATAAATATGGATGTAAAATCAGTTTTCGGTGCGCCTAGTGTCATTACTAATGAGCACATGCCAGGTGAAAGCTCTAGTAAAGGTTTACAGTGGGAGTGTCTACTGTACAAGATGAATGCATACTTACCAACCTTATGATGCCGGGACACTGTTAACCCTCCCCATGGTAATCATCCCCTCCACTCATTTTTCAGGTGGGTATGACCAAATCACGCATTCTTCAGGGGTTGGTACCATATAGAACCCACCTCTAATGATGTGGGGACTACCTATAACACTAATATTAGGGGTTAGTACATTAAACACTTTAACAAGGGGGCCTGCAAATACCCCCCCCCCCCATGTGAATGGAATGAGTAACCCCTAATGATAAACCAAAAAAAAAAGTCAGTTAATAAAAACACAACACAGTGTTTCTGCCAGGTCGTTGCCCTCCGGACATGACTACTCCTGTCCAGGGAGACAGCCGAATGACAGGTAAACATAGGGGTGGGGGATACCTGGTGACCTAACCAGGTGACCCCGCCCCCATGCCTACCTCTCATTTCACCTATGATTCGTCTGTGTCCCTGAACCAAAAAAGTTGTGTTCGGCGGGCGGCGACCCTTTTTTATTTTTGCTCGGTTCAGCTTTTTATGTTCGTTTTAATAAAGGACTTTTAAAAACTAGTGTTGTGTTTTTGGTTACTCTTTTAGCACTTTGGTGAATGAGTAGGGGTACTTTGTATTCACATGTGGGGGGGGGGCAAGATTTCGGGACCCCTTGTTAGAGGGGGCTTCCCGATTCTGATGAGCCCCCTGCCCACAGATTCCCACAACCCCTGGGCTAGGGTTGTGGGGAAGAGGCCCTTGTCCTCATCAACATAAGGGGCAAGGTACTTTCGGGGGGGAGCACTCCCCAAAGCACTCCCCATGTTGAGGGTATGTGGCCTGGTATGGTTCAGGAGGGGGAGCTCGCTTGCCCCCTGTTTCTTGGCCTGCAGGGCTGCATGCAAGGAATAAGGGTCTGGTATGGATTTTGGGGGGGGGGGACGCCATTTTTTTTTTATGTTGGCATGGGCTTTCCCCCTAAAATACATACCAGATTCAAAGGGCCTGGTATGGACTGGAGGGGGACCCCATGCTGTTTTTTTTAACTCTTTGAGCACTTTTTGGTGAATGAGTAGGGGTAACATACCCCATATTTGCATAGGCTTGCCAGGCTGCATGCTCGGATAAGGGTCTGGTATGGACAGCTGATGAGTCATCGGTTGTTAAGGACGCGGCAGGCGGCTTCCAGGCCCGCTCCTCAACAACCAGCTATTCTTTACACAGAATTTGAATCGGTCGATTATTAGAAAATGAATACTAAACTAAACAAAACGAAACAATTTTTCAGTAAAATTTGTTACTATTGTCATCCAGAGGTTTGGATACTCCTGAATCTCAGAATAACCACAAATTCGTCCACATTTCGATTTAGACCGAAACACATGACATAGGTCTAATCATTTTGCAGAACTGCAAATTCTAAAATGTGCTGTCACCCCACCTTAACCACTTGCCCACTGCTCACATGGAGCGTACTGCGGCAAAGTGGCACAATCCCGTCCATCGACGTAGACCTACGTCGCTGGACTCCTCCCCCTGTAGGCGGCGCTCGCGCGCCGCCGGAGGCGCGCTCCCGCTGTTTTCATTCACAGCGGGAGTCAGGCCAGGGGAGGAGCAGCGGCGATCGCCGCTGCTCTGCCCCGATCGTCGGGGAATCGAGTGAGGAGATCCGCCCGCCTGTGTAAACAGAGCGGGCGGATCTCCATAGTGACAGGGAGTGACAGATCTGGACATCCGATCTGTCCCTGTCTCACAAAGTAACCTCCCCCCCCCACAAGTCAGTAAGCACCAGGCATACATTAACCCCTCCCTCTCCAATAAAATTAACCCCTTCACTGCCAGTGTCATTTTTACAGTAACAGTGCATATATATAGCACTGATTACTGCAGTAATGTCACTGGTCCCCCCAAAAGTGTCAAAAATGTCAGTCAAGGGTCCGATCTGTCCGCCGCAATGTCGCAGTCCCGCAAAAAAAATCGCAGATCGCCACCATTACGCGTTAAAAAAAAAACACCAAAAATGACAGAAATCTTTCCCTTAGTTAGTAAACGCAATTACTTTTGCGCAAACCAATCAAAATACGCTTATTGCGATTTTTTTTACCAAACATAGGTAGCAGAAAACAAATTGGCCAAAAATGTAAAAAAAATTAGATTTTTACATTTTTTGGGGGGGGAATTTCATATAGAAAAATGTTAAAAATATTGTTATTTTTTCAAAATAAACGCTGTTTTTTTGTTTATAGCGCAAAAAGTAAAAATCGCACAGGTGATCAAATACCACCAAAAGAAAGCTTTGTTTGTGGGAAAAAAAGGACGTAAATTTCGTTTGGGTACGGCGTCGCACGACTGCGCAATTGTCAGTTAAAGTCGCACAGCGCCGAATCGCAAAAAGTGGCCTGGACGGAAGACAGCAAAATCCTCCGGTGGTAAAGTGGTTAATGTATTGCAACTGTATAATCAGCCGACTATGGCTGGGGGGGGGGGGGGGACCCGTTTGTATAAATAAGGCCCATGGTGTCTAATAGAAGACCAGCCAATCAGACGCTATTGTCTTTCGAAAAACCTCCTTATGGCATTACAGTTCCTTTTTCAGGACCGACTACTAAATGACGCTCATTATGTCATGTCATGTGATACAAGCGACATCAATACCTTCCAAATCTGTTTTATTACAGAGGAGTGACATTGCCTTGCGCTAAAGATAAGACGTATTTTACGAGTGTGACCTCATAGAAGGAAGTGCAAGGTCACACACACATCAAGGGGAGTTTTTTTTTTTTTTTTTTTTAACTGAACAAAAACAAAGTTGCAGCAATTTCAAAGATGCAGAAATACCAAAGAAACTTAAAGGGTCAGTCCATGAAAAAGTGATGTTTAATAATAGGCTGAACCTAGTGGGCTCAGATATAGACCCTCATAATGGGCACAGCAGGTGTACAGACCTGGGAACTCAGCACAGGGATGGGGGGAACCCATCATAATGGGCACAGCAGGTGTACAGACCTGGGAACTCAGCACAGGGATGATGGGAACCCCTCATAATGGGCACAGCAGGTGTACAGACCCGGGAACTCAGCACAGGGATGATGGGAACCCCTCATAATGGGCACATCAGGTGAACAGATATGGGAACTCAGCACAGGGATGATGGGAACCCCTCATAATGGGCACAGCACATGTGCAGACCCAGGACTCAGTACATAGATGGTGGGAACCCCTTATTCACTTGCCAACTGCTCAAAGTAATACTACTGCTGCAGTGCGGCTCCCCTGAGTCCAGTCACGTAGTACTATGTGACAGGAGGGGAAGGGGTTTCGGCGGGGCACACGCACCTCCGGAGGCACGCTCCCACTGTATTTAGACACAGCGGAAGTCGGCCCGGGGGAGGAGAGGCGCCTTCCTTCCCCAATTGTTCGGGAAATGGAGAGAAGACCCGCCTGCTTATGTAAACATAGCAGGCGGATCTTCTCACTGACAGGCAGGGATAGATCAGCAGTTTCAGCTATGCCTGTCACAGAACCCCCCCACACACACACACAAGTCAGTAAGCACTAGGCATATGTTTAACCCCTTGATCACCCCCAATATTAACCCCTTCCCTGCCAGTGTCATTATTACAGTAACGGTGCATATTTTTAGCACTGATTACTGTAGTAATGTCACTGGTCCAACCAAAAGTGTCAAAAATGTCAGTTAGGGGTCCGATCTGTCCGCCGCAATGTCACAGTCCCGCAAAAAAATCGCAGATCGCCGCCATTACTACTAAAAATAAATAAATAAATAAATAAATAAAAATGACATAATTCTTTCCCGTCGTTAGTAGACGCGATAACTTTTGCGCAAACCAATCAAAATACGCTTATTGCAAATTTTTTTTCACCAAAAATATGTAGCAGAAAACAAATTGGCCTAAAATGTTAAAAAATTTAGATTTTTTTTTTTTTGAGAATGTCATATAGCAGAATGTGAAAAATATTGTTTTTTTTTTTCAGAATTGTCGCTTTTTTTTTTTGTTTATAGCGCGAAAAATAAAAATCACACAGGTGATCAAATACCACCAAAAAAAGCTCTATTTGTGGGAAAAAAAGGACGTAAATTTCATTTGGTACAGCGTCGCACGGCCGCGCAATTGTCCGTTAAAGTAACGCAGTGCCGAATCGCAAAATAGGGCCTGTTCAGGAAGGGGGCAAATCCTTCCAGGGCTAAAGTGGTTATAATGGGTACAGCAGTTGTAAAAACATGGGAACACAGTACAGTGATAGTGGGAGCCTCAAATAATGGGCACAGAAGGTAGACAGACCCAGGAACTCATCACAGGGATGATGGGAATGCCTCATAATATGCACAGCAGGTGTGCAGACCTGGGAGCTCACCACGGTGATGGTGGGAGCTCCTCATAATGGGCACAGCAGGTATGCAGATCCAGGAGCTCAGCACAGGGGTGGTGAGAGCACCTCATATTTGATACAGCAGGTATAAGGACTTTGGAACTCAGTTCTGTGATGGTGAGAACCCCTCATAATGAGCACAGCAAGTTTGCAAACCCGGAACTCAGCACAGAGATTTCACCAATGGAGTCCCCAAGAGATAGAAGAAACTATCAGGGTGTCAGGGCAGGGCCAGATTAACATAGGGGCTATTGGAGCTGCAGCTCCAGGCCCCTACCTTTATATAGGCCCCGGGTTGGCCATATTCACTGTTACCGCTCTTCTGTCACTTGTAAACACAGAAGTCTGGCTTCTATGCTCGCTTCCCCAGGCAGCATCCTCAGAACCTCCCCACACAGCTCGAAGACCGGACAAGGAGGGACAGTTGCCGATGCATGGATGTGTTTATGGGCTTCAGAGACAGCATCCCATGTTGAATTAGGCATGCATGGCTGCACCCTTCCTCCTCTGGGTGCATGCCAAGGCACGGCCCTTAAGGCCCTTCAAAATCCTCAGCACCAAGCCCATGATGCTCTTAATCCGGCCCTGTGTCAGGGAATTTAACTCTTCAAATTTTACCAAACACTGGAATATCAACTTAACCACATAAAGGGCCATACACACTATAAGATTTTCTGAAGACTTTTTCCTTCAGATTTACCTTTTCTATGTAGTGCAAGGGCCTGCCAGATTGCATACAAATTGAAAGTGTTTAGGTTTGACCTCATATTATATGGTTTTGGTAAATCTAAAGGAAAAAGTCTTCAGAAAATCTTATAGTGTGTATGGCCCATTAAGCCCCGGAAGATTTTACCCCCTTCCTGACTTCCTTCCAAGGGGTTTTTTGCGTTTTTTACTGCGTGACTTTAACGGACAATTGCGCGGTCGTGCGACTCTGTACCTAAACAAATTTGACGTCCTTTTTTTCCCACAAACAGAGCTTTCTTTTGGTGGTATTTGATCACCTGTGCGATTTTTTGATCATGCGCTATAAACAAAAAAAGAGCGTCAATTTTGCAAAAATAACAATATTTTTCAAAATTTTTTTATATGAAATTCCCAAAAAAAATGTAAAAATCTAAATTTTTTAACATTTTTGGCCAATTTGTTTTATGCTACATATGTTTGGTAAAAAAAAACCGCAAAAAGCGTATTTTGATTGGTTTGCGCAAAAGTTATTGCGTTTACTAACAAAGGGAAAGGTTTTTGTCATTTTTGGTGTTTTTTTTTTTTAACGAGTAATGGCGGCGATCTGCATTTTTTTTGCAGGACTGCGACATTGCGGCGGACAGATCGGACCCTTGACTGACATTTTTTACACTTTTGGGGTTACCAGTGACATTACTGCAGTAATCAGTGCTATACATATGCACTGTTACTGTAAAAATTACACTGGCAGGGAAGGGGTTAACTGTATTGGAGAGGGAGGGGTTAAGTGTGTCCTAGGGGCGTGTTTCTAACTGTCATTGGACATGGCTACTAGTGTAAAAACAGAGATCAACGGTCCTACATAGTAGAACCGTCTGATCTCCATTCTTACACAGGGGAGAATGACAGGCGGCTTGTTTACATTAGCCGCCTGCCTTTCTCCCTTCCCGGCGAACGATCGCGAGTGACCGGCAGACATCGGGTCCGCTGGTCACACGCACTGACTTGTTAGGGAACGAGCCCGCTATTGGCTCACAAGCCAGTGACAGGCTAGTGACGTACCGGTACGTCACTTTGCCTGGCTGGGGCTGACCGCCGCAGTATATGTACTTGCGGCGGTCGGCAAGTGGTTAAGGTGGTGTGGCACTTTTTGATGGAATTTGCAGAATAAAAAATAGAGTTTACTGATCAATTTTGGAGCTCTGTGCTACTAAACTAGATCCAAAGACATAGACCATGGGACCCCGATATATAAAAAGCCAACATTTCCAATGGTGTGGGGAATGGATACAACTCCTCTCAGAGTTTTTGTGCCATCTGTGTCCTATTGGGGGGGATACTTCTTGTCCCCCAGAGGATAGAAAGTTTTTTTTGAAAAAAAAAAAAAAAAAAGAAAGTTTGATCAGAACAAGTGCCCCCATTGGAAGATTTCCACTCTGTTCCTTTTCTGGTAAAATTTGGGATTTCTCATCACTTTCAGTGTGTAGCACTCACCCTCGAATGAGCCGCTCATTCCTCAGGTCCCCTGTTCCCTGTGCCCATGACTCGAGTCTAGAGAGAAAGCACCACACTCCCCGACACACCTATGGCTTTAGATGTGCCTTAATGAACCAGATAAAAGCCCTGCAGCCTGCAGGGAAGAAAATGAGTGGAACAACCAACAATGATAATACAACTCAATAGAGCATTCTCATTAAAAGAACCTGTCACCTAAAAATCATCACATAGGGGAATTTTTGTCCCCTATGTGATGAAAAAAAACGTTTATTAATGTTTTTTTTTTTTTTGCAAAACACTCAAACACATAAAATCCCCCCCAAAAAAAGTTTTGAGCCCCCCCCCCCAACTCCACATATACGCATGTATGAACATAAATGCATGCGTCGGGTGTGCTTACATGGCAAAGCGTTGATTGCGATCAGTGGCGTAGCGTGGGTTGTCAGCGCCCGGGGCAAGGCAAGTAATTTGCGCCCCCTAACCTGCGGACTTTTAGTACTCCCCGAGTCCCTTCCTACAATAGTACTGACCAGCCTGATTCCTATACTGACCTACCAGTCCACAACGCTAACATACCTGATTCCTGTACTGGCCACTACATTGACCTACCTGTCCCCGACACTGACCCTTACAATGACCTACCTGATTCCTACCTGATCACTACACTGCCCACTACACTACACCGCCCACTACACTGCCCACTACACAGAGGACACCACCGCGTCATCGAGCCCTTACAGGGGGCGGGTCGGGGAGGATTGTGAGAGCTTAGAGGAGGCGGGACGGAGGCACATGCAGGGCTGACTTAGAAGACGGCGAGACGGGCTCCAGAAGTGAGGCGGGGCTCTGCCACTGGCCAGCCCCGCTGCCGCACATGACAATGTTGGCCCAATGACAGGGCGCCGACCGGCCATCGTTTAGCCTGAAGATGGCGGCAGCTGAAGTGACACGCTAGTAAGAATTTTTAAAGTTTGCTAGAGTGACACTGGCGTGGGATGCGCCCCCCCTAATGTTGCGCCCGGTGCGGCCGGCCCCCCCTGCACCCCCCACGCTACGCCACTGATTGCGATACACATGTTACATTTCACCGCGCACGCTGGAGAGCAATAATTCTAGCACAAGACCTCCACTGTAACACCAAACTGATACCTATAGGGAAGTGTCGCCTATAGAAAATATAGGGTTAAAGTTTGAAGTTGAAGTTTGTTGCCATTGCAAGTGCGCACACAAATTTAAAGCGGAGTTCCGGCCTCAAAATCGATTTTGGGCCATCCGCTTGCTGAGTGTCATCTGGAAAAGAAATGGATGCTCCCAATTTTTTTTTTTTTTGTTCACTTACCTTTTTATAGAAGAAAATATACTCACCTTTCTTCCACTTCCTCCCTCTGCGGCCGTGACCCGCGCCGTCACTTCCGGCTTGCTGAACGTCATCGCTCACAGGAGTCAATGCACTGCACCGGCCCCGCTCCTCACTTCCGGTGCGGGCGCCTCATTCCCTGCTAAACAGCTTCTAGGCATGCCCAGAATCTGTACAGGGATGACGTGCCTGCACCGGAAGTGACGAGCGGGGCCGGTGCAGTGCATTCTGGGACTCCGACGTCACCGAAGAGGATGCAGAAGAGGACGCGCTGGCTTCAGCTGCCCACACATGAGATGGCAGCGCTGGAGAAGAAATTTTAAAGGTAAGTATTTCTTCTTACAGGTAAGTGCGACCCGGGACAGATCAGAGGCTATCCATTGTGGAATGTACTAGCCCTGACTTTCCCGGGGGTATTTTTAACTAAATTTCACCTCCGAGGCTGGAAGTTTGCTTTCAGGTTTGGCATGTTGGGTATCTTTTTACTCGGCGCAACCTCTTTTTTTTTTTATTTTAACAAAAATGTGGGTAATTTATTGCGTTTGTTTGCCCTGACATTCACTTTAGTGTGTTTTTTTAATGAAAATGTGCTAATATCATTTGACATAAAAAGAAAATGGTACTACTACTATTTTATTCTCTAGGGCAGTGATGGCGAACCTTGGCACCCCAGATGTTTTGGAACTACATTTCCCATGATGCTCATGCACTCTGCAGTGTAGTTGGGCATCATGGGAAATATAGTTCCAAAACATCTGGGGTGCCAAGGTTTGCCATCGCAGCTCTGGGGTGTCTGCTTTCAGAAATATATAATGTTTGGGGGTTTTACATCATATTTAGCACTAAAATGATTTTAAAAACGTGTGAAAAAAAAAAAAAAACTGAAATGTGGCTCAGGCAGCAAAGAGATTAAACCCACAAGTGCTTTTTTTTTTTCCACTACTTTTCCTTTATACTGACTTTTGAAATCTACCAGTGCAGCAATTTGGAAATTGGATGAAAGGTTTAGCACTGGGAAACACTTTTGGAAAGATAAAAAGTGCAATTTACATTTAACTATATAGATCAGGCCAAAATGAGGGAGAGGTGAGGAGGAAAGAGGGACAGAGGGACTTTGTTCCAAATCAGGGACTGTCCCTTGAAATCAGGGACAGTTGGGAGCTATGGAGTTAGCCAGTACAGGGACCCTGGATCTCCCATTGGGGTGCTCATTCTTTTACGCAAGAGTATTTATAAACTGATGGGAAAAAAAATTAGGGGTCCAAAAGTAAAGGCTGCAAGCCTGACTCTCCACAGGCAGCAACTTTAAACGCCAATAACAGCAGGTTCAATATTTTAAAAGTGGCCTCTCACTTCGCCCAATGATCCTGATGCAACGTTTTTAGGCCTGGCAACGTCTAAAGCCCCGTACACACGCACCGATCGTCGGCCGAACGATCGGCCGTCTTTTGTCCAGGGCTGTCGTGTCTGTTGAAAACTGCAAAAGACTGCACACGAATTTTGTCGGCCAACAACAGCCGACTGCAGAAGTGATGTCATGTGATGGTTAACTTTCCTTGTCTTTTTTCTTTTCTGAGCATGCCCAGTCTTGCAAATCTGCTGATTGTCGGCCGAATTCTGTACTGACTGGCGAACAATCGGCTGTTCTGGTGTTGGCCAACAAAAATTTTAATGCTTGCACGACAGATTCTGTTCGGCCGAAAATGCGCTGTCGGCTGTCGGAAGCATCATACTAACAAGCCTACAATCGGCCGATCGGTCGTCGGCCGAATATTTACGGCCGACAATCGGTACGTGTGTACGGGGCTTAAGGCTGCATGCACAGAGTCTCCCCCTCAGGTCGGTGTTGGACGAAACTGCAGCCTTCTTCTTCTTCCCTGGAGTCTTTAGCAGTAGCACTGCGCAGTACCTTCAGTGGCCCAGTCTCTGGCAGGCACAATGCAGTGACACAGCCTCTGACAATCATATCACAGCAGCTTTACTCAGAGTTCACAGCAGCACACCCAGCCAATGATGGCAGCTCCTAGTCCTCACACCAGGCAACTCACAATAGGATGGGGCAACATAGTCTCAGTACTCATTGTTTCCCCTCTCTAGGTTCTGCAGCAGCACAGTAGTAGACAAGTTGGGAAACTGGTCTCTCTGCAGCACCTCAGTGCACACAGGCAGGTGTGCAGCCCGGAGCCTTATGCCTGGGGTCAGAGATCTTCTCCCCAGCAGCAGCCAGCCAGAGATCCTCTTCTGCTTTTCTCCTCAATCTACAGCACACTCCACAGCCTGTGCCTGCAGCCTCTGCACGTGTGCTTATCTCCCCAGTTCTCCTTCCCCCTCTTTCTTGCCCTGCCTCCTCTCCCATAGCACCCTGGGTATTGTAGTTCCTCCTTTTCTTCTACCCCTGCTATCCATGGGGCTGTATCACAGTGTGGAGACTACATCTCCCATCAGCCCCTGTTCCTCCCAGCAGGCTTTTTGTCATTCCCTGGAGGCATAGCAATCCACACCCTCTTCCTCTGTGTTCCCTGGGTGGTGGGTGGGGTGATACCAGGCTTCTCTGGGCTCTATAGTGACAGAGTTCTATGCTTTTTACTGCAGAGCATCCTCTTCCTCTCTCAGCTGAAGTGTTGTGGAACGGACTAGAAGCGCAATTAACTGTTGCCACCAGGACAAACAGAGAGGTCGAATGTCCCTAGCAGGGACACAAACAAAAATTAGGACCTGACAGGGGTGCCTGTGCCTGCAGCCTCTGTACATGTGCTTATCTCCCCAGGTGGGCTCCCAGTTCTCCTTCCCCTCCTTCTTGCTCTGCCTCCTGTCCCTTAGCACCCTGGGTATTGTAGTTCCTCCTTTTCTGCTACCCCTGCTCTCCACGGGGCTGTGTCACAGTGTGGAGACTACATCTCCCATCAGCCCCTGTTCCTCCCAGCAGGCTTTTTGTCATTCCCTGGAGGCATAGTATTCCACACCCTCTTCCTCTGTGTTCCCTGGGTGGTGGGTGGGGTGATACCAGGCTGCGTAGGGCCCTATAGTGACAGAGTTCTATGCTTTTTACTGCAGAGCATCCTGTTCCTCTCAGCTGCAGTTGTGGAACGGACTACAACTGCAATTAACTGTTGCCACCAGGACAAACAGAGAGGGTGAATGTCCCTAGCAGGGACACAAACAAAAATTAGGACCTGACTGGGGTGCCTGTGCCTGCAGCCTCTGTACATGTGCTTATCTCCCTAGGTGGGCTCCCAGTTCTCCTTCCCCTTCTTCTTGCTCTGCCTCCTCTCCCTTATCACCCTGGGTATTGTAGTTCCTCCTTTTCTGCTACCCCTGCCCCCCCCCGGGGCTATGTCACACTGTGTAGACTACATCTCCCATCAGCCCCTGTTCCTCCCAGCAGGCTTTTTGTCATTCCCTTGAGGCATAGCAATCCACACCCTCTTCCTCTGTGTTCCCTGGGTGGTGGGTGGGGCAATACCAGGCTGCTCAGGGCCCTATAGTGACAGATTTCAATGCTTTTACTGCAGAGCATCCTGTTCCTCTCTCAGCTGCAGTTGTGGAACGGGCTACAAGTGCAATTAACTGTTGCCACCAGGACAAACAGAGAGGGGGAATGTCCCTAGCAGGGACACAAACAACAATTAGGACCCGACAGAGGTGCTAACACATAGCCACTCTATCCAAATAAACAAAAATAATTTAGGTTTAGACTAAACATGGCTGTCTGTGATGTTGACAGCTTTATGCCAGTACCTCTATTACCAATGATGAGATACTACAGAAAATCCTCAGTAGTATTTCTGTTAATTGATTCACAAGTTGATAAATGTGCTGGTGCATACAATGTGACAGTCTGACAATTTTTATAAGTAGATGCTTTGAATAAATTAGATATGACGAACTTCAGGTATGCTGTATATACACAAACCACATTAAATCCAATTATGCTTTTATTACAAATTGTTAAAGTTCGCCCGGAAAATATATCATGTTTTTGGACAATCAACATCTGTCTTGACACATTTTACAATGATTGCATTAATTGAATTTAATTCATCAGTTAAACTCTGGGGTTTATTTATAAAAAATAAATTGCTATGTTAATGTCTGAGCATTCAATCCCCGTAATGCGTCTCTTGTATCCATTTCCTATGATCATCAGCTCCATCTAATGGCAATAATGTAGTATTTTCCTGAAATAACTCAACCAGAAAAATACTGCATTATGGCCACTAGATGGAGCTGATGATCATGGGAAATCAACATATTAGACACATTATAGGGAGGATTCCATTTTTTTTTTTTAATAAATTATTTCCTATGTCTTATCTTTTACTGCCCATAAAATTCTGTTCATGGATAGCTGTCAGGGAAATGGCCATAGGAGAGCTGGCAACATTGCCAGTAATACCAATGGACGCTCCTGGCGCATCCCTGTACGACCTGGCGTAAGAATGGCGAACGCGCACGTGCGAAGGCACAAAGGCGCGAACGCGCAAATGGGATGCGTGACAGACGCATCCTCCTGTTGGCCTATAAAAGGTGGCTGTGGGATCCTATTCATTGCTTGATTATCTTAAGCTTCCCAGTGTTCCTGTGCCTCCTGTGTTTTGCTCTTGGATCTCCTGTTGTGACCCGGCTTGCTCCTGACTCTGCTTGATCTTCTCCTCCTGGTTTGACCCTTGGCTTCCTCTATTGACCTTGCTCCTGTTACCTACCGTGTATTAACCCCGGCTTGCTTCAAGACTTCGGCTATCCTGTTTGTCTCCTGTGCATGACCTCCGCTTCTACCACGGTTCCTGCTGCCTGCTTCAGTCCTAGACCTCGGCCAGTTCCTGTCTCTTCTACTAAAGACTATTGCACGGCACAAGGTTGCCCAGCTACCCCAGAGCTTTTGAAGACTACCATCCTGCTGTGCTTCCAGCTCTTCCAGCACGCTCCTGGATTCCCCCAGGATCTACCTATCTGCTTCCAGCTGGTAACAAGTGAAACTTGGGGCGCTACACCCTCTATACCACCTTCAGGGATGTGCCGTATTGAGACACAAGGGGAGCCCTCTCAGCACCTCAGCCTCGGATCAGGTACCCCTGACAATAGCTTTCAGGGCATCTAAATCTATATAGCGCACTGTCCGCCTCATTCCTGGCATATGAGCATTGCCAGAATCGAATCACCTTGTCAGGCATAAGCTCTTGCTGCTCGCCGATCTATCGGCAATCTAAGATGGCAGTGGCTTCGGTAAGCAGGAGGAGACTGAATTTTAGTCTAATGGTAATAAAATCAATGCTTGCAATGCACACTGGACATTGTAAAATGCCTTGTCAGACTTAAGATGCATAACCCTGAGTTTTATTTAGGAGTTATTTGTTCAGGGTAGTTGCTCTTTAAATTAACTGCGTTACCCATGTGGATTCTGCATTATGTTGCTCACACTCAGGAGAACTGAGGAAGTTCACTTTGATGAGTGGTGAAACATCTTCAACATTACAGAATACATCCAGTTGAATGGGAGAGGAACACTTTTTATTGTATGTGTAGAACTACTCCCACAGGGGTTGTAGATGACTGGGTTCCCTACTCCTGCATAGCCAGGCAACAGGCATTATCTTACACTTTCTCCAGACAAAAGGAACAGACTTTGAGCTTGTTTTTTGTTGTTGTTTATTAGGGGTAACCACTTGGATGGGGAATAGGAATTAATGGGATGCCCAGCTTGGCTTGCAACGAACAGGGACAACTTCCTCCCTATGCACATGCTCCAGAACTGTCCATCCTCCTGAACACTGTCTCTGATTATTAAAGATGCAAAAGCCCCCTGAGGTCTAGGGACTCTCAGTCCCTTAGAAAGTAGCACAAAGGGCTTTAGACTGCATTTTCTCCAACTCCCCATAGACACTGGTCCTAGCTCTACCAACTGCAGGAAATGCCAGCCCACCTGGTGGCCCCTTCCCCAGCCCACACAGCCTCCTTTTCACCAGCTGCTTTCCCAGGGCAAGGTAAATGAAAGATTTAGCACAATGCTGTCTTTCACAAACAGGGGAGGACTGGGCCAGGGGGCAGGGGGGCAATTGCCCCCTGGGCCACTCTGATGCACTGTAAAAAGGCTGCACCACTTATGCCATAGCCATGCCTAAATTATTCCTGGTGAAGAGAAGTAAAAAGTCCCCGCTGCTGACCTACTGAGTGCAGGATGAAGACCAGGACACAGCGCAGCCCCCCCCTCAGTTTGGATGATGTAAATTGTGTCTGAGCAGAGGCCGGTTCCATGCCCCACTGGAGACTTTCCCCAGGCCAGCCCCAACTGAGCTTATCCCAGCTCCCCCCAACCACCCCCTGCTGGCCAGGTCGGGAACCCGGAGTCGGCCGGTGGGTAGAGAGTACCCAGAGTGGGGCTTGAGCATGGAATAGGGGTCAGAAGGAGGCCGGGAAGAGGAAGAGTGGGAGGAGGGCTAAGTCGCTGCACCATGGACCTCTGGATTGTACTTGCCCCCTGGGTCGAAAGTTGCCAGTCAGCCCCTGTTCAAAAAGGCCTGCTACATTTCCCCTTGTAAGTCCCTGACCATGCTTATGTACTTACACTGTCCTCCTTGCTCCTGCTGCCTCTTAGGAAAGATTCCTTTCAAACCACTCTGCTGTCAGGATCCTCCTAAGTCAGCCTAAGATCCAGCCCAAGGCAGAGCCCCTCTAGAGCCACCAACAGTCTCCTCAGCACTCCATCTTCCACCCAACTCCACAGCTAGGATGACTCATCTATATATAAGGGCTGGCTCAGCCACCATGCCAGGCCCACTGCCTAGGGATTGGCTAAGCTTCCCTAAGTATGCAGATCAACCCTCCTGGCCTCCGCTCTCCAGTTTCTAGAAATGTCTCCAAACTTTCAGAACCAGGGGGAGGCACAAGAGACCTGCCTATACGAGTCATTCAGCCTGATCTAAAGTAAACCAATGACCCAATTAAGATTCACAAGTTAAACTTGAGCCAAAACATACATGCACTCACACTAGTAACACACTAAAGGTACCCCTTTAGATCCCCCCCCCCCCAAAAAAAAAAAAAAAAAGAACAGAGGCTATACATTAGGCTATACAAACAAAATAAGGAAATCTGCATGGGCCAGTATAAGGAAAGAGAATTATAAAACTCAAGGCAGGAACCATGCCACCAGCAATGTCATATGTAGGAAAAATCCCCCCAATATATACCACTTTAATATCTTCCCTTTAAAATTCTCAGATCTTTGAATTACCTAATCCAAGGAAATTCCTCTTATGAAGATATTACATAGTTACCTTGTAGATAAGGCTCCAATCCAATTTATGTGTGTCTTCTGTATATTGTGATCATCAAGAAAGACATCTGTATGTGTTTTTAATTTGTCAACACTCCCAATCGATACCACTAATGGATTCCAAATTTTTGCTCCTCTAACTATAAAGCACCCACTATTCAATTTAGGATTAACCCTCCTTCTCTCCAATCTCAAACTGTGTCCTCATCAGGTGAGTTTGTTGCAGTCCATACATTCACCATTGATTCATTTGTAGATAGTGACGGTGAACAAGTGTAACTTTTTTAATAGCTCCTCATAGCTGAGGTCCTTTGGCTCCCTTATTCATTTCGTTACTCTTTGGTGAACTCTAATTTCTAATTCAAGAAGATCCCCCTTGTTGATTGGTGGTCAAAATTGAAATGCATACCAACGATGAGTCTGAACCAATTTTGGTAGAGAGTGTACAGGACACCGGGAATGTGTCCTGAATGGCAGGTATATTTCCCCAATATTTGAGTTGTGGTTACTTTAAGGGGGACAGTTTGAAGATTTGGTTGAGTACTCAGAGGTTCTCATCCATGCAGGGTGAAAGGTTCCAGGGGGGTCCGGTTAGAAAGAAAGGACCGATTGTCAGTACTCTCTGAATTGGTAAGTTCTTATCAGGGAACCGGAACTTTGGAGGTTCGAAGAGTTTTGGAAGGGAAGAACCTCCAAACTCTGACTACAAGGACTGAAGGGATTAAACCTCAGCAAAGAGAGTCTTAAAAGGCAGCAGGAAGGGATCAGCACCTGTGTCAATAAGGCAGAGTGGAGTGGTTCACAGGTTGTGAGCAAGATGACCCCTCTGGAAACTGAGAGGCTGGTTGCTGAACCCCCACAGCCTGTCCGCCACCCTGGTACAAGGAGGAATCCTAACCCCGGTGTGGGACCAAGAGATTGGCAGTGAACCTGTTGGGTGAACCCTTTTATACTGGAAACTATAAATTGTTCTTGCTTTATTTTGGGCTAAAGAAAGCTCCTTGTGTTTACTTATTTTGAAGACACCAATAAAGGGACTGTTTGCTTTTACCAAGCTCGGCTTGACTTACGTTCTCAGGCTATCCCATATCACAAGAGGTTAAAGTACTGATTTTTTTTTTTTTAAAAATACCTTTTTTAATGCATGAGCATATTATGGTTTGTTAGATGCCTGGCATTGCCTGCTATTGCTAAATCTGTGGTCTACAAGGAGCCATAAATCTTTTTCCATCTCTGATTCCCCCAGTGTAGCATCTCCTAATGAATATTTTGCATCTACATTTTTAGTCCCTAAATGCATAACTTTGCATATTTTTATTATTGAACCTCATCTGCCAAGTAGCCACCCAACCTCTTTTTTTTCCATCAAGGTCTTCCTATAACATTGGTAAATGCTGTTTCAAACTTATTTCCCTGCATACTGTAATTTGGCATAATCAGCAAACACTGAAATTAACTTCATAATTCCAACTTCTATTTCATTTATAACTATTCTAAACAGCATTGGCACCAGGACTACAAATATGAAGGCCTGGAAAAAAAAATGAAAAATTGGAAAAAAAAGTTTGTTTTTTAAATTTCCATTTCTTTTTTCAAAGCCGTGTTTTTCCAGGAAAATTGAAAAAAAAAAAAAAGAAGTGTGGACTATGTTCTTTTACAATGATAAATCATATATCTATGGCATGTATTTAAACAATATAACAAGAAGGCCTTAATGAAAGATTTCTGAGACTTTATATAAAATCTTAAATTATTGCAAATTCTCTCAGCTGAAGACAAGCAAATCCTGGAATACAATTCGTGTAACACTGAACTTCTCAATGCAGTTCTCAAACAAAAGAAATATCCATTTTTGCCACTAGAAGGCACTGCGGGGCGAAGGCTCGAGTTAAGTTTGCTTGTGGGCTCCATCTTGAACCTTCTACAGTTGGGTGATTGTTAGGATACAGTAGATGATAGTTTCTGTCCTCTCAGGCCTTAATTGACAAGTAAGAGGGTAAATTTGTCTGACAGACCTTAAAGTGATTCCAAAACTTTGTTTTTTAAATAATAAACATGTTACACTTACTGTATCTACTCTGTGCAATGGTTTTGCATAGAGCAGCTCCGAACCTTCTGGGTCCTTCACTGTCCCCATAGTAAGTCGCTTGCTATTGGAGCACTCATGGAAGCTCGATCTCGAGCCTCACTGCCTGAGTACACAGATACAGACAGTGCTGATAGGCCCCATCCCCCTTATCACAGTTTTTGATTTACAGAAGCAGGAGCCAGTGGCTCCGGTTGCAGCCTTTCTGTTCTGTGGGGAGAGAGCTGCTGCTCTTGGGCACAGTGCTGGATCAAGATCGGGCTCAGGTAAGTATTTAGGGGGCACTGGGGGAGAATCCTGAAGGTTTTTTTTTTACCTCAATAAAAAGGGAATTCATTAAGGTAAAACACCTTAAGCCTTTACAACCACTTTGATTTCTTAATGAAGCATTTGTAAAGGAATAATATGAAATGTATTTGTAAAATCCAGGTAAATGATATCTATAACTTACCTCTATCTAAGTTACTGCTCACTGCCTCATAGAATGACACTGGTTGGTCTGACAAGAGTGATCGTTCATGAATCCATTTTGGTTATTTCTTATAATACCATTTTCTCTGACAAATTCCTTAATAGAGTCCCTTAACATTCTCATGAACTCCTTACATACTATTGATGTTAGGCTGAACGATCTGTAGTCTCCTGGTATACATCTAGACCCTTGTTTGAATGTTGGTACCACATTTGCTCTATGTCAATTAGTTGGTACCATTTCAGTTAGTAAGTTTTTTTTTTAAATCAGGAATGGCTATAACCAGACTAAGCTCCCTAAGGACTGGTGGGTGTAAGGTCCTGGCAGTTTATTTAAATTTACCTTTTCTAGTTGATATTCATTGGTTTCGGCATTACTATTTAATCTATTGAACCATTATTTTTTGTGCGTATAAACTGAGGAGAAAAATGTATTTTACAACTACCTATATTCATTTTTCAAAGGGACTTTGTGTTCAGGCCTTCCTTTTTTTTCAGAAATGTTTTCAGGTTTTTTGTAGCATTTTTTTTTCTATGTTAACGTCCCTGCTTGTGCTCTTGCATTGCATTTCTTATATACATCATTTTGATTCAATGGCTCTTTGAAGTCTTGGCCAGTACCTAAAACAAGCTCATATTTACATGATACTCAGTGTATGGTGTCATTTACAGAGAGCCGGGTCACTGTTCTTTTCTTCTCTGATGTCATACCACCAATCAATCACCTGTAACTGAGAATTCCTCTGTGCAGCTAAATCAAAGAGAACCTGACCAGTCAATCAAGTACTTCATTCTTGCTTTTACACTTTGATCTTTGTGCATGGAACTTCATCATAGATTTTCAAATATAGGTCTATATAACAAAGGACAAGACTAGTAGGTATGGGGCTCCATGATAAAGTACTTAATTTTCCCTGCTGGATATATTGGGGAAGCATTGGAGCATCGGTGATGTAGGGAAACTTTCAGAAGTCATATGACCTATGATGTCACTTTCTCAGAGCAAAGGAATATTCCTGTTCACAGTTTAGAACCATGTGCTGTCCAATTAAGATGGTTGTGGGTTGAGCTCAGCATTGAGTCTCCACTGCTCCGCCTAAGTAATACATCTGGATAGTGGATTCAGCCTTGCCCCGGGACCACTGCAGCTACATGGGTATCCCTTAGAGATGATTATGTCCATACAATCATTTGGCTCTTGATAGGGATGGAAAATATTTTGTAGCTTTTGCAGACTCCCTTTAGTGAGCTCTCTGAACTTGTATTCTTACCTCCACCCAAGCCAAGTAGTAATGTCAAAGGACCATTAAGGTTGCACGTTTTTTATTCAGTTCCCCCAATGGGTAGATTTTCCTTCACTTCCTGTCTTGGAGACACAACGACTTAGTGCATTATCTTGAGACAAATAATTTATTGAATAAAAACATGGTATTTTACTCATAAAGTTGCAATTGTTAAAAGTGCATCACAGATCTCATCAAATTCCATCCATATGTATCAAGATATACAACAGAAACTGAAGAACCTGTGGACTGACGCGTTTCGAGAAATTTCTCTCCTTCCGAGCCACACGATTGCTGTCCGAGGTTTCATTAAAGAGAAGCTCCAGTCTCCACAGAAAAAATGAAAAGTCAGCAGTTACAAATACTGTAGCTGATGACTTTCAATATAAGGAAACTTACTTGTCCAGGGATCCGGCAATGTCCTCAACCAAGCCGGTTCTTCAATTGGCTACGGGTCCAGGCGCTTCTGAATTCACAGCCGGTTTCCTACTGTGCATGCGCGAGCCACGCTGCACTTTGTAAATGGTCCCGCAGTCTTCTGGGGTCTGTGATGTGTCCCAGAAAGCTGCAGGGGAAGGAGGAAGGGGACAGACTTTTCCTCAGATCCCTATGGCGATCTGTCCGAAAATGTGCCAAATGTGGCGGTGGAAAGGGGCGGGTGCAGGTTGCAAACAAGTGGAACTTCCCCTTTTGGGTGAAGATCCGCTTTGAATAGAAGCTTCCCTCTCTCAATCAACGTTGACTATGTTTAATCCTTATGTTTCATTTTGTTAAGCGCTGCGCAAACTGTTGGCGCTATATAAATCCTGTATAATAATAATAATGCTGCTAGCATTAGTAACTAGATTGGAAAGTATATCATATTTATTTGTTTTAGACTTTTTTTTTACATTTCTTCAGTTACTTCCTAGTTTCCAGGTCTAGAGAGATGATGTCATTCTTGAAGGGAGGAGGGGTTTTCTTAGCTAAGCACACCCTCCTGCATGCATGCCTGAGCTAAGGGCATATGGATTTCAGTAAATGCTACCCAAGATTGCCATGGCTAGAAATGCTAGGGGGTTGTTTTTCAAAGTGTTTTTTCTCAGCAAAAAAAAAGCATTGAGACATAGAAGGATGGGGGAGTTTTCTTTGAATATTAAAAATGTTATAAATATGTTATAAAATATTAAAAACTAAAAAGCTTTTTTGGTTTGTAGTGCTTACATGCAGTGTAGTCGTGCTTTAAGAAGATTTGCGCTTATTTCTTGTGAAAACATTTTCACCCAGATAGGAAGTGTGGGAAAATATCTACCATAGCCACCTATAAAAAAAAAAAAAAAAAAAAAAGATGACAGGATTCTGGCTTTCCCCTATTCTTTTGAAAAATAATACGTTTTGTGCTGTTTGTGCTGCACTTGGAGATTTCTCCTCGCTTCCTCTCTTGGTGACAAAGTATCACCGGCAAAGGAGATGAGTGAAATTCTCCCCACCGGGGATTACAGAGAGCAGTAAAAACTGACAGAGGTTTTACCCCAGGCAGCAGCAACCCACTGCATGCATGCTCACTCCATTTACATTGGCAAGGTAATCAGTTTGGGGCTGTGCTGAGGTGTGAAGGTGTGGGAATTGGGGTGATTTGTGTTGTGAGGTGAACTGAAGTGTGACAGGAATTGGGGTGATTAGGGTGTAAAGGTACAGGAACTGGAGGCATGAAGGGGCAGGAATTGGGGTGATCTAAGGTGTGAAGGTACATGAACTGGATTGATCTGAGGTGTGAAGGTGCAGGAATTTAAGTGATTTGTGTTGTGAAGGAGCAGTAACTGAGATGTGACAGTGCAGGAATCGGATCAGTGGTGCAAAGGTGCAGGAATTGGGGTGATCAGAGGCTTGAAAGTGCAGAAAATGGGGTGATCTGAGTTGTGAAGGTGCAGGAAATGGGGTGATCTGAGTTGTGAAGGTGCAGGAAATGGGGTGATCTGAAGTGCAATTGTGCAGCAATTGGGGCTCTTCTGAGGAGTGAAGGTGCAGGAAGTTGGGTGATCTGAAATGTGAAAGTTCAGGTATTGAACTCATCTGAGGTGTAAAGCTGCAGGAATTGGGGTGATCTGAGGTGTGGAGGTGCAGGAATTGGGGTAATCTGAGGTGTGAAGGTGCAGGAATTGGGGTAATCTGAGGTGTGAAGATGCAGGAATTGGGGTAATCTGAGGTGTAAAGATGCAGGAATTGGGGTGATCTGAGGTGTAAAGGTGCAGGAATTGGGGTGATCTGAGGTGTAAAGATGCAGGAATTGGGGTGATCTGAGGTGTAAAGGTGCAGGAATTGGGGTGATCTGAGGTGTGAAGATGCAGGAATTGGGGTAATCTGAGGTGTGAAGGTGCAGGAATTGGGGTAATCTGAGGTGTGAAGATGCAGGAATTGGGGTTATCTGAGGTGTGAAGGTGCAGGAATTGGGGTTATCTGAGGTGTGAAGATGCAGGAATTGGGGTTATCTGAGGTGTGAAGGTGCAGGAAATGGGGTGATCTGAAGTGCAATTGTACAGCAATTGGGGCTGATCTGAGGAGTGAAGGTGCAGGAACTTGGGGGATTTGAGATGTGAAAGTTCAGGTATTGAACTGATCTGAGGTGTGAAGGTGCAGGAATTGGGGTGATCTGAGGTGTGAAGGTGTAGGAATTGGGGTGATCTGAGGTGTTAAGGTTCAGGAATTGAGGTGATCTCAAGAGTTAAGGTGAGGGATGTGGATGATCTCAGTTGCTAAGGTGTAGGAATCAGGGTGATATGAGGAATTGGGGTGAACTGAGTCGTGAAGGTGCTGGAATTGGAGTGATCTGAGATGTGAATGTGCAGACATTGGGGTAATCTGAGGTGTGAAGGTGCAGGAATTGGGGTGCTCTGGGGTGTAATGGTGTGGGAATTGGGGGGATCTGGAGTGTGATGGTGTTTGGAATTGGGGTGATCTGATGTGTGAAGGTACAGGAATTAGGATAATACGAGGTGTGAAGGTACAAGAAATGAGCTCACCTGAGGTCTAAAAGTGCAGGAATTGGGGTAATCTGAGATGTGATTTGGTGATTTGGGTGATCTGAGATATGAAAGTCCAGGTATTGAACTGATCTGAGCTGTGAAGGTGCTGGAATTGGGGTGATCTGAGCTGTGAAGGTGCAGGAATTTAGGTGATCTGAGATGTAAAAGTTCAAGTATTCAACTGATCTGAGGTGTTGGGGGGATCTGAGGCATGAAGGTGCAGGAATTGGGGGGGGGGGGTCTGAGGTGTGAAGGTGCATGGATTGGGGTGATTGGAGGTGTGAAGGTGCAGGAACTGAAGCTTATCTGGGGTGTGAAGGGGCAGGAATTGGGGTGATATGAGGTGTGAAGGGGCAGGAATTGGGGTGATATGAGGTGTGAAGGTGCAGGAATTGGGGTGATATTAAGCGTGAAGGTGCAGGAGTTGGGGTGATATGAGGTGTGAAGGTGCAGGAATTGGGGTGATATTAAGCGTGAAGGTGCAGGAGTTGGGGTAATATGAGGTGTGAAGGTGCAGGAGTTGGGGTAATATGAGGTGTGAAGGTGCAGGAGTTGGGGTGATATGAGGTGTGAAGGGGCAGGAATTGGGGTGATATGAGGTGTGAAGGGGCAGGAATTGGGGTGATATGAGGTGTGAAGGTGCAGGAATTGGGGTGATATGAGGTGTGAAGGGGCAGGAATTGGGGTGATATGAGGTGTGAAGGTGCAGGAGTTGGGATGATATGAGGTGTGAAGGTGCAGGAAATGAGCTGACCTATGTTTTGGGGTTGAACATGTTTTGAGTGAGTACCAGTTGTTAATCAGTTTTTGCAGTCATAGTTGTATTGCCATTGGCAAGTTAAACTCATTAATTATTATAACCAGCCATAAGCAGTACAACTAAGAGTGCAAAAATGAAAAGCTCAAAGACTACGTCATGCTGTTGTTTACTGGTACGCCGGTGGTCTAATGCTTATTAACATGACACTCAATGTGGAAAAGATTGCTGACCGGTGGACTAACCCTTCCCCCACTCTATCCCAAGCTGGAATACAAAGTTTCAGCTGAAGATTAATATTGAAGTAAATCTTAGTGTATGTGGAATGATTGGTGATTTTAGCTACCATACCAACCATTTTTGAGGATTTTTTTAAAATAAATGCCTTCAAATATTTACCTTTTTATGCATTCTTGTTCGGAAGTGCTGACGTTACCGTCTGCAAGTTGTTTACACGCGGGTGTTTGAAATTTTGCTTGCTAATTGCACCGTGTGGTGTGGAGACATGGCGCTCATTATTCTTTTGAAAGAACAATTTGTGATGTTTTGTTTGCACATTCCGTGAAGATATTCTATACGGTGTGTGTAAACATGAAGGCAGATGGAAGGACTTGGATCAAACACCGGCTTGTATACCTACACGCAGGCCAAGCTTTCTGTATGTTAGTATTTAGGTATGAGTGTAACCGGGGGTCTACATTTTTCCCGGTCAATTAAAACACTTAAAGAAGGACTAAGAACATCAGGCAGATAAAATATACACATGTTAAATCAGCTCTGTATTAACTTATACATATGGAGTAAGACCCATGAAGGAGCTACTGCAAATGTTGGGCTTTCCTACCAGTTTCCATTGATGGCCATCCTGTAAGTGGACCTGAAATTGCAAGGGCACACCTATACGAGTAATTGGCTTTATTAAGAAGAATTCCAGTTATAATTATTCTTACATAGTTACATAGGTCCAGCTTGGAGCAATGTAAATATGTATGAACCATACCCATGGGATCCCTCTTTAACAGCCTTTCTCAACCTTTTTAACACAGAGGAACCCTGAAAAAAACTTTCTGGTCTTAGGAAACCACCTGCTAAAAATTAAAAATTACTATATCTATAACTCAAGATACATGGCAAAACCTTAAATTTCCATAGAACCCTGGTTGGGAAACTCTGTCCTAGAAGCTAAAAAGCACTGTAATTCAGGGGCATAACTACAGGGGTCACAATTGCAACCTGGTCCCATGCTCTAGGCGGCCCGTTCCGCTCCCCTGTGCACCTGGATAGGAGGAAAATGGAGGGGATCAGTTTATCTATATGCTGCTCCTCCTATCCAACTCCTGCTGCCCCCAGGCCCCTGTGTACTCCCCTGCCCCCCCCCTCATCCCCCACAGCTATGCCAGCTTCCCTCCTCTCCTCTCCCGCCAGCTCCTACGGGAGATGCTTTTAGAACGGTGAGCAGGGAAGGGAAAGGGAAGTACCAATCGTTGACTGTTTATTAATAACTGAAGCATAGTAAGCTGGCTTTACCACGCTTCAGTTTGTGAATGAACTGAAAGCTCTGTACATAGCTATTCCTGTCTATTCATTCTGTGCAGCTGAGGCTCCACAGATGGAGATTGAGGGCTGTGTCATCACTCATCACATCTAAGAATTGGAAAGCTGCAATATAATGAATCTTTTCCTTGGGTTTAATACTGCTTAAAATTGCCAGCTTAAAAAAAAAAAAAAAAAAAGCACCAAACCCCTCCAAAAGTCCCCCACAATACAAAACAGACCCTTAGGAGGCTACTATGTATTTTGGGGGACTGTGTGCCGAAACAAGGAGGGAGATGTCAATTGCTAGATAGTTTTTTCCCTTTTTTTATTGGTACATTTTCCCCAAGGTAGGTCCCACTCCCCAATGCTATTTTTTGACACCCCCACTTGCCTAATGTTCCAGAAAACGAGCATTATTAATTTGATTGACTCAGTCAGCGCTATTGATTTCAATTTGGTTTTGGGTTCAGCCCATCACTAGTGGGGATCACTGGAGTAGCAGTTCCTGTTACAGTGATTTCAAGCCTCTAGAACAGCCTTTCTCAACCTTTTTAACACAGAGGAACCCTTGAAATAAATTTCTGGTCTCAGGGAAATTAAAAATCTACAACTCATGACACATTAGTGTGACAGTCAGTGGGAAGAATGATCCTTACTATTGTCATCATTGGGAAGAATAACCCCCTTACAGATAGCTAAAAGGAACAATGGTGTCATTGGGAACATATCTGAGAGGCAGAAATTGCCCATTTCTCAAGGAATCCCCAGCAACCTCAGGAGGAACCCTGGTTGAGAAACTTTGCTCTAGGAGGAACCCACAGGTAAACATACTTACATTCATCCAAGGTGGACCAATGTAACTATGCACAAAATATCCATACCTGGAATTCTTCTTCAAATACAGAAATGAGCCCTGAGGAAAATAATTGGCTAAACAGGTTTTGCAGTAGTAAGCACAGTGGTTCAATAGCAGTGGTCTACTTCAATAGGACCATTAAATCATTAGGACATGTGTACATTCTCCTTACCATCTAGAGAACAGTTCTGAAAGTTACAATAAATACAACCCAATAGCTTTGATCTGGAATGAGAGTGATGCAGCTAACTACTAGGGCCTATCTACAGTCTATAGACCCCAGCTAACCACTGGCCAGTGGGTAAATCTGCCACAAAGTCTGCTGGTGGTGGGGCTCTGTAAAGTGGAACTTCAGAAATTGTAGAACATTTAAAATGTGCTGGTTTATAAGCAGTTAAGCCCGACGTGGTGTATGCTACCTCATGGAAATATGTCTATATTAACTATTAATATTTTTACTAAGCCCTGGGAGTATAGCTATCACTATTCTCCCGGTGCTCTGACAAAAGAGATGTACTGTGCCGCACAGCAGCCGCTCTGCCTGCTCCGGCATCCATTCACAGGATACATTGTATTTTATCACTGGGTTCACATTAGGGTTGCACCGATACTGATATTGGTATCAGTGTTGATACCTGTCATGCCTCCCCGTAGCTGAGCCTAACGTGTAAAGGGGTCACCCTGGTGGAAGACGCAGGCCAACCTGAGGTGTGGAGTCTAAGTGCCAAGCAGTGTTCACCAGAGCTCCTGATGGTGGAGATGGACTTCGCTGCATGTTGGCACCAGGTTGCGGTCCTCAGGGTCGCCCCACCATAAGGTGAGTGAATTTGGATCCGGGAGCAGAGGAACCAATAGGGATTAGACAGAAGCGTAGTCGCATGAAAGTCGTCAGCCAACGGGAATCGAGAGCCAAGAAGGATCCTCAGCCAAAAGGGAAATCGAGAGCCAGGAAGGTCGTCAGCCAAAGCCAGGTCATGCAAGGAGGAATTCGAAAAACAGAAGATAGCAATTGAAGCACAAACACATGAGCAAAGAACTACAAGCCAACAGGTGATATATATATATATATATCCTGTGTGCAACCTCATCACTAAGCGATGCCCAGGAAGCAGCAGGAAGTGATGAAGCAATCAGAGTCTATAAAAGACTGCAGTTAGCACCTTTCCAAGATGGCTGCAGACAAGAAGGCAAGGTAAGACCTTGACAATACCGAGTATTTTTACGAGTACTCGTACTCAGTATTGGCGAGTAGTTGACCTACAGTAGTGGTACTCATACTTGCCGCCACAAAACTGGTATCGGTGCAACCCTAGTTCACATAATACAAAGTGTAGCCACCTTTTGGTTATGAGAAACAAGATATTGCGCTAACCATGTAGGTAAATAAAAGAACCAAAATCTTCACTAATGGAAGAGTGGGATTGATAAAAAAAAATGGCAGTGCCTCCACCCAGGACAAGGCCTCTGTGAACAGAGTGGGTTTCCCTTCCATGGGAAATGAATCAGTAATCCAATCAGCACATATTCCTGGGTATATATACTGTAGTTATTTACAGAGATACCTCCAGATATATGTTACAGTAAAGTCTCATTGCAGGGGCGCTTGAGAATGATGCAACATCTGTCTTTGTTTCAGAAACCTAAAAACAAGATCTGTGGTGTTGAGGAGACCCTCCAGCCATTACCCAACCAGTCTGGAATGCAATCCTAGTTATGTGGCACTGTACATGTGAGATATTAATAGGACAGAGATACTCGGTTTGCCACAAGGATTCAGCAATACACTCAGAAAGCTATTGGCAGCTGCAGGTAAACTATTAGAACACAGAAACACTTGCATAATCATTTCTTCTGATCTGGTACTAGTAACATAGACAGGACATGTGGCTGAGACCTCCTCTCTCTTCACTTCCTCCTTCCTGGATCCCAACAACCTCCAAGTCAGGAAGTATTTTACAGTGTGATGCTAGCAGCTGACAGTAGAGGGCAGCAGATCCCTACAAATTCGTTCCATGATTGGGCAAGAGGAGAGGAGGACTCTGCAGCTGCTATATCAGAGACTCCAAAGTAAAGAGTTACTGTAACCCCTTATGAGCCAGAAGATCTTTAAAAGTGCTGCAATTCCCAGAGGGCCACTTTACACTTAGTGGTGGAAATCTCAACCTTTAAGTGAAAGTATTTGTAATTTACATAAGTAAGTATATCTTCACAAAGCGTCCAGAAACAATTAACAGTGAAATGGTGAGAGGGTCCCCTTTATCAAAGTCCTACCAAAGAAATGGTATACCTGAAAAGGAATGGGCCAGTAATGTGTGGCTAGAGGCTGCTTGCATCTCCAACATCCAATGAATGTCCTCTAGGATACAGTCTGCCCTGTCATGGTTGCTCCTGAAGGTGGGAAAAAAGTAGGCTGCACTGTGATGGCTGGATGACAGGTGAGAGGTCAATTGCTCTTGTCTCTTAACAGTGCTGGTGCAGTTCAGTCTTATTGCTAATAAAGGCTAAGCTGTGTCTATGTGGAAGGAAGCCAGGGTGAATATCTTCTGCTATAGGGTTCATTCCAAGCAAGCAATTCTACCCCTCCCTGCATTCTCTGACCATCTCTTGTTTCATGCCCCCAGTCTCTGACCATCTCTTGTTGCATGCCCCCAGTCTCTGACCATCTCTTGTTTCATGCCCCCAGTCTCTGACCATCTCTTGTTTCATGCCCCCAGTCTCTGACCATCTTTTGTTTCATGCCCCCAGTCTCTGACCATCTCTTGTTTCATGCCCCCAGTCTCTGACCATCTCTTGTTTCATGCCCCCAGTCTCTGACCATATTATGTAGCAAGTCTGCAGTCTCTGACCTTCCCTTGCAGCGTGTCCAAAATCTCCAAACATCTCTAGCAGTATGTCCACAGTCTCTGACCATCTCCTGTACCAAGTTTACAGTCTTTATCTATTTCTAGTATTATCTCCACAGTCTCTGACCATCTCTTGTAGCATGTATGACATCTTTAAAAATCACTTGTAGCATGCCTCTAGTCTCTGATCATCTCCTGTAGCAAGTTCAGTGTCCAACTATTTTGTGCAGCACGTGTTCAGTCTCAGACCATTTCTTGCAGAATGCCTGCATTCTCTGACCATCTCCTGTTGCAAGTTCACAGTCCCTAACCATGTCTTTTAGCATGCCACTAGTCTCAAACCGTTTCTTGTAGCATGTCTGCAACCTCCTATTATCTCATGTAGCATGACTCAGTCTCAGACCATCTCCTGTAGAAAGATCATCGTCTTCATCCTTCTCTAGCAGTATGACCACAGTCTCTGACCATCTCATATAGCATATCTGAAGTCTCTAAACATCTGTTGTTGTATCTTACCATCTCCTGTAGAAGGTTCACACTCTCCAACTATCTCTTTCAGCATGTCCACAGTCTTTGACCATTTTGGTAGCATTTTTACAGTCTTTGACCATTTTTTGAAGCATGTCCCGAGTCTCTAACTATCTCCTGTAGCATCTCTGCAGTCTCTGATAGCCACTTGTAGCTTTTCCACAGTTTCTGACGATCTCTTGTAAGAATGTCTTTTATTTCTTGTAACATGTACGCATTCTCTGACCTTTTCTTGTTGCAAGCCCAGATTCTCTAACCATCTCTCGTATCATGGCCACCGTCTCTCATAGTTTCTTATAACATGCCTGCAGTTTCTAAACACCTCTTGTAGAATGTCTGCTGTCTCTGACCATCTCCTGTAGCATGTCTACACTCTATTATCATCCCTTATATAATGTCCACAGTCTCTGACCATCTCTTGTAGCATGCCCACTGTCTCTCATAGTTTCTTGTAGTGTGTCCACAGTCTCTAACCATTTCTTGATGTTTCTAATTTCTATATTGGTGTCACCAGAGCCCTTATGGGCTTACAGACTGTCTCTTGGATCACTTATAGAGAATAGACTTTTTAATTGCTATTGCGCTGCACTGAGTATATATCTGACCATCTCTTGTATCATATATGCAGTCTCTGACCATCTCCTGTAGCACGTCCACAGTCTATGACTGGCCCCTGTATAATGTCCACAGTCTCTGACCATCTCTCGTAGCAAGTCCACAGTCTCTCATAGTTTCTTGTAGCGTGTCCGCAGTCTCTGACCACCTCTTGTAGAATGCCTGCAGTCTGTGCCCATCTCTTGAAGTTTCTAATTTCTACATTGGTGTCACCAGAGCTGTTATTGGCTTACGGACTGTCTCTTGGATCACTTATAGGGAATAAACTTTTTAATTGCTATTGTGCTGCACTGATTATATATCTGACCATCTCTTGTATTATGTCTGCAGTCTCTGACCATCTCTTGTAGCATTCCTGCAGTTTCTGACCATCTCTTGTATCATGTCTGCACTCTCTGGCCATCTCTTGTATCATGTCTGAAGTCTCTGACCATCCCTTGTATCATGTCTGCAGTCTCTGACCATCTCTTGTATCATGTCTGCAGTCTCTGACCATCTCCTGTATCATGTCTGCTGTCTCTGACCATCTCTTGTAGCATTCCTGCAGTCTCTTACCATCTCTTGTATCATGTCTGCAGTATCTGGCCATCTCTTGTATTATGTCTGCAGTCTCTGACCATATTTTTTAGTATGTCTGCAGTCTTTGATCAGCCATTGTATGATGTCCACAGCAGGGGCGTAACTACAGGGGTTGCAAGGGTTGCAATTGCAACCGGGCCCCATGCTCCAGGGGGCCCGTGCGGCTCCCCTATACACCTGGATAGGAGGGGCGGCGGGGGCAGCATGTAGAGAAATCACTGTCCTCCTTTTTCCTCCTGTAGCTGCAGGAGGAATGTGGAGTAGATTGGCTCCTCTGTATGCTGCCCCGCCACTCCTCCTATCCAGTTCACTTGTGTTCTGCTGTCTCTGGGCCCCTGTGTGCTCCCCTGGTCCCCCCCCCTACTCTGCTGCCTCCCCCCCACTGTGCTCCCTCCCCTCTCCTGCCGGCTGCTGCAGGGGATGTGTCACAATAGAGGACAAGGAAGGGGTCGGTAAATATGTAATTTACCAGCTCCTTCCTTTTCTGAATGGACAGAGTCATAGTCAGTGACATTGTAAAAAAATAAAATAAAATGATAAAAAATATTACAATTAAAATACCAAAAAATAAAAACTACTGACACCAGTGGGTGAACTTCCAGGATCGCAAAGGTTACACTTGCAACCGGGCCCTGGCATTCCACCACCGTGGGAAGGCCCCAAGATGGCAGGAAGGGGGCCCACTGCAGAACTTGTGAAAGGGTCCAGCTGCGGGACTGAAATAAAGGGCCCCACAATGAGAGTAAAGGACCCCAGGATCAGTGGGAAGAGCCCCAGGCTTGAAGAGAAGGGCCCCGGCCAGGGGGGGGGGGGGCCTTCATGGATTCTTGCACCGGAGCCCTGAAGGTTCTAGTTACGCCTCTGGTCCACAGGCTCTAACCATCTCTTGTATCATGTCCGCAGTCTCTGACCATCTCTTGTATCATGTCTGCAGTCTCTGACCATCTCTTGTATCATGTCTGCAGTCTCTGGCCATCTCTTTTATCATGTCTGCAGTCTCTGGCCATCTCTTGTATCATGTCTGCAGTCTCTGACCATCTCTTGTATCATGTCTGCAGTCTCTGGCCATCTCTTGTATCATGTCTGCAGTCTCTGGCCATCTCGTGTATCATAACTGCAGTCTCTGGCCATCTCTTGTATCATGTCTGCAGTCTCTGATCAGCAATTGTATGATGTCCACAGGCTCTGACCATCTCTTATATCATGTCTGCAGTCTCTGACCATCTCTTGTATCATGTCTGCCGTCTCTGGCCATCTCTTGTATCATATCTGCAGTCTCTGACCATATTTTTTAGCATGTCTGGAGTCTCTGATAAGCCATTGTATGATCTCCACAGTCTCTGACCATCTCATCTGGAATGTCCATAGTCTCAGACAGTCTTCTGTAGCATTACCTGTACTAAATAATATGTGTGGTCCCCTAAGTAATATTAGGGAGTGACACTGAGGCCTCTATATCTAGTAAAATGGGGCCATCACTGTTCTAACAACACTAATGAGAGCTCCCATAATTTTCCACATTGACAGGTACACTTTCAGTTAACGTAGTGAAGTTTTGGAAATCCAGTGAACACTAGAGGGAAATAAGCCAACATTTTCCTATCGGTTCCTCAATGCAGAGGAGCAAATGTCAATAGCTTGCTTATCCATAAACCATTAAACGATTATCATTTGAATATTTATGAACGCTAAACAAAATGGTAAAATAAAAATGGGGTGAGCTGCCCTTTTCATTCTCATTATGGAAGTTATGTGAGAATAAAAGAAGATCTTTTTTTTTTTTTGGTCATTTAATCGGCCACTCGTATGAACTCACCATCAATGGAAATCCATGGATTGTCATGTAAACCTATTACGTCCCAGGCTTACGTAGCGCCCTGCGTAAAAGGAATGGGAAAAAAATAATTGCTCGATAACATTCCGCATGTGAAGTTGTACAAAGCTACTTTGATGTGTAGAGCAGGGGGGATTATGGGGGGATTATGCTATTAAGAGAGTGAAAGAGGGCCAATACACCGCGCAACGCAATTCACGCATTCCACTCGGAGATTATGCAAAGTCTGAAAGCAGATTATCGTGGAAGAAATTTGCTCTAAGAATTGTCAGGACAGTCAGACAATTTCCTCATTGGCCTCCTCTGACCGATGCAGACGCTTCGTCTGTTTTTGGAGAAGCCGCTATATTTGTCAACGCGTTCAGCTATTTATGTGCAAAAGGAATTGAAAGATTGTATGAGTTGGCTCGTGTATTTGTTTTATTTTAAACAAGGCTTCCATATTACTTTATTTATCCTTTCTTCTCTTCTATTATTACTTCAAGAAGTAATAGCCCATTCACACTGCCGCGACTTGTCAGGCGACTTGTCAGCCTGACAAGTCGCGGTCCATTGAGTAGTACAGGACCCGTTCTAATAGGAGCGACACAAGTCGCTCTGACTTAGAAAAAGGGTCATGTACTACTTTGGGGCGACCGCGGAGCAACTTGCATAGACTTCCATTATGTGAAGTCCCTGCAAGTCGCGCAGAAGTCGCGGTGCACAGCGGTGCACGCGACTTCACAGGTCGCCCCCCGAAGTCGTGTCGCCTCAGTGTGAACCGGCTCTAAAAGGGAACACCAAGCAAACCGGTAAAGTATATCTAAAACTAAGAATAAATAAGCAACGCGTTTACTGTTTTACCCTTCCGAAGCATTTCTCATTCTGCACAGCCAGTCTTGTGAAATATATATGTAGCACCCTCCTAGGTAGGTGCTAGGAAAACACATCTATTTGCTCCTTCTGCTTATCAGGGGAGCCTGATCTGTTAGGTTGCCTATTGCATGTCTCCAGGTGTGATTCACTGGGTCTGAGGGAGTGTCCCCACTGTATCCAATGAGGGAGCTTGTTGGGCAGTGGAGGAAACCCAGCCAGTGGCACATTGGCTTTTGTGGGAGTCCCAGTGGGAAGGCATTCTTGCAATGCATCCTGGGATTGCTCATAAAAGCTGCTGGGACATGTGACAGGGTGTCTTTGGCGGGAAGCAGAGTCCCAGGAGGAGGTGGATGGCTGTCTCTCCTCCTGCAATGTGTGAGGAAGGTGGTCTTAGGCGGTTGGCCTAGTGAACCAGGTGTGAAGCTGAGCTGCAGAGGATCCGGTGTAACTGACGGTGGAGCTGCTGGCAGAGTCTCTTGAGAGAAGCAGTGCCCCTGAGTACTGAGGGACCTGCCAAAGGGTCTGGCCCAGGAAGGGGGACCACTCCAGAGAAGTCAGGGGGATCAAGGAGCTAACTCACACAGAAAGTATTTAAGTAAAGGGGATGCTGTGTAGAAAGCCCTGAAGAATAGGAACAAAGGGGGTGCCAGGAAGGGCCCTGAAGAGTGTTCTGCAGTACAGTACAGCTTATCTAAAGCAGTTCATTAATTACTACTTCATCGCTAGTGACAAGGTGAAGCAGCGGCCTTGCCGCACTCAATTATATCTAACGTCCCAGCAAATTGTGCATAGTTTATTCAAGTTGGAGTATCCCACACATTCCCTTCTCCTACCCAAGTTCTCAATAAAACCACAAAAACCAAAACTCCTAGACTGCTTCTTGACTGAGCCAGGCACTTTGAAGTTGCTGAAATATTGTACTGTTGCTATGGGTAACCCAGGGGAACCCGTCACCAGCAGCTCCCAAGAGAGCAGTGCTACATACAAATTTGCCACTTTGAACAGCCAGGCCAGTCGTAGACAGGTGGGGCAGAAGGTAGTGGCAGCTACTGATAATTCGGAGGGCGTTGATACTGCTCCGTCACACAAGCAGTGCAGGAAATGATCCCGTGATTGCTAAGTCACTTTGATACAGTATACAATGTTTTTCTACCAGCTCTAGAGGCGTCTTTCACTCCCACATCCCAATTCAAGCATTAATCCACAGTATATAGAGATTGTATCTCTAGAAGGAAGGGGACTTTTCAGGGAGTGACTACGTCATTGAGGTGAGCTAATACAACCAAGGATTTTATATAAAATTCCAAAATTTATTGTGTTCCAAATATTCTTAAAAACATCTATACAATAAAATCACAATAGCAGTTAAGACTGCGCCATTATGTATGTAGACAATGATGATTGTAGATGTGGTTCAACATGTTTCACAGAACTCAGCTTCTTCCGAGAACCACATTTGTGCATCTACATCTTGAAATTTCACCGGCTGTCGGTGGGCTGTCATCTGGCCGTGGTCTGCCCTCCCCTAGACTCTTTCCCAGCACTTCCCCTCCCCCTGACACACAGCCCTTCCTGCCTCCACCGCTCCTCTGCAGTCTATACTTTGATGACATCTCTGGGACCATGTCCATGATCCCCCCCAGCCTGAACCCCCCATGTGTAAAGGAGCTGAGTGAGCTGCAGGGATCCTTGTGTGCAGCCAACTACCAAGGAGTTATTTATGATTGTTATGGATGGCTACGCATCCAGATCTCCATCCCCTTTGATATATACTACCATTGAATGAGCCCCACGGATGAGAATCATATATACTGTATGATAAACGATTTATCAAACCATTATTAAGGTGAGCGGCCATTGCACTTAATAGTGGATTCTATTATCTGTGTTGGGATTTCATATTGGAAAAAACGAAAGTTGAAAAAGGATTAAAAGAGGTGCATGGAAGCCAGCCAGCCCCCAGTCTGATGTACTCACCCTCCAGTCTGTCACCAACCAAGTAGGCCTGTCTCATGATATAAATAAAGAACAGGGGTTTAGTTGACACGCATTTGCAAACGTATGTGTAAGCTGCAGGGCCACTACACGGCACCCTGTTTTGCCTGCAGTCCTAACACTTTCAATTTTGAGTGTCTCCACAATGGAAGCACATTGCTGCTAAATGGATGGTTAGGAGGCAGGTGGGAGGGAGCAGCCCAAACCTCCCCCAACCCAACCCCATCCATGACTGGTCTAGTATGCTTGCCTTTATCCTTCCACTGATAGTGAGCTTGGTCACTGTAAACCAGTGGTCTCCAAACTGCGGCCCGTGGGCCGGATGTGGCTCTTTGCTTGCCTTTATCCTTCCACTGAGATCAACTATTCCTTCCACTGACATCAAAGATGGAGAACTATTCATCCCATTGACACCATAGATTGGGCAATACTCCTTCTACTGACACCAATGATGGGGATTGTTCTTTCCTCTAATACCAATGATGGGGCACTATTCTTTCCAATGGCACAAATGATGGGGCACTATTCCTCCCACTAATACCAATGATAGGGGAGCTATTCCTTATACTGATACCAATGATGGGGCACTATTCCTCCCACTGATACCAATGATAGGGGAGCTATTCCTTACACTGATACCAATGATGGAGCACTATTCCTCTCACTGACACCAATGATAGGGGAGCTATTCCTTACACTGATACCAATGATGGAGCACTATTCCTCTCACTGATACCAATGATAGGGGAGCTATTCCTCCCACTGAAACCAACGATGGAGATTATTCTTCTCACTAATACCAATACCTCCTACTACCCACCGACATAATTATTTTACTCCCACTGACTACCAATTCTGAGGAATTTTCTACTTCCACTGGCCACAGTCCGGCCCTTCCAAAGTCTGAAGGACAGTAAACTGGCCCTTTGCTTAGAAAGTTTGGAGACCCATGCTGTAAAAAAATGAGTAGTAAGTTGCCACTCCAGATTTTCTTCATGAAAACTTTAGGGGTTTATTAGATCAATGTTACCTCCAGCCGATGCATTGTGTTCCTCTGCCTTACAGTAACCACTTATCTAAAATATTTTATAAATGTAGAGTAACCCCATAGGCCTCATTCACACCTGAGCAATTTGAAGTGCAATTTGAAGCTTCACCAGAAGCACTTCAATGCTCAACACTAGGACTCCCAGTATACTCAGTATACCCAGGTACTCATTCACACCTGAGTGTAGTGTCGCATGAATATGGAAGCTCTTCATTTGAAAAAATACATTACATTCTTCCAAAGCAGAGTCGTGCATTTTAGTCCCCGTAGACTCAAATAGGAACATGTTTTCTTGCTTAGTAACCAGCTTTCCATTGGCTAAAAAAAAAAAAAAAAATCCAAAAAAAAAAAAGAAACAACCTGCTCAAGATTGAATCGCCTGTACAAATACCCAGAAAAAAATGAACTTGAAAAAAGACTTGATACTATTTTCACCTTTTTAATCCTATTTGCATCTCAGTTCTGCTAATTTCCTGCTGCCTCTTTATAGCCAGTTTCTATCTACATGCACTCCAAAGATGGCTGCACAGCATTTCTCAGGGGGAGATCCCTTTTGGACCATCCCAGCTTGTAGTCGCAATTGTGATAGAGTGTGTGACAGAGTGACAACAGAACACAATAAAAAGATAGAGACTGAGCATTGTAATTCAGTAATAGGAACAACAGTTGTTGTGGCAGGATCAACAGGTGTCATTTTAATGAAAGCTACAGTATTAAAAATAAAAATAAAAGTGACTTTTGAAATTACATTAACATGTTCAGGTTTCTATGAGATTTTAGTGACAGGGTTGACATCCCAACAACCCAGCATTGGCATCCAATTGACATGTTGGGTTGAATATCTTAAAACCCAGCATTGACATCCCATTGACATATTGGGTTGACATCCTAGCATTGACATCCCATTGACATGTCAGGTTGACATCCCAGCATTACCATGTTAGGTTGGCATCCCTAAGTCAACATCCCTTTGAAATGTTGGGTTGACATCCCAACATTGGCATCCTATTGATATAATGGGTTGACATCCCATCATTGACATTTCATTGACATGTTAGGTTGACATCCTAAGTGCTGACATTGACATCCCTTTGACATGTTGGGTTGACATCCCAACATTGACATCCTATTGACATGTTGGGTTGACATCCCAACATCGTCATTCCATTGACATTTTGGGTTGACATTCCAACATTGACATTCCGTTGGCATGTTGTGTTGACATCCCAAATCCCAACATTTGCATTACATTGACAGGTTGGGTTGACATCTCAATATTGGCATCCCATTGACATTTTGGGTTGGCATCCCATCATTGACATGTTGGGTTGGAATCTCAACATTGACCTTCCATTGGCATGTTGGGTTGACATCCCAGCATTGACATCCCATTGACATATTGGGTTGACATCCCAACAATGACATCCCATTGACATGTTGGCTTGACATTCAAACATTGACATTCCATTAGCAAGTTTGGTTGACATCCCATTGACATGTAGAGTTGACATCCCATCTTTCCAACAATGACATCCCATTGACATGTTGGCTTGACATTCAAACATTGACATTCCATTAGCAAGTTCGGTTGACATCCCATTGACATGTAGAGTTGACATCCCATCTTTCCAACAATGACATCCCATTGACATGTTGGCTTGACATTCAAACATTGACATTCCATTGGCATGTTAGGTTGACATCCCAAATCCCAATATTTGTATCCCATTGACATGTTGGGTTGACATCCCATTTACATGTAGGGTTGACATCCCAGCATCCACATCCCATTGACATGTTGGGTTGACATCCCAGAATCGACATCCCATTGACATGTTTTGTTGACATTCCAACATTGACATTCGATTAGCAAGTTCATTTGACATCCCACTGACATGTAGAGTTGACATTCCATCTTTCCAACACTGACATCCCATTGACATGTTGGTTTGACATCCTAATCTCCCAACATTGACATCCCATTGACACGTTGGTTTGACGTCCCAACATTAGTTTGACATCCCATTGAAACACCCTTGTCTAACTAAACTTTATTTTGTGCTTCTGCAAAATGCTGAACTTTCTCAGGAGATTATTCCAAGAAAACCATATAAGTGTTTCATTAGCATTTCTAACAATTGTCTGCTAAATATTCAGAAAGCACCGAACAAATGAAGACGGATTGATACATTTGCCGAAGAGTGAAATGATTTAATAGAATGCGGCGTTTCACTCTCCTTTTTAGTTTAATGAAATGATTTATTTTTATATTCCCTCCTTAATAAGAATCTCCATCATGGAAAAAAAATAAAAATGAATGGCGTTATTTTTTTTAATTATAAGTACTTAGGAAGAGGAATGAAGAGCGCAATGTGTTTATCTTAATTACATTGATGTGAAGACATGATACAGTATCAATTAACAAAACTCTGTAAATCCTCATTATTCATGTTTCCATAATTGCTACAAATAAGAGATGATCCAAAGAAATTGTTTAGAGGCAGAAAAGATGCCTCTACTCTAAGATGAATATTGGCAACAAAGCAATGAGACCTTAGGCATCCCACACATGGGAATATCGCTCATTGATTAGCAGGTAAGATGCAACCATTAGCCAGGTGCAAATCAACCGTGAGAAAAATCCGGTCGTGCTCGGAATTAGCTAATTCATTGTTCTTACCATCTTTACTTTTGAACAGTAGCTTATGCATTTATTAGAAATTATATACTGCTTAGTTATCCTAAATGTCAGCTCCAGCCAAAACGGAAAACCTGTGGATTTATTTATATTTGTGTGGCTTATTAATGCTTATGTGTTAAGTCATGTGTTAATATGCGTTTCATTAAGGTCACTGAAGTCACTGAGTTTCCGACGCACCAAAACATCCCAAAAATTAGATATGTCATACAATGTTTGCTGCAACACATTGCCAATGCACTATGGTGCATTGCAGGGCAATACAACACATGCACATTGCTTTAGTTTGCTGGGGTTCTATTAAAAATGAATAGCACTGTAGTGCAACAATGCATGTAATGTGCATTACTGCCGATTGCTGTAATGTGTGCATTAACACATTTATTCCCACATTGTATAAATATATACTATATTGTCAAAAGTATTGGGACGCCTGCCTTTACGCGCCCATGAACTTTAATGGCATCCCAGTCTTAGTCCGTAGGGTTCTATATTGAGTTGGCCCACCCTTTACAGTTATAACAGCTTTAACTCTTCCGGGGAAGGCTGTCCACAGGGATTAGGAGTGTGTCTATGGGAAGCGCATTTGTGAGGTCAGGCACTACTGTTGAATGAGAAGGCCTGGCTCACAGTCTCTGCTCTAATTTATCCCAAAGTGTTCTATTGGGTTGAGGTCAGGACTCTGTGCAGGCCAGTCAAGTTCCTCCACCCCAAACTCACTCATCCATGTCTTTATGGACCTTGCTTTGTGCACTGGTCAAAATCATTTGGTGGAGGGGGGATTATGGTGTGGGGTTGTTTTTCAGGGGTTGGCCTTGGCCCCTTAGTTCCAGTAAAGGGAACTCTTAAGGCGTCAGCATAGCAAGACATTTTGGACAATTTCATGCTCCCAGCTTTGTGGGAACAGTTTGGGGATGGCCCCTTCCCATTCCAACATGACTGCACACCAGTGCACAATGCAAGTTCCATAAAGACATGGATGAGTGAGTTTGGGGTGGAGGAACTTGACTGGCCTGCACAGAGTCCTGACCTCATCCAGATAGAACAGCTTTGGGATGAATTGTCAGTTCCTGACCTCACAAATGCGCTTCTGGAAGAATGGTCAAACATTCCAATAGACACACTCCTAAACCTTGTGGACAGCCTTCCCAGATGAGTTGAAGCTGTTATACCTGCAAACAGTGGGCCAACTCAATAATGGGCCCTACAGACTTAGAATGGGATGCCATTAAAGGTCATGTGCGTGTAAAGGCAGACGCCCCAATACTTTTGACAATATAGAGTTAATTGTTTCAGGTTCTCCACCTCTCCTAGTATTACCCATCCTTCCCCCGGTGGCCCCAGCAGTGTCTAACTATACAATTTTGCAGTTACCTTTTTTTTAGATCTCTTCAAGTTCATCATGAGATGCATGGGGGTCCTCTTTCTCTTCTGTGGTCCTCAATGGTGTAAAGAGCAGCACTGATGTGATGGCATTAGCACTGCTCTCTGTATAGCTGTATGTGAGTGTAGGGTGTTGTGGTAACACCATGTCAAAGGCTGGTCCATGACAACCTGCACTCACTGAATGTCCTCAGTATTCAGGTTGAATAACGTTGGGCATCATACAGCCTGGAAGACCGAGAACATCTAGTGGTGGAAAAGATGTATTGCGAGGGACAGTGCTGGAACAGGTAATCCTCGCAAAAAAAAATACAAAAATCGGCCCTGCAAACTTACCTTATAATGATGCCATCCAGAGGTGCTCTCTCACCACTGACATATCTTCCATCTTCACCTGGTCTTCCTTCCAGGTTCATGGGCTCTGGCAGTTTCATAGTTACATAATTACATAGTAGATGAGGTTGAATAAATACATCAGTCCATCCTGTTCAACCTGTGTAGGTGTGTGTGTGTGTGTGTCAGTGGCCTGCTCATTTCCCATAACCCTGAATGTTATGATCTGTGAGATGCACGTCCAAAAGTCTTTTAAAAGTAGCCATACTCCCTGCAGCTACCACCAATTGTGGAGGAGAGTTCCATAATCTCACTGCCCTTACAGTGAAGAACCCCTATACTCAGCATAAGGTTAAACCGCCTCTCCTCTAATCTCATTGTGTGGTCACGTGTCTTCTTGCACACCTTGAGACTAAATCGTTTTCTACCTACGCTAGGATCACCACCATTGATGTATTTGTAGATCGCTATCATGTCCCCTCCCGGGCATCTCCTCTCCAAGGAGAATAAATTCAGCACTTGCAATTGCTCCTCATAATCAAGGTCCTCCAATCCCCTAATTAGTTTAGTTGCCCTTCTTTGGACTCTCTCCAGTTTCCTGCACATCCCTTCTCAGGATTGGCGACCAGAACTGGACAGAATACTCCAGGTGTGGCCGAACCAGGGTTTTATAAAGTGGCGGGATTATAGACTTATCTCTGGAATATATCCCCTTCCTTATGCATGCTAATATTCTGCCAGCTTTGACAGCTGCAGCTTGACATTGCATGCTACTACTTAGTCTATCCTCCACTAGAACCCCAAAATCCTTCTCCATTCTGGATTCCCCCAGAGGTTCCCCCCCTAGAGCATGATTTGCATTTATGTTTTTTGCCCCCAAGTGTAAAACGTTACACTTTTCTACGTTAAATCTCATTTGCCACGTTGTTGCCCACTCTGTTAATTTGTTTAGGTCTTTCTTTAAGATTTCTATATCTTGATGAGAAGTTATTGCCCTGCATATCTTTGTGTCATCCGCTAAAACTGAGATTGAGCTACTGATTCCATCCTCTATGTTATTGATGAATAAATTTAGCAAAATTGGTCCTAGGACTGAGCCCTGGGGGACCCCACTTACCACTCTAGACCAGTCTGAATACGCGTTATTTATCACCACCCTTTGGACTCGCCCATGTTACAAACCCAGAGGTCGATGCCTGCAGACCTTAGCTTGTATATTAAGCACTTAAGCCCCGGAGGATTTGGCTGCTAAAAGACCAGGGGGTATTTTGCGATTCGGTACTGCGTGACTTTAACGGACAATTGCACGGTTGTGCGATGATGTACCTAAACGAATTTGACGTCCTTTTTTTCCCACAAACAGAGCTTTCTTTTGGTGGTATTTGATCACCTGTGCGATTTTTTGATCATGCGCTATAAACAAAAAAACAGCGTCAATTTTGCAAAAATAACAATATTTTTCACATTTTTTTAAATGAAATTCCCCCCCAAAAAAATGTAAAAATGAAAATTTTTTAACATTTTCAGCCAATTTGTTTTATGCTACATATGTTTGGTAAAAAAAAATCGCAAAAAGCGTATTTTGATTGGTTTGCGCAAAAGTTATCGCGTTTACTAACAACGGGAAAGATTTTTGTCATTTTTGTTGTTTTTTTTTTAACGTGTAATGGCGGCGATCTGCGATTTTTTTTGCGGTACTGCGACATTGGGGCAGACAGATCGGACCCTTGACTGACATTTTTGACACTTTTGGGGTTACCAGTGACATTTCTACAGTAATCAGTGCTATACATATGCACTGTTACTGTAAAATTACACTGGCAGTGAAGGGGTTAACTTTATTGGAGAGGGAGGGGCTGTGTGTGTCCCTAGGGGCGTGATTCTTACTGTGATTGGCTGTGGCTTGAGCTGTAGGAACACTGATCAACGGTCCTACATAGTAGAACCGTATGATCAGTGTTCCTACACAGGGGAGAATGACAGGCGGCTTGTTTACACTAGCCGCCTGACTTTCTCCCTCTCCCCCGACGATCGCTGAGTGACCGGCGGACATCGGGTCCGCCGGTCACACGCGCGGGGGGGGGGGTCCGTGACCACGCGGGAGCGGGAGCGCGCCGGCGGCGGCACGCGCTCGCTCCCCAGAGCCTCACAGGCTAGTGACGTACCCCTACGTCACTCTGCCTGTGAGGGGCTGACCGCCGCAGTATATAGTCGTGCGGCGGTCGGCAAGCGGTTAAGCTTTTGTGGGGAACAGTTTCGAAAGCCTTAGTGAAATGCAGATAACACCACATCCACAGGTCTCCCACTATCTAGCTCATAGCTCACTTCCTCGTAAAATGTTAGCAAATTGGTTTGGCAAGGACGTCCTTTTGTGAACCCGTGCTGATTATTGCTGATGATACTGTTGTCCTTAGCAAAATCTTGGATGTAGTCCCTTATCAACCCTTCCAATAATTGACATACAATTGATGTCAGGCTGACCGACCTCCAACTTTGTGGCCATCTTTCTTCCCAAAAGGGCTGTACCGTCCCCATTAAGGTGCAGCCCGTCCTTGCTAAAGAGCCAGTAACCGACTGAGAAGTCAGCCCAGTTTTCCAGGAACCTGAACCCCTCCTTCCTACACCAGTTCTTCAGCTCCCTAAGCTCCTTCTGCCTCTCTGGTGTGGCTCGAGGTACCGGCAGTATTTCAGAGAAAACCACCCTGGAGGTCCTTTTCCTCAATCTATTCGCTAAGTCCCTGAAATCATTTTTTAGGATCCTCCACCTTCCTCAGAAATGATTTCAGGGACTTAGGCAATAGATTGAGAAAAAGGACCTCCAGGGTGGTTTTCTCTAAAATACTTTCTCTGAAATACTGCCTGTACCTCGAGCCACACGGGCACACTAAGCTGTGATGACATCACTCACGCGCATGTGCACAGGAGTTACGGCCGTGGCACAGCTCTCTTAATGAACGGCCATTGAGAGCACAGTGAGCATGCGCCGGTGACGTCACTGGCTGCTACTAAAGTAAATATCTCCTAAACAGTGCACGTTTAGGAGTTTTTTATTGTACCCACAGGTAAGCTATTTTCTAGGTATAAATAAAAAAGCAAACTTTACTACAGTTTTAAACTGCTGGGATACCATTTTTAAATTAAAAGTGACAATACAAGGGTAATATTTACCTTTTTCCTCACTAGTGTTTACATTTGTGAACACTGTGCATCACAGAGGTTACAAGGTACAGAGCCGATCCAAATTGCTCTGTACATTGTGTCTGTGATGCAAATAACACTACATTAAATAAACTAAACTGCACCTGAGATGCACAAAAAAGCCCTCTAAGAGCTATTTTGTTTTTTGCATGTTTTTTTTTTTTTTAAAAAAAATGTAATTGAAGGAGCTAAAATGAGCATGTGATATTGAGGGTTTCTAAATCTGTGAAAGTTTGCCAACAGTAAAATCAGTAATTTTCTGGCAAATCTAATCTTGCCAAAATCACTTCGCTTATCTCTATTGACAAACTCTGTGGACATGAGTATAGCAGGGAAGAGTATGAGATTTACTTCATCGGTGTCTCTATACATGCAGTAATCCCATGTCGATTCTGCCTCCTTGTTCCAATAAGCAGTCTCCAACCTTCAGCCACAAGTGCCATTTTTTTAAATTTAATTTTCTTCCACATGTAGATGCAGCAAAAAAAAAAAGGTCAGACCCCCACACTGCTAATTTATATTGCAATGTAGAAACTTTATTAAAGTAAGGGGACAACATGCTTTATTGGCTAACGCGTTTCACCCCCTAGTGATACTTGATTGTAGAGTCCCACTAGGAGATGAAATGCGTCGAATAAAGGCAGTCTGTGGAGCACTTTGTCCACTTCTTTTAACCACTTTACCTCTGCTCACATTGCTGCTACTGCAGCAATGTGGCTCGTTCCCGTCCAGCGACGTAGACCTACGTCGCTGGACTCCTCCCCCTGTAGGCGGCGCTCGCGCGCCGCCGGAGGCACGCTCCCGCTGTTTTCAGTCACAACGGGAGTCGGGCCAGGAGAGGAGCAGCGGCGATCGCCGCCGCTCTTCCCCGATCGTCGGGGAATCGAGTGAGGAGATCCGCCCGCCTGTGTAAACAGAGCGGGCGGATCTCCTAAGTGACAGGGAGTGACAGATCGGAGTGTTCAGCATAGCTGAACATCCGATCTGTCCTTCTGTCACATAGTCACCTCCCCCCCCCCCCCACACGTCAGTAAGCACAAGGCATACATTAACCCCTCCCTCTCCAATAAAATTAACCCCTTCACTGCCAGTGTCATTTTTACAGTAACAGTGCATATTTATAGCACTGATTACTGCAGTAATGTCACTGGTACCCCCAAAAGTGTCAAAAATGTCAGTCAAGGGTCTGATCTGTCCGCCGCAATGTCGCAGTCCCGCAAAAAAAATCTCAGATCGCCACCATTACGCGTTAAAAAAAAAAAACACCAAAAATGACAAAAATCTTTCCCGTAGTTAGTAAACGCAATAACTTTTGCGCAAACCAATCAAAATACGCTTATCGTGATTTTTTTTTTACCAAACACAGGTAGCAGAAAACAAATTGGCCAAAAATTTTAAAAAAATTTGATTTTTACATTTTATTTGGGGGGAATTTCATATAAAAAAATGTTAAAAATGTTGTTATTTTTTCAAATAAACGCTCTTTTTTTTTGTTTATAGCGCAACAAGTAAAAATCGCACAGGTGATCAAATACCACCAAAAAAAAGCTCTGTTTGTGGGAAAAAAAGGACGTAAATTTTGTTTGGGTACGGCGTCGCACGACCGCTCAATTGTCAGTTAAAGTCGCACAGCGCCGAATCGCAAAAAGTGGCCTGGACGTAAGACAGCAAAATCCTCCGGTGGTAAAGTGGTTAATAAAGACTCTATGAAAGAATATAGATGAGCAGTCCTCAATACACCTCCTATATATAGGAATCCCAGCAAGTGGTTGCAGTGCATATCTTGTGTTTTATTTCAATATGCAGGATGCAAAGTAACAGTGACTGCTATTGGTACTTTGTATCCAGCTTATTAAAATAAAAAAAAAAACAAGATATAGATATAGATATATATATATATATATATATACACAGTATGTATAGTACATCAGTTTGTGGTTCTGCTGGAGCTGTTACGGGATTCACAAATCCATAGGATCATTAAGATATGAATCTCAGTTGGTCCTTCATCCGATACACTCATCCTCCATCCGTTGCATGTTGGGGGATCGCCCCGAGCGCTGTGATTATATTCCTCTCCTTTATCCCATTGCTGATCCCAGGGGGGGTGGGTTGCACATTGCTAGGTTTACATTACACATTAGTGAGGACGTTCCGTGTTCTACGGCAGCTCTATAGGATTCCTGTGTCATACATTTTGCCTATATAGCACATTCCACCCGATTTCTACAGCATTGTCACTTCCTATTTGTCAAACGTTTGCAGAGTGTGAAATATAACTATTACATACATTACAGCCATCGTATGAATAATTGTAAGACCCAGGTGGATAGCTACATTTGCAATCCTGGAAAAAATGCTCTTTCTTTAGTCTGAATGTATTTTATTTAAATCTCTTATTTTAAAATTACCTTACATGCTACTCGTTTTTAACATTATTACAAATATATATATAAAATTGCACATGCTGCTCATTCTTATTGTGTACACGGTATATATAATGTAATTTCCTCTGATAAAAATACATAAATATATATATATACTGTATATATACAGTCAGGTCCATAAATATTGGGACATGGACACAATTCTAATCTTTTTGGCTCTATACACCACCACAATGGATTTGAAATAAAACGAACAAGATGTGCTTTAACTGCAGACGTTCAGGGGTATTGAGGTTATTTACATCCAAATCAGGTGAAAGGCGTAGGAATTACAACAGTTTGTATATGTGCCTCCCACTTTTTAAGGGACCAAAAGTAATGGGACAGATTAACAATCATAAATCAAACTTTCACTTTTTAATACTTGGTTGCAAATCCTTTGCAGTCAATTACAGCCTGAAGTCTGGAATGCATAGATATCACCAGACGCTGGGTTTCATCCCTGGTGATGCTCTGCCAGGCCTCTACTGCAACTGTCTTCAGTTCCTGCTTATTCTTGGGGCATTTTCCCTTCAGTTTTGTCTTCAGCAAGTGAAATGCATGCTCAATCGGATTCAGGTCAGGTGATTGACTTGGCCATTGCATAACATTCCACTTCTTTCCCTTAAAAAACCCTTTGGTTTCTTTCGCAGTATGCTTTGGGCCATTGTCCATCTGCACTGTGAAGCGCCGTCCAATGAGTTCTGAAGCATTTGGCTGAATATGAGCAGATAATATTGCCCTAAACACTTCAGAATTCATCCTGCTGCTTTTGTCAGCAGTCACATCATCAATAAATACAAGAGAACCAGTTCCATTGGAAGCCATACATGCCCACGCCATGACACTACCACCACCATGCTTCACTGATGAGGTGGTATGCTTTGGATCATGAGCAGTTCCTTTCCTTCTCCATACTCTTCTCTTCCCATCACTCTGGTACAACTTGATCTTGGTCTCATCTGTCCATAGGATGTTGTTCCAGAACTGTGAAGGCTTTTTTAGATGTTGTTTGGCAAACTCTAATCTGGCCTTCCTGTTTTTGAGGCTCACCAATGGTTTACATCTTGTGGTGAACCCTCTGTATTCACTCTGGTGAAGTCTTCTCTTGATTGTTGACTTTGACACACATACACCTACCTCCTGGAGATGGTTCTTGATCTGGCCAACTGTTGTGAAGGGTGTTTTCTTCACCAGGGAAAGAATTCTTCGGTCATCCTCCACAGTTGTTTTCCATGGTCTTCCGGGTCTTTTGGTGTTGCTGAGCTCACCGATGCGTTCTTTCTTTTTAAGGATGTTCCAAACAGTTGATTCGGCCACACCTAATGTTTTTGCTATTTCTCTGATGGGTTTGTTTTGTTTTTTCAGCCTAATAATGGCTTGCTTCACTGATAACGACAGCTCTTTGGATCTCATATTGAGAGTTGACAGCAACAGATTCCAAATGCAAATATCACACTTGAAATTAACTCTGGACCTTTTATCTGTTCCTTGTAAATGGGATAATGAGGGAATAACACACACCTTGCCATGGAACAGCTAAGCAGCCAATTGTCCCATTACTTTTGGTCCCTTAAAAAGTGGAAGGCAAGTAATTCCTACACCTTTCACCTGATTTGGATTTAAATACCCTCAATACCCCCTGAAAGTCTGCAGTTAAATCACATCTTGTTTGTTTCATTTCAAATCCATTGTGGTGGTGTATAGAGCCAAAAAGATTAGAATTGTGTTGATGTCCCAATATGTATGGACCTGACTGACTGTATATATATATATATTTATATATATATATATATATACACTGTATTAATAAAATATATATTGACTTTGGACTTGTTAAAATACAGTGGACCAACACACCAGCAGATGACAAGGCTCCCCAAATCATCACTGACTGTGGAATATTTTGTATTTCATTTGGAAATCAAGGTCCCAGAGTCCGGAGGCAGAGGCACAGAATCCAAGTTGCATGAGGTCCAGTGTGAAGTTTCCACAATCCTTGATGATTTAGGGAGCCATATCATCTGCTGGTGTTGGTCCACTGTGTTTTATCTAGCCCAAAGTCAGCGCTGGAAAAAAAGAAAAATACCCTTACCTTATCTGATGCTCCTGCAGGCTCCTCCTTCCATGGGACTGGTCCCCTGAAGCCTCTTCTTTTTTTCTTCATCTGAAAATTGCACCCTGACCTTGTTATTTATGATGCAGGACCAACAGTCCTCCATTGTAAATCAGGACTTTATTGTCCCATCCACAAGCACAGAACTTTGGAAGGAAGAAGTGAGCACCCACTGTTGGGGAAGAAAGGAATAATAATGAAAAGTCCTTTTTCCTTTTACCCCAGGTAAAAAAAGAGCAGGTAACCCTTGCAGTGCCGTAAAAGGGGCGTTTTTTGTAAATTGGAACTCAACCCATCCATTTAACGGTTTAAAAAAAAACAGTTACATTCCAATTGAGCTTACCTCGATATAAAATTTCTGTTCTCCAAAAATCTCCCGCTGATGTCAAAACTTTAGAAATCTTATCACATCTCCTTCCTAGGAAGAATAACGGCTATTAAAATGACAATACTACCAAAACTGTTGTACTTATTGAGAGTCCTCCCGAGTAAAAAAAAAATTAGAGTAACTAAATTTAAATCGGAAGTTAATAAATTTATTTGGGCAAACTCTCATCCTCATCTCTCTAAATCTTATACTCACCACAATACACAGGAGGTCTCGGCCTTCCCGATTCCTGGTTATTATACTTAACTTCACGCATGTCACAAATCGCTCAATGACATGTTTGTAAGCCAAGGGTCCCATGGGTCAAATTTGAAAAGGTTTCCATTCAACCTTATGCACTCTCCGGCTCATTATGATCCATTGGTGTTTCACAAAACTATATTGCCTTGCAAAACCAACTTCTTCTTCAATCCTTACAACTCTGGAGACTACAAACAGAAATTCGGTTTAATATCTAAAACACCTCCCCAGGCAACATTCCTAGGAGAACCAACATTTCCAACCAAGATTTCTCCTGGTGGATATCTAATCACCACCCTTACTAAATTTATTCAACATTCCACATTCGACCCATTCTCATTCCTTCAAATAACATATCATATCCCAAATATTGAACATAATCGATTTCTTCAAATAAGACATTTTTACAACACACACTTTAAAACATCTAATATAGAACCCCCCCCCCCCCACCTTTTATGGAAACATATGCTTAAAAACCCTTAGGGGAAAGGGTCTCATATCAGATTCTGCAGATTATCTAATCACACAGACCCTTCTACAGATAGGCACAACATAGTGCTCTTCTAAAAGGGTTTGTGTGATTAGATAATCTGCAGACCATAAATCTAGATGGGACAGAGCAATGTTCTGCAGATCTGTAGAGGGGTAAGTGATGGGGATAATCTGCCGAACATATAAATAGATAGAAGAGAACTATATTGTGCCTAACTATTTATATGTTCGGCAGATTATCCCCATCACTTACCCCTCTACAGATCTGCAGAACATTGCTCTGCAGATTATCTAATCACTGACCCCCTCTAGAGATCTGCATTGTCATTTTTCTTCCATTTTCCTTCCACTTCACAATTTTGTGCCGGTCTATCATATAAAATACATTTATATTTTTGGTTGTAAATAACATGACAAAATGTGGATTATTTCAAGGGGTGACTATGAATACTTTTTCAGGGCACTCTACCTTGATTACTGAAGGTCCCTTTCACACTTGTGTGACCTCAAAGTCACGCAATTTTTTACCGCGTTTTTTGCCGCGAAGCAATGCCACATTTTTCTTTTTGCGCCCCCCCCCCCAAAAAAATTTTGAGCACCAGCCGCCACTGTATCAGAAATATACAATAACTTTGTGAATATGGACCCTCAAGAAAAGCTCCCATAGTTGCAGAAATGGGAAGGAGAATGTAATCTTTTCCTCTGGTTAGAAGATTGGAGAGACTGCATAATTAATCTCCGGAAATGCACAAGATCACTTACAGTCCAGGAAACAACGTTTCACTAGATGGTATCTCACACCCACCAAATTATATTTTATATTCCCAACAGTTCCCCTAGTATGCTTTAGAGATTGCCCTTCCCCAGGCTCATTCTCCCATATCTTTTGGGAATGCCATAAAATACAAAAGTGAGTACACCCCTCACATTTTTGTAAATGTTTTATTATATCTTTTCATGTGACAACACTGAAGAAATGACGGCAGCACTCATGCAGCCCCAGACCATGAAACTCCCACCACCATGCTTGACTGTAGGCAAGACACACTTGTCTTTGTACTCCTCACCTGGTTGCTGCCACACACGCTTGACACCATCTGAACCAAATAAGTTTATCTTGGTCTCATCAGACCACAGGACATGGTTCCAGTAATCCATGTCCTTAGTCTGCTTGTCTTCAGCAAAATGTTTGCAGGCTTTCTTGTGCATCATCTTTAGAAGAGGCTTCTTTCTGGGGCGACAGCCATGCAGACCAATTTGATGCAGTGTGCGGCGTATGGTCTGAGCACTGACAGGCTGACCCCCCCCACCCCTTCAACCTCTGCAGCAATGCTGGCAGCACTCATATGTCTATTCCCAAAGACAACCTCTGGATATGACGTTGAGCATGTGCACTCAACTCTTTTGGGCGACCTTGGCGAGGCCTGTTCTGAGTGGAACCTGTCCTGTTAAACCGCTGTATGGTCTTGGCCACCGTGCTGCAGGTAAGTTTCAGGGTCTTGGCAATCTTCTTACAGACTAGGCCATCTTTATGTAGAGCAACAATTCTTTTTTTCAGATCCTCAGAGAGTTCTTTGCCATGAGGTGCCATGTTGAACTTCCAGTGACCAGTATGAGAGAGTGAGAGCGATAACACCGAATTTAACACACCTGCTCCCCATTCACACCTGAGACCTTGCAACACTAACGAGTCACATGACACCGGGGAGGGAAAATGGCAAATTTGACCCAATTTGGACATTTTGACTTAGGGGTGTACTCACTTTTGTTGCCAGCGGTTTAGACATTAATGGCTGTGTGTTGAGTTATTTTGAGGGAACAGAAAATTTACACTGTTATACAAGCTGTACACTCACTACTTTACATTGTAGCAAAGTGTCATTTCTTCAGTGTTGTCACATGAAAAGATAGAATAAAATATTTACAAAAATGTGAGGGGTGTACTCACTTTTGTGAGATACTGTATGTATATATATATATGTGTGTGTGTGTATATATATATATATATGTATATATATATATATATATATATATATATATATATATATATATATATATATATATATATACAGTGCCTTGCGAAAGTATTCTGCCACCTTGAACTTTTCGACATTTTGCCACATTTCAGGCTTCAAACATAAAGATATAAAACTGTAATTTTATGTGAAGAATCAACAAGTGGGACACAATCATGAAGTGGAATGAAATTTATTGGATATTTCAAACTTTGTTAACAAATAAAAAACTGAAAAATTGGGCGTGCAAAATTATTCAGCCCCCTTAAGTTAATACTTTGTAGCGCCACCTTTTGCTGCGATTACAGCTGTAAGTCGCTTGGGGTATGTTTGTGAACAGCAGTTTTCAGTTCTTTCCGCAGATTCTCGATTGGATTCAGGTCTGGACTTTGACTTGGCCATTCTAACACCTGGATATGTTTATTTGTGAACCATTCCATTGTAGATTTTGCTTTATGTTTTGGATCATTGTCTTGTTGGAAGACAAATCTCAGTCCCAGTCTCAGGTCTTTTGCAGACTCCATCAGGTTTTCTGCCAGAATGGTCCTGTATTTGGCTCCATCCATCTTCCCATCAATTTTAACCATCTTCCCTGTCCCTGCTGAAGAAAAGCAGGCCCAAACCATGATGCTGCCACCACCATGTTTGACAGTGGGGATGGTGTGTTCAGGGTGATGAGCTGTGTTGCTTTTACGCCAAACATAACGTTTTGCATTGTTGCCAGTAAGTTCGATTTTGGTTTCATCTGACCAGAGCACCTTCTTCCACATGTTTGGTGTGTCTCCCAGGTGGCTTGTGGCAAACTTTAAACAACACTTTTTATGGATATCTTTAAGAAATGGCTTTCTTCTTGCCACTCTTCCATAAAGGCCAGATTTGTGCAGTATACGACTGATTGTTGTCCTATGGACAGAGTCTCCCACCTCAGCTGTAGATCTCTGCAGTTCATCCAGAGTGATCATGGGCCTCTTGGCTGCATCTCTGATCAGTCTTCTCCTTGTATGAGCTGAAAGTTTAGAGGGACGGCCAGGTCTTCGTAGATTTGCAGTGGTCTGATACTCCTTCCATTTCAATATTATCGCTTGCACAGAGCTCCTTGGGATGTTTAAACCTTGGGAAATCTTTTTGTATCCAAATCCGGCTTTAAACTTCTCCACAACAGTATCTCGGACCTGCCTGGTGTGTTCCTTGTTCTTCATGATGCTCTCTGCGCTTTAAACGGACCTCTGAGACTATCACAGTGCAGGTGCATTTATACGGAGACTTGGTTACACACAGGTGGATTCTATTTATCATCATTAGTCATTTAGGTCAACATTGGATCATTCAGCCCCCGTTTACATAGGGGCGACACTACTTCGCACCGCGACCTCCGAGTTCGCGGTGCGAGCAGCGCGCCGCTACCTCGGAGCGGCCGCCACGGACTTCATAACATTGAAATCTATTGCGTTCGCCTCTGGGTCGCCCCAAAGAAGCTCCGGACCCTTTTTCTAGGTCGGAGTGACTTGTGTCTCTCCTATTAGAACGGGTCCGCAGCTTCCCTATGGGAGGCGACCTGCGGCGACCTGTGAGGCGACCAGGTCGCCTCACAGGTCGCCCTAGTGTGAACCGGCCCTCAGAGATCCTCACTGAACTTCTGGAGAGAGTTTGCTGCACTGAAAGTAAAGGGGCTGAAAAATTTTGCACGCCCAATTTTTCAGTTTTTTATTTGTTAACAAAGTTTGAAATATTCAATAAATTTCGTTCCACTTCATGATTGTGTCCCACTTGTTGTTGATTCTTCACAAAAATTATAGTTTTATATCTTTATGTTTGAAGCCTGAAATGTGGCAAAAGCTTGCAAAGTTCAAGGGGGCCGAATACTTTCGCAAGGCACTGTATATATATATATATATATATATATATATATATATAAAAGAAGAAAAAAAAATGTTGCCAAATAAAAATAATACAGAATGTAAGAAATGATTTTCAGCTGATTCTGTAGTCGGGGCACATAACACAAATTCTCCAGCTTTCTGTATTCTGCATACTTCATCAAGGCAGCATAGCTGGCGTCTATACATGAATCTATTAAAGGTATTCCTAGGTACGGCGCGGCGTGTAGGAGCTTGTCCCGGCACACAGATAATGATCCCCTCTGTCCTCACACCCTCATGTCTCGCACACTTCTGAAGTCTGTTTACTTCTTTTACTTATCCTGAGAAATACGAGCCGCAGTGTTGCCTGGCTGTGTGCGATCTGCGCATTGTTCACTGACACTAATTGTCATTGCGTTGTAGTCATTCCGTGAGACTAGGCAATCAGCGCTGAACAACGGCCCTACCATAGACAGGTTGGCAAATAAAATTATGTTTGCAAACCCTGAGGACCCGCTTCTCAAATTTAACCCTTTGGAACAAATCGGATACGCTTGCCAATAGGCAGAAATAGGCATCTTACATTACACGCAGGCTCTGCTTAACCCTTTCACTACCAGAGCTGTTTTTATGTTTTTGCACACATTTGAAAAATCATTTTAGGCCTGAATTTTATCTAAAACCTCCAAAACTGTGTATTTTTTTCTGAAAGCAGAGCCCATGGAGTAATTATGTTTTGTTACTCAGTTTCATGTCACATAACATTAGCACAATGGTTTGTCAAATGTTACATTTCAGGAAAAAATACACTTCCGGACCGCCCGCCGCCTTTTTACTGCAGCAGTGCGGCCCTCCTGCGCGAAACCGACATAGACCTACTTCGGTCGCACGCAGGCAGCTAGGGCGTAAGCGCGGCGCTGCTGGCGCGCACCCGCCCCCACTCGGCTGCGGGGAAGCCGATGCACGTGGGCAGGCAGCTTGGATTGCCGCCTGACACCCGCAATCGCTCCCTCGCTGAGAGAGAAGATCGGTCAGCTGTTGGTTATGAGTAAGCGATCTTCAGTATCGTGAAACGCGTCAACCTTTACATGTCCCTGTGATGTACTGTCTACATTTTACTTGTGGTGAGGAATAAAGACTTTGATGCTTTTATTAAGATCCTGAGTGCGGTCATTTTCTATTGACTGTGACGTTTTTTGGATGGCAGATCCGACTCGCACCAGGAGACACTGGCTTCACCTGAGCGGCTATTCTTTGCTAGAATTTGACCGTTCTTCTCCTTGGAATGATCACAAAGCGCCTGTGATCCTTCTATATAGGATCACAGGTCTCTATGATCATTTCACAAGCCACGCCCCCACAATTAAAATCACTCCCCTAGGCTTACATTTAACTCCTTGATCACCCACAATGTTAACCCCTTCCCTGCCGGTGTTATTACAGTAACAATGCATATTTTTAGCACTGATTACTGTAGTAATGTCACTGGTACCCCCAAAAGTGTAAAAAATGTCAGTTAGGGGTCCAATCTGTCCGCCGCAATATCACAGTCCCGCAAAAAATCACAGATCGCTGCCATTACTAATAAAAAAAATATAAAAAAAACAATAAAATGACATAAATCTTTCCCGTAGTTTGTAGACGCGATAACTTTTACACAAAACAATCAAAATACGCTTATTGCTATTTTTTTTTACCAAAAATATGTAGCAGAAAACAAATTGGCCTAAAATGTTAAAAAATATTGATGAGAATTATATAGCAGAATGTGAAAAAATATTGGTTTTTTTTTTTTCAGAATTGTTGCTCTTTTTTTGTTTAGAGCGCAAAAAATAAAAATCGCACAGGTGATCAAATACCACCAAAAGAAAGCTCTATTTGTGGGGAAAAAAGACATCAATTTTATTTGGGTACCTCGTCGCACTCCGCGCAATTGTCCGTTACAGTACGCAGTGGCGAATCGCAAAATATGGCCTGGTCATTAAGGGGGGAAATCTTCCGGTCCAGAAGTGGTTAAAGTGTTACTAATCCATAGCTCCCAACTCCTCCCTAATTTGGAGGGACTGTCCCTAATTCAGAACAATGTCCCTCTGCCCCTCTTTCCTCATGTGTCCCTCATTTTGGTCTGATCTATATAGTTGTATATTAAATACACTATTTAACTATCAAAAAGTGTTTCCCAGTGCTAAACCTTTCATCCAATTTCTACATCACTGAATTTGTAAATTCCTAAAGCCAATATAAAGGAATAGCAGTGGTAAAAAACAAAAAAAAAAAAAAAAAAGCACTTATGAGTTTAACCAATCATTTTTTTGTACAGTTCTCCTTTAGGGGGGCGTGGCAGTGGGTGTGTCCTATGCCTACATACTTTTGCTAATAAGTATTCCTCAGTTCCCATCTCAGAAAGTTGGGAGGTATGCTAAACCCAGGAGCCTGCAGTCACTATATCTGCTATCCCACAGTACATAGAACATGAAAATGCAATTATTTTAGTAAATATAAACTGCTAAATACCTTTTCTCATCAACAGTATATAACAGCATTTATAGGTGTGCACAGTCTATGGCATTAGGATGTGCACCTCAAAGCTCAAACACATATGTATGTATACTAACAGTGTCAGTAGAGCAGAGGACGGTGTCAGTAAAGCAGTCGATGGTGTCAGTAGGGAAGAAGACGGTGTCAGTAGGACAGTGGATGGTATCAGTGGGGTAGTAAACAGTGTCAGTAGGGCAGTGGGTGGTGTCAGTAGGGCAATGGGTGGTGTCAGTAGGGCAGTGGACGGTGTCAGTAGGGCAGTGGACGGTGTCAGTAGGGCAGTGGACAGTGTCAGTAGGACAGTGGACGGTGTCAGTAGGACAGTGGATGGTGTCAGTAGGGCAGTGGACGGCGTCAGTAGAGCAGAAAATGGTGTCAGTAGGGCAGTGGACGGCGTCAGTAGAGCAGAAAATGGTGTCAGTAGGGCAGTGGACGGCATCAGTAGAGCAGAAAATGGTGTCAGTAGGACAGTGGATGGTGTCAGTAGAGCAGAAAATGGTGTCAGTGGAGCAGTGGACGGTGTCAGTAGGGCAGTGGATAGTGTCAGTAGAACAGTGGATGGTGTCAGTGGGGCAGTGGACAGTGTCAGTAGGACAGTGGATGGTGTCAGTGGGGCAGTAAACAGTGTCAGTAGGGCAGTGGATGGTGTCAGTGGGGCAGTGGACAGTGTCAGTAGGGCAGTGGATAGTGTCAGTAGGGTAGTGGACGGTGTCAGTAGGGCAGTGGACGGTGTCAGTAGGGCAGTGGATAGTGTCAGTAGGACAGTGGAAAGTGTCAGTAGGGCAGTGGATGGTGTCAGTAGGGCAGTGGATGGTGTCAGTAGGGCAGTTGATGGTGTCAGTGGGGCAGTGTATAGTGTCAGTAGGGCAGTGGAAGGTGTCAGTAGGGCAGTGGACAGTGTCAGTAGGGCAGTGGATAGTGTCAGTAGGGCAGTGGACAGTTTCAGTAGGGCAGTGGATGGTGTCAGTAGGGCAGTTAATGGTGTCAGTGGGGCAGTGTATAGTGTCAGTAGGGCAGTGGAAGGTGTCAGTAGGGCAGTGGACAGTGTCAGTAGGGCAGTGGATAGTGTCAGTAGGGCAGTGGATGGTGTCAGTAGGGCAGTTGATGGTGTCAGTAGGGCAGTTGATGGTGTCAGTGGGGCAGAGTAGACTTTAATGGAAGTTGCCTCCAAGTCAGTTTCTTATTTTATTTCATGAGATTTAGATATGACATTACAGGACAGGATGATTACCCAGGCATTTCCTGAAGTTGCTTCAGAGATATCTCGAAGATGCCTGGAAAAGTAGTGCCGGCTTTCAGGTCAAGGCAGTGTGAACCGCCTCTCTTCTCTTTTATACTCTGTAGCTCCTGAAGTGCATGTTATTTTTTGTTTATTTTTACGGTACACTTTATACTGTATTTTGTATTGCTGTAATCATTTTTATATATGGTTGTGGAACGAATCATCTGAGTTTTCATTATTTCTTATGGGGAAATTCGCTTTGATATACAAGTGCTTTGGATTACAAGCATGTTTCCAGAACAAATTATGCTCGCAATCCAAGCTTTTACCGTAATGGTATTCCCTTGCATTGGAAACATTATTATACTCACTTCTTCAGTGTGCCATGTCTGCTATCTTCACTATGATCAAGCACTGGACCCTCTATAGTACTCCTCAGCTTTCAACCCCTTGTAGGGGTGTTGGATGCCCATGACCCCGCTGCACGCTGGGTTCCATTCTCCAACCTCTATGTCTTTGCTGACTTCAGTAGTGGTGTAGGAGTTGGAGGATGGAGCCACAACACCTTGTATGGGACAAAGATATCTGATACCCCTTGAAATGTTAAGTACTGAGGTATTTTATGAAGGTTGCAGCGCCGGATCGGAGGAAAGATAGGAGACATGGGTTGGAGTGGTCAGTATCACACCTCTTCTATGGCATGGGAAGGCCATTAGGATTTTTTTACAGACTGAGCGGGACTTTTTATGCAATGTGGAACTGGGACACAGGTACGTAGGAATCATTTCCGTCTACTTCTCCAGTGATTTCCAAGAAAACTCCCACACAAAGGTAACCTGTACTGCTCTCATAATGAGTGAGATTTCCCAGCCATGTCTGCATTAATAGAAATGTCAACCAATATATCAGTGTCAAATATGTACGGGTATAATGGTAAGAGAAATTCTCCTGATTGTGCAATCATTTTATGATTTTCAAAATGCCTTCTGGATAGCAAGCAATGCAAACTCGCAGGGAATGGAAAAATATGATTCTGAGTCACTCATCTTGACTAATGTATTTAATAGGGACACATTTTGAGTTTGTTTTGTATCCGTGAGGAGTTTTTGACATGATTTTCAGCACAAGCATTATCCAGAAGAACTGCTGTGAATAAATTAGTTGGAGGTTAGGTCGCCTAGAGGGTATATTGATATACAATACACTGTATGGCCAAGACTTTGTGAGCACCTGAGCAGCACATCATTAAGAGCTTTCTGAGCAACCCATTCAAAACCCATGGCCATTCATATGGATTTTCCTCCCTCTTTGCATCTCTAATAACCTCCACTCTTCTGGGAAGGCTTTCCCCAAACTTTTGGGGTGTCTGTATAATTTTTCTGCTCATTTGTGAGGTCAGGTACTGATATTGGATGAGAAGACCTGGTTTGTAGTCAGCGTTCCAATTCATTTGAAAGTTGTTCAGTAGGATTGAGGTTGGGGTCCTGTGCATACCACTTGAGTTCCTCCACAGTACACTCATCAAATTATATCTTTATGGAGCTGGCTTTGAACACAGAGGTTTAGTCATGGTAGAACATACCGGGATCTTCCCCAAATCAGTGCCCCTAAAGTGAACACGAATAACAGCTTGCTGAACAACCCCTTCCAAACTTATGGCCGTTAATATGGATTTTCCTCCTTCCTTGCAGCTATAACAACCTACATTCTTCTAGGAAGGCTTTCCCCAAAATGTTGGGGTGTCTGTAGGGTTTTTGTGCCCATTTGTGAGGTCAGGTACTGATATTGGATGAGAAGACCTGGTTTGTAGAAGGCGTTCCAATTCATTTGAAAGTTGTTTAGTAGGATTGAGGTTGGGGTCCTGTGCATACCACTTGAGTTCCTCCACACCAAACTCATCAAATTATATCTTTATGGAGCTGGCTTTGCACACAGAGGTTTAGTCATGGTAGAACATACCAGGATCTTCCCCAAAATGTTACCACAAGGCTGGATGTACACAATTGTAATACATGCCTACATGCTTTAGCATTAACAGTACCCCTAAAGTGAACACGAATAAGAGCTTGCTGAACAACCCATTCCAAACCTATGGCCGTTAATATGGATTTTCCTCCTTCCTTGCAGCTATAACAACCTACATTCTTCTAGGAAGGCTTTCCCCAAAATATTGGGGTGTCTGTAGGGTTTTTGTGGCCATTTGTGAGGTCAGGTACTGATATTGGATGAGAAGACCTGGTTTGTAGGCAGCGTTCCAATTCATTTGAAAGTTGTTCAGTAGGATTGAGGTTGGGGTCCTGTGCATATCACTTGAGTTCCTCCACACTACACTCATCAAATTATATCTTTATGGAGCTGGCTTTGCACACAGAGTTTTAGTCATGGTAGAACATACCGGGATCTTCCCCAAATCAGTGCCCCTAAAGGGAACACGAATAAGAGCTTGCTGAACAACCCCTTCCAAACTTATGGCCATTAATATGGATTTTCCTCCTTCCTTGCAGCTATAACAACCTACATTCTTCTAGGAAGGCTTTCCCCAAAATGTTGGGGTGTCTGTAGGGTTTTTGTGCCCATTTGTGAGGTCAGGTACTGGTATTGCATGAAAAGACCTGGTTTGTAGTCGGCGTTCCAATTCATTTGAAAGTTGTTCAGTAGGATTGAGGTTGGGGTCCTGTGCATACCACCTGAGTTCCTCCACACCAAACTCATCAAATTATATCTTTATGGAGCTGGCTTTGCACACAGGGGTTTATTCATGGTAGAACATACCGGGATCTTCCCCAAAATGTTACCACAAGGCTGGATGTATACAATTGTAATACATGCCTACATGCTTTAGCATTAACAGTACCCCTAAAGTGAACATAAATAAGAGCTTGCTGAACAACCCATTCCAAACTTATGGCCGTTAATATGGATTTTCCTCCTTCCTTCAGCTGTACCACAAAAAATGCCCAAGAGGGTTAAGGCAGTGCTGGAAAATAATGGTGGCCACACAAAATATTGACACTTTGGGCCCAATTTGGACATTTTCACTTAGGGGTGTACTCACTTTTGTTGCCAGCGGTTTAGACATTAATGGCTGTGTGTTGAGTTATTTTGAGGGGACAGCAAATTTACACTGTTATACAAGCTGTACACTCACTACTTTACATTGTAGCAAAGTGTCATTTCTTCAGTGTTGTTACATGAAAAGGTATAAGAAAATATTTACAAAAATGTGAGGGGTGTACTCACTTATGTGAGATTATATATATATACATATATACATATCCCATAAAGCCTAAAATATCGGCTTACGCTGGGATTCAGGGCTCACATAGCAATATGTTGCAGCAATGTATTTGGGCTGCAGCCAGGCCGCATATAGTCATCTATCTTCAGAAATAGAGGGTATAATACTGACTGGGATCAGAGGATGGTCCCAAAGATAGCGCTAGGTTGGCATTGGACCTTTCAGGGAAAACTTTGGAAGGGATGCCAACAATTACCTATTATAGAGACAGCTGCCCAAATATATACTGACAGCACCATTACCCCATGACCCCATAAGACTGCCCATAATGGTTTCATTGTCCTTTTGACAAGAGTCATTCTGTACCCATGCAGTACAAGCCAGCAATGAAGTTGTAATATTTCAATGCCAACAAGTTCCAAATCCTGTGATTGGCTTAAATTTAACTGCAGAAATAGAAATTTATCATTTTAAAGTTGAAAAAATATTTTGCTTATTTTTTTGCCTTTCATGATTCCTTCCCCCTAATCATCACATTAATGATTTTTTATATTATTTTTGGTGAATAGGTTACAAGGGGTACCCCTTACTCCTTGTGGGGAAGGCAGGATATCTGGGGGGGGGGGGCCCTCTTATTCTAAAAAGCACTCCCAGATTCCAAAATGCCCCCCCCCCCTTCCCGCAGACTACCCCTTATCCACCAGGCCAGAGGTTCCCCTTATCCAATCAGTGCCAGGACAAGGTAATCCTGTGCCCAGGGCACCTGGGCCACCTCCTGGCTTCTCTCCTTCTCTCTTTGCTGCTTCCAGCGCTGGGCTGAAAGAAGTAGTGATGCCGCTGTCACTACTCCTGTCAGCTTATAGTAGAAGGAACTTGCGGCGCCCCCCATCCCTACAATACACGCTGCGCCCAGGGCAGCCTACACTTCTGCCCACCCCTTGTCCCGGCCCTTTGCCCCATTGACATAGAAAAAAAAAAAAAACAACAGAATTGCTTATCTGTATTCTAGTTTTACCTAGTAATAAATACCGGACACCATGGGTGTCCACAGAACTTTTTCCGGGGGGGGGGGGGGGGGCATCATTTTAAGGTCAGCCATGCTCCGCCCCTTTTCAACAATGTCATGAGGAAGAGGGGCTTAGTCATTATCACATAAAGCGCAGGCTTTCAAAGGTTTGAGAAACCTGATGCAAAAGCAAAGCCGACCTTCTCTGTTTTGGGTTCGTACAGGTGGCGCATCTATGCACGTGACGTCAGTATGTGCGGTGACGTCACGTGGCACGGGGCCACAAATCTCCTCAATTCCCCATCTCCTGGAATGATAGCACAAAGGCCTGGGGCTGAGGACAGTGGCTGCCGATGTCAGTCACCGCGCAAGGCGCGACTCGCGAATATTTATTTTTAAAGGGGAAAAATAAGCCGCTCTTTACCAGTTTTCAGAGCGCTGATCGCCGCTCACGTGGCCCGCCGCCTCTCTCCTCCTCTCGACATCCCCTCCTCCTCTCCCTCTGATTGACGTCAGTGGGGAATCTTCAGCCCCGCCTGCTGCAGGCAACTGTCAGACAGTGAGAGGTGAGAGCTGGCGAGTCACGTGAGCGGCGATAGGCGCTCTGAAAACTGGTAAAGAACGGCTTATTTTTTTAAAACACAGACACAGGGGCACACAGGATTATTAAACAGACAGGATAGTATAAAGTGGCTTAACAACCACTTTAACCGCTTCCGGACCGCCCGCCGCAGTTATACTGCGGCAGGGCGGCCCTCCTGCGCAAACTGACGTAGCTATATGTCATTCGCGTGCCTGCAGCTAGGGGGCGAGCGCGTGCCGTCGGCCGCACGCTCCTGCCCCCACTCGTCAGCAGGGACTCTGATGCTCCGATTGCCGCCTGACACCCGCGATTGCTCCCCTCTGAGACAGAAGAACGGTCAGCCGTTGTAAACACATCTGACCATTCTTCTCTCTGGAATGATCACAGAGCTCCTGTGATTCTTCTATGTAGGATCACAGGTCTCAGTGATCATTTCACAAGCCCCCTCCCCCATACAGTTAGAAAAACCCCCCCTAGGTACACATCTAACCCCTTGATCACTTACTGTGTTAACCCCTTCTCTGCCAGTGTCATTATTACAGTAGGAGTGCATATTTTTAGCACTGATTACTGTAGTAATGTCACTGGTACCCCCAAAAGTGTCAAAAAAGTCAGTTTGGGGTCCGATCTGTCCGCTGCAATGTCACAGTTGGGCAAAAAAATCGCAAATCGCCGCCATTACTAGTAAAAAAAAAAACAATAAAAATGACATAACTCTAGACGCAATAACTTTTGCACAAACCAATCAAAATGCACTTTACCAAAAATATGTAGCAGAAAACAATTTGGCCTAAAATGTTAAAAAAAACTTTATTTTTTAATTTTTTTTTTTTTTGGGGGGGGATGTTATATAGTAGAATATGAAAGATATTGTTTTTTTTTTTTTTTCAGGATTGTCGCTCTTTTTTTGTTTATAGAACAAAAAATAAAAACTGCACAGGTGATTAAATACCACCAAAAGAAAGCTCTGTTTGTGGGAAAAAAAAAAAAGAAATCAATTTTATTTGGGTACAGCGTCGCACGACCGCGCAATTGTCCGTTAAAATAACGCAGTGGCGAATCACAAAAAAATGGCCTGGTCATGAAGGCGGCAAATCCTTCCGGTCCAGAAGTGGTTAAGGGGGAAGTTGATGCAACTTTACGGTATGATGATGTATTTTTCTAAGCAGGAAAGTGTAGCCCCTCAGGTGTATGTCTGATAACCAGGTGCAGGTCGGAGCCGTAATCCGGAATCTTGCAAAAATGTGAGAGGATTTACCGCACTCTGGTTGAAATTTTTCTTGAAATCAAAATTGTTTCATTTATTGTTCCAATAAAATCAAGTGACAGACAGTGTACAGGCAGACAAGGTTGACGCGTTTCACGACATTGCCAGTCACTTACTGTGTGGTTATGGGTAAGCGACTGGCAATGTCATGAAACGCGTCAACCTTGTCTGCCTGTACACTGTCTGTCACTTGATTTTATTGGAACAATAAAGGAAACAATTTTGATTGCAAGAAATATTTCTACCAGAGTGCGGTCAATCCTCCCACATTTGTGCGATGTATTTTTCTAACCATGATCCTCTGTACTCATTTATACCGCGTTTCTTGTTACTGATCCAATTTAAAAATTTCAATAAAAATGATTGAAATAAAAAAAAAAAAAAGGGGGAAGTTGAGATTCTAGGGGGGGCACTTGTCTCCCTTGCCCCCCCCATGTGGACGCCCATGCCGGACACTGCTGCCCTTTCTCTTTGTGCAGGGTGACTGGTCTTGTATCCGCCCCCTCCTGTCTCCTGCTGATCCAAAACCCACAACTCTGCTCTCTACATAGGCCAGTGATGGCGAACCTTGGCACCCCAGAGGTTTTGGAACTACGTTTCCCATGATGCTCATGCACTCTGCTGTGTAGTTGAGCATCATGGGAAATGTAGTTGCAAAACATCTGGGGTGCCAAGGTTTGCCATCACTGGCATAGGCTATGGCCATCAGAGCGATGATGTCATCACTACATTTTCAAGGTAATAACCTGGTTTTCAAAGGCATTTGGTGCCCCCCAAAGTGCATTGATATCTTTTGTTGGTCATTGGAGAATATATTTCAATGAAGGTTTTCTTTTTTTTGCTCACATGAGCTTTTTTTTGTCCCAGGTGAACGCTGCTTCCAAAAAAAAAACCCTTTGTGTAGTTATTATTGAGTACCAGGCATGGCCTGGAGTTCTCCTTTACTACCCCCATGGTTCTGGAGATGAAAAAGGGGAACCAACAAAGCGATGAAAAAGGAATAAAGGCGTTAACTCCCCTTCGATGTACTTCTAGAGTGCCTTTGTTAATAGATCGTTCTTTATTTCCTCCATAATAATCATCTACAGCGGGGCTGACTCCAGCTGCGGCCCCGCATCCGACATCCTCTATTGATCCTTTGTATGAATCGCTTGGGCTTCGCCCTCTGCGATGGAGCGATACGGTGAGAAGCGTTTTGTGCGCCTTCCCTTATTATACTTTTCTGCCGCGTGTTACAATTGTTTACGTGGTTGAGGAGGTGCTTTGGGAGCCCCAGGGGACAAATGAGGATAAACTTTTATTGTATTTGATATTGTTTTTTTTTGTTTTTTTGTTCTGCTTTGAACTTGTTATTCTTAAGAACACTGATGTGTTCCATTGATATTGTTGATGGGGCTTTTTTTTTTTCTTTTTTTTTTTTAACGCTTTAGCGTTTTATTCATGTAATAATGAAATCCAGCAGATATCTAAAATAAATTAATTAATGCAGCTCTGTGTTCATTAATGCATAAAATGTAATTAATATTAACCAGTTCTGGACCGGAAGGATTTGCCCCCTTAACCACTTTACCACCGGAGGATTTTGCTGTCTTACGTCTGGGCCACTTGTTGCGATTCGGCACTGTGCGACTTTAACGGACAATTACGCGGTCGTGTGACGCCGTACCCAAACGAAATTTACGTCCTTTTTTTCCTACAAACAGAGCTTTCTTTTGGTGGTATTTGATCACCTGTGCGATTTTTACTTTTTGCGCTATAAACAAAAAAAGAGCGTAAATTTTGAAAAAATAACAGTATTTTTCACATTTTTTTGTATGAAATTCCCCCTCAAAAAAAATTTAAAAATCAAATTGTTTTTTAATTTTTGGCCAATTTGTTTTCTGCTACCTATGTTTGGTAAAAAAAAAATCACAATAAGCGTATTTTGATTGGTTTGCGCAAAAGTTATTGCGTTTACTAACTAAGGGAAAGATTTCTGTCATTTTTGGTGTTTTACTTTTTAACGAGTAATGGCGGCGATCTGCATTTTCTTTTGCGGGACTGCGACATTGCGGCGGACAGATCGGACCCTTGACTGACATTTTTGACACTTTTGGGGGTACCAGTGACATTACTGCCGTAATCAGTGCTATAAATATGCACTGTTACTGTAAAAATGACACTGGCAGGGAAGGGGTTAATTTTATTGGAGAGGGAGGGGTTAATGTATGCCTGGTGCTTACTGACGTGTGTGGGGGGAGGTGACGGAGTGACACAGGGACAGATCGCAGGTTCAGCTATGCTGAACCCTACAATCTGACCCTGCCTGTCACTTAGGAGATCCGCCCGCTCTGTTTACACAACTCCAGACTCGATTCCCCGACGATCGCCGCCGCTCCTCCCCTGGCCCGACTCCCGCTGTGACTGAATACAGCGGGAGCGAGCCTCCGGCGCACGTGCGCCGCCCACAAGGGTAGGAGTCCAGCGACGTACGTCGTTGGACGGGAACGAGCCACTTTGCCGCAGTACAGTCAACGTGACCGGTCGGCAAGTGGTTAATGACCAGGCCATTATTTGCGATTCTGCACTGCGTTAATGGAAAATTGCGCGGTCGTGCGACGCTGTACCCAAATAAAATTGATGTATCTTTTTTTCCCCACAAATAGAGCTTTCTTTTTTCTTTTTCAATCACCTGTGCGATTTTAATTTTTTGCGCTATAAACAAAATAATGTGAAAATTCTGAAAAAAAAAAAAAAAACAATGTTCACTTTCTGCTATATAACATTCCCAGAAAAAAAAAAAATTAAATATCAAATTTTTTCATCCCTTTAGGCCAATTTGTATTCTGCTACATGTTTTTGGTAAAAAAAAAAAAAATTGCAATAAGCGTATTTTGATTGGTTTGTTATCATGTCTATAAACTAGGGATTTATATAATTTTTATTTATTTATTTATTTATTTTTTTTGTGATTCGGCACTGCGTTATTTTAACTGACAATTGCGCGGACATGCGAAGCTGCACATGAATAAAATTAATGTCCTTTTTTCCCCACAAACAGAGCTTTCTTTTGGCGGTATTTGATCACCTGTGCGATTTTTACTTTTTGAAAAAAAAACAAAAAAAAAAACAATATTTTTCACATTCTGCTATACAACATTCCCAAAAAAAAATTTAAATATCAATTTTTTTCATCCTTCTAGGCCATTTTGTTTTCTGCTACATATTTTTGGTAAAAAATAAAATCGCAATAGGCGTATTTTGATTGGTTTGCGCAAAAGTTATTGCATCTACAAACTAGGGGAAAGATTTATGTAATTTTAATTATTTATTTTTTTACTAGTAATGGTGGCGATCTGCGATTTTTAGCGGGACTTCGACCTTGTGGCGGACGGATCAAACCCCTAACTGACATTTTTGACACTTTTGGGGGGACCAGTGACATTACTACAGTAATCAGTGCTAAAAATATGCACTGTTACTGTAATAATGATACTGGCAGGGAAGGGGTTAACCTAGTGGGTGATAAAGGGGTTAAATGTAAGCCTAGCGGAGTGTTTACTAACTGTGGGGGGGAGGGGCTTGTGAAATGACCATAGAGACCTGTGATCCTATATAGAAGGATCACAGGCGCTCTGTGATCATTCCAGAGAGAAGAACGGTCTCTTTATTTACAACAGCCGACCGTCCTTCTCTCTCAGCGGTGAACGATCGCGGGTGTCAGGCCGCAATGGGAGCCACCTGCCCCGTGCATCGGAGTCCCTGCAGATAAGTGGGGGCAGGAGCGTGCTGCGGGCGGCGCATGCTCGCCCCCTAGCTGTAGGCGCGCGACCTACGTCGGTTCGCACAGGGGGGCCGCCCTGCCGCAGTATAACTTTGACGGGCGGTCCAGAAGCGGTTAAAGTGGTTGTTAAGCCACTTCATACTTTAACAGCTGCCCGTCCTTCTCTCTCAGTGGGGAACGATCGCGGGTGATGGCGGCAATCGCGGCCACGGGCCCCCCGTGCATCGGAGTCCCCGCTGCCTAGTGGGGGCAGGAGCGCGCCGCTGGCAGCATGCGCTCGCTCCCCAGCACCAGGCGAGTGACCGACGTACCCCTACGTCGGTTTGCGCAGCAGGGGCTGCCTGCGGCGGGCGGTCTGTAACTGGTTACTGGAAATCCAGGAGATATCCAAAATATATTAATTAATGCAGCTCTGTAGTCATTAATACATCAAATGTAATTAATATTAAAGCTGTAGTAAACTTCTTAATTAAAAAATCAAATGTGGGCCCCAGGCAGTTTTTCATCGCATACTAGCACATTATGACATACTTAAAGCGTAACTCTATTTTTGTTGAGAAAAAGACATTCCCCTCTGGATGATCTCTGTACATTACAAGGTCTTTAACCACTTGCCGACCGCCAGCAGTACATATACTGCAGCAGGTCGGGTCTGTCTCAGGAAACGATGTAACTGTACGTCGCTTCGCAGGACCGCGAATGGAGGTGCGTGCACACCCATTCGCCACAGGGGAAGTTGATCTGTGGGTCCAGCGGCCGCGATTACCACCGGCCACCTGCAATCGCTCCCCATGGAGACAGAACGGCGGTCTGCTGTTGTAAACACGGCAGACCGTTGTTCTGTCAGTATTGAACACAGGGATCCTGTGTTCCTCTTATTTAGGAACACAGGTCTCTGTGTTCATACAGCAAGCCCATCCCCCACACAGTTAGAAAGCACCCCCAAGGGACACATTTAACCCTTTGATCCCCCCTGGTGTTAATCCCTTCCCTGCCAGTGTCATTATTACAGTAACAGTGCATAATTTTAGAACTGATTATTGTAGTAATGTCATTGGGCCACCAAAAAGAGAAAAAAGAGAGGAGCAAAATCAAGAACAGCTAGGTTCAAGTTCGGAAGTGGGTAGTCATCCAAGTCGAGATAGAGTCCAGGAACAGGTAGTCATCCAAGCCAGGATAGAGTCCAGGAACAGGTAGACATCCAAGCCAGGATAGAGTCCAGGAACAGGTAGTCATCCAAGCCAGGATAGAGTCCAGGAACAGGTAGTCGTCCAAGCTGGGATCGAGTCCAGGAACAGGTAGTCGTCCAAGCCGGGATCGAGTCCAGGAACAGGTAGTCATCCAAGCTGGGATAGAGTCCAGGAACAGGTAGTCATCCAAGCCAGGATAGAGTCCAGGAACAGGTAGTCATCCAAGCCAGGATCTAGTCCAGGAACAGGTAGTCATCCAAGCCGGGATCGAGTCCAGGAACAGGTAGTCGTCCAAGCCGGGATCGAGTCCAGGAACAGGTAGTCATCCAAGCCGGGATCGAGTCCAGGAACAGGTAGTCATCCAAGCCGGGATCGAGTCCAGGAAAAGGGAGTCATCCAAGCCGAGATAGAGTCCAGAAGTCTGCCGAAGCCGGGTCGTCATGTGATGCGGGTCATTGCCGATGCGGAATCCAGAGCCTGAAAGGTCATCAGCCAAGCCAAGCCAAGTCATGCACGGAGAAACCACAGAGACCAGAGGACTGCTAGCAGTGATGCACCTTGGAGCACAAACACAAGGGCAAGGTCTGAAAGCCATCAGGTGATATGAATAGTCAGGTGTGCAACATCATCACTGAGCGACGCCCAGGCAGCAGACAAGTGATGACGCAAACAGAGTTTATAAGAGACAGCAGCCTGCACATGTCCAAGATGGCTGCCAACAGGAAGGCAAGGTAAGACCTTGACAGTTGGTCCAACCCAGACCCTATAAATATGGAAGGAAGGTTTGCTTGCAACCCCGAATTGCCTTCTTAAATTCATATGCATTTGTATTAACTCAAGACTGATGCTGTGATCCCTGGACGTGGTCCAGGACACAACAGCAGGTATACCATAAAGTTGTAGTCTGGGCAGGACCACTCCATAAAGTATGCATGATAGGTGGTCACCGCATATTAACCTCTTTACGACCGCCCAACGCAGATGTACTGCGGCAGGCAGCCGCTCCTACGCCAGTCGCCGTAACTATACAGAGGCTAGGCGGCGAGCATGCGCCGGCAGCGGGCGTGCTCCTTCCCCCGCTCGTCAGCAGGGAAGCTGATGCAATGGGCAAGTGGCTCCGATTGCCACCTGCCACCCACGATCGTTCCCCGCTTAGAGAGAAGAACGGTCGGCTGTTGTAAACACAGCTGATCGTTCTTCTCCCTGGAATGACCATAGAGCCCCTGTGATCCTTCTATATAGGATTACAGGTCTCTATGGTCATTCCACAAGCTACGCCCCCCCCCCCCCCCCACAGTTAGAATTACTCCCCTGGGCTCACATTTAACCCCTTTATCACCCACAATGTTAACCCCGTTCCCTGCCAGTGTCATTATTACAGTAACAGTGCAAATTTTTAGCACTGATTACTGTAGTAATGTCACTGGTCCCCCCAAAAGTGTCAAAAATGTCAGTCAGGGGTCTGATCTGTCCACCGCAATGTCGCAGTCCCGCTAAAAATCGCAGATCGCTGCCATTACTAGTAAAATAAGGAAAAAAAAAAAATAAAAATTAAAAAAAAAAAAATATATATATATATAAAATATATATATATATTTAATATATAAATCTTTCCCGTAGTTAGTAGACACGATGACTTTTGCGCAAGCCAATCAAAATACGCTTATTGCAATTTTTTTTACCAAAAATATGTAGCAGAAAACTAATTGGCCTAAAACGTTACAAAATGTAGATTTTTATTTATTTATTTTTTTTTGGGAATGTGAAAAATATTGATTTTTTTTCAGAATTTTTTTGTGTATAGCACAAAAAATAAAAATCGCACAGGTTATCAAATACCAACAAAAGAAAGCTCTATTTGTGGGGAAAAAAAGGACGTAAATTTTGTTTGGGTACAGCGTCGCACGACCATGCAATTTTCAGTTAAATTCACCCAGTGCCAAGTTGAAAAAAGTGGCCTGGTCATTGAGCAGCCAAATCCTCCGGGGCTAAAGTGGTTAAGAGGCATGGTCTGGGCAGGACCAACTTAGAAAGTAAGTGGTATTTGGGCACGCCAACCCAACAGTATCCTGGCTTCTGGGACCATAAGATTGGTAAGTATGATCATATGAAAGAGATGGGGCTTTATATGGGCAAATGGGAAGAGGAAAATCACAAATATCACACAATTATGATAAAATTACTCTCTTTATTGTATATATATATATATATATATATATATATGTGTGTGTATATATATATATATATATATATATATATATATATATATATATACATATATAATATATGTCCTATAGACACATATTGAGTGAAAAATAAAATAAAATCGCATGTGTAGTAGGGAATGCTGATACAGTGTATCTCAAAAGATTATTATTATTTATTAAACAGGATTTATATAGCGCCAACAGTTTGCGCAGCGCTTTACAGTGTGGGGAAGACAATACAGTTACAGTACAATTCAATACAGGAGGAATCAGAGGGCCCTGCTCATTAGAGCATACAATCTAGAAGATGTTACGGTCTCTATGTAGCATGGTCTAGGGTCCCCAGCAAGCCGACGTGTTTCGCAACAGGGCTTCCTCAGGGCCAGAGAGACCAAGGCAGACCGATATTTCTACAGAATATATATACAGAGGTACATTAAATATAGATGTCAACATTTCATCATGCCTCTATCACTACATTGTGTGTGTACAATTATCAACAATATATGAACATTATTTCTACAAAAACAAATCAATGTGTACTGACCCAACTGCGACAGAGACCTGGACGGAGACACATGATCATATGCCGCTATGATTTACTTTTATTATCGCCATCTAGAATCCAGGCATGAGAAATACCATAGAGACATCCTTGGAATTCATGTAGGCAGAAAGTGGCTGCAAAAAGGTTAGAGGAGATCAGTATGGGGTATCAAAGGTTAAAAAAAAAAAAAGTGTGTTTTTTTATCAAACACATGGCTTTGGAAAAGTAAATGCCATTTTGTTAAGGTTCCCATCATCTTCAAAGGGGTTAAGGTGAGAAAAGCCATTTGAGCGCTCATTGAGCCCTTTTATTTCTTTTTCTGAAATCCTGCCGTAAATGTGCACTTCATAGAATAATAAAAAAGCACATTTGCAAACTATATCTGACGTGATGCTGTTTTCTGTGTGCATTTGGGCGCCATTGTTCCCTTTTGTGAAAAGTCACAATCGGCTTACAATGTCAACCTTGTTCAATGGTTTCTATTGCTACTGGAGAGGTGCGGAGCCGTGCCGATTGGTCCTTTGGAAAGAGCTCAGATGTTATTTCAGCCGAAGTTGGCAAAATGTTCGCTCTATATTTTATTTATTGTGTGCCGGAGCAACAATTCCTCAACACGCCTTTTCAGTTTTCCATGACTATGGATAGCACTGCACTCAAATTAAAACACAAATCCAGCCAAATCTTTTTTTTTTCTATTTTAATTTTTGACAAACTGGGGGAGGATAGGAACCTGTCAGACTTTTATTGCTGTTCTTGTAGCAATTTGAATGATTTTTCATCATTGGCTGTGTGGTCAGGGCCGCTGATAGGGGGGGACCACCAGCCCTCTCGTAGGGGGCCCTAGAACACAGGGGGGCCCACACAGAGAGGGGGATTAGTGATGGACAACAAATACGGAAATCTTCCTCCAGCACCTGAATCTGATCTGTCCTTCTCCCTGCTATCAGCTTTTATCTGTTGAGAAAGAGACAGTCGTCCCTCACTAATCCCCCTCCCTTGTGTGGGCCCCCCTCCCAGCACTGGCTCTAATGTTATCTCTGCTCAGGAGTTTATTTGTAACTTTGTTTCTCTCTCTCTGTCTCTCTGATCACTGAGCTCCAACTGCCCAACCTGTATATTTTTCTCATCTCATCTTCATTTTTAGTTATCATTGTTTTATTTTTTTTAGATTTAGCAGGAATTATGCGAGTTATGTTATATTTGTGTCTGATAATAGTGATTTTGTTGTAATTTTAGCTAAATATATCTTTAATATTTTCTTGAGGGAGCCCTGCCAAGTAGTCTGTACGGGGCCCCGCGATTTATAACAGCAGCCCTGTGTGTGGTCATTAGGACATGAAGTGGGCAAAATATCTCAAACCGGGGCACAAGTAGAATTATTTTCTGGAGTAAAGTATTGAACACATTTGGGGAGAATTGGAATGCCGATAGTAAACAAAGTCTTCGCATCCAATCTCAATACCTGACTTCTACAAATTTTATTTTGGCTGAATGGCTACAAGTTCCCACAGACATACTAGAAAATCTTGTGGAAATCCTTCACAGAAGAGTGGAGGCTCTTATGCCTCGTTTCCAATGAGCGGTACGGTTTGGTTCGGTACAGTACGCAATTTTTGCCGTTTCCATTGTCAAATGTTGTGAATGGTACCCTAATTCCGAACCGTACCGTACCACTATTTTGGGACCCTTTCGTTGGGGTACCAAGCACATTAGTACTGTACCAACAGGGTGGAGCTACACTTTTGAGGTACTGTTGAGTTGAGGTACTGTTGGCGGTGGAAACGCAAGCCTGATCAAGGTGTACCGTTCCGAACTGTACTGGACTGTACGGGACCGAACTGTACTGCTCAGTAAAAACGAGCCATTATAGTCACAACTCGAAGGCAACCCTTTATTAATGGCCATGGTTTTTAAATAGGATATCCAACAAGCTTATAGAGGTGTGTTGGTCATGGTAAGGATTAGAATTCGGGATTGACCGATAATCGGCAACACCAATATATCAGGGGCCGTTATGCACTTTCCCCGATATATCGGAATCGGCCCCTGAGGTTACCGATATTGCCGATATTTCGGGAAAGTGCTGTACTCAGTGGCGTACCTAGAGAATTTGGCACCCGGGGCGGATCCTATATCTGGCACCCCCCCAACTTTAAAATGTAAAAACACCCACAAAAATTTGTAATGTTTTCAAGAATATTTATTGCACAAATTTCACAGCCCCCCATCACAGTGCCCCTTGCAGTCTGCCCCCTCCCCCGTCTCTCTAATCACAGTTCCTCCTTTTGCACTCTCTGCCTCCCCTGCACAGTCCTACCTTCAGCATAAATAGATAGAGACTGCAGACATGGTACAGGAGATGGTCAGAGACTACAGACTAGATACAGGAGATGGTCAGAGACTGCAGACATGATACAGGAGATGCTCAGAGACTGCAGACATGATACAGTAGATGGTCAGAGACTGAGGACATGATACAGGAGATGGTCAGAGACTGAGGACATGATACAGGAGATGGTAAGAGACTACAGACATGATACAAGAGATGGTCAGAGATTGCAGACATGATACAGGAGATGGTCAGAGACTGCGGACATGATACAAGAGATGGTCAGAGACTGCAGACATGATACAGGAGATGCTCAGTCTGAGACTGCAGACATGATACAGTATATGGTCAGAGACTGCAGACATGATACAGTATATGGTCAGAGACTGCAGACATGATACAGGAAATGGTCAGAGACTGCAGTCATGATACAGGAGATGGTCAGGGACTGCAATCATGATACAGGAGATGGTCAGAGACTGAGGACATGATACAGGAGATGGTCAGAGACTGAGGACATGATACAGGAGATGGTCAGAAACTGAGGACATGATACAGGAGATGGTCAGAGACTGAGGACATGATACAGAAGATGCTCAGAGACTGCAGACATGATACAGGAGATGGTCAGAGACTGCAGACAGGATACAAGAGATGGTCAGAGACTGCAGACATGATACAGGAGATGGTCAGAGACTGAGGACATGATACAGGAGATGGTCAGAGACTGCAGACATGATACAGGAGATGGTCAGAGACTGCAGACATGATACAGGAGATGCTCAGAGACTGCAGTCATGATACAGGAGATGGTCATAGACTGAGGACATGATACAGGAGATGGTCAGAGACTACAGACATGATACAAGAGATGGTCAGAGATTGTAGACATGATACAGGAGATGGTCAGAGACTGCGGACATGATACAAGAGATGGTCAGAGACTGCAGACATGATACAGGAGATGCTCAGTCTGAGACTGCAGACATGATACAGTATATGGTCAGAGACTGAGGACATGATACAGGAGATGGTCAGAGACTGAGGACATGATACAGGAGATGGTCAGAGACTGAGGACATGATACAGGAGATGGTCAGAGACTGAGGACATGATACAGAAGATGCTCAGAGACTGCAGACATGATACAGGAAATGGTCAGAGACTGCAGTCATGATACAGGAGATGGTCAGAGACTGCAGACATGATACAGGAGATGGTCAGAGACTGAGGACATGATACAGGAGATGGTCAGAAACTGAGGACATGATACAGGAGATGGTCAGAGACTGAGGACATGATACAGAAGATGCTCAGAGACTGCAAACATGATACAGGAGATGGTCAGAGACTGCAGACATGATACAAGAGATGGTCAGAGACTGCAGACATGATACAGGAGATGGTCAGAGACTGAGGACATGATACAGGAGATGGTCAGAGACTGCAGACATGATACAGGAGATGGTCAGAGACTGCAGACATGATACAGGAGATGGTCAGAGACTGCAGACATGATACAGGAGATGGTCAGAGACTGCAGACATGATACAGGAGATGGTCAGAGACTGCAGACATGATACAGTAGATGGTCAGAGACTGCAGACATGATACAGGAGATGGTCAGAGACTGCAGACATGATACAGGAGATGGTCAGAGACTGAGGACATGATACAGGAGATGGTCAGAGACTGCAGACATGATACAGTAGATGGTCAGAGACTACAGACATGATACAGGAGTTGGTCAGAGACTGAGGACATGATAATGACTGAGGAGAAGATAGAAGAGCACTAGGGGGGCCAGAGAGCACAGGCAAAGCAGAGAGCACTGGAGGAGCTGAAGGGCACGGTGGGGGGGGGGGGGCTGGAGAGAATTAAGAGGGGGTTCGGAAAGCATTGCGCAGGGGGTGGAGAGCACTGGGGGGGGCAGGGAGTACTTGGGGGCGGGCAGGGAAAACCAGGGAGGTGGAGAGCACTGGGGGGACAGGGAGCACTTGGGGGGTGAGCAGGGAAAACCAGGGGGTGGAGAGCACTGGGGGGGACAGGTAGCACTTGGGGCGTGGGCAGGGAAAACCAGGGGGGTGGAGAGCACTGGGGGGGACAGGGAGCACTTGGGGGGCGGGCAGGGAAAACCAGGGGGTGGAGAGCACTGGGGGGACAGGTAGCACTTGGGGGGTGGGCAGGGAAAACCAGGGGGTGGAGAGCACTGGGGGGGCAGGTAGCACTTGGGGGTGGGCAGGGAAAACCAGGGGGTGGAGAGCACTGGGGGGGGGGACAGGGAGCACTTGAGGGGTGGGCAGGGAAAACCAGGCGGGTGGAGAGCACTGGGGCGGGGACAGGGAGCACTTGGGGGGTGGGCAGGGAAAACCAGGGGGGTGGAGAGCACTGCGGGGAGGACAGGTAGCACTTGGGGGGCGGGCAGAGAAAACCAGGGGGGTGTAGAGCACTGAAGGGGACAGGGAGCTAGGGAAAGATGAATTCCTCATATGCAGATGCCCCATCCCCCTCCTATCCAGCACACACACTTCGGCACTCACCGTCTTCCTGCCGAGGCTGAGGCTCCGCCCCTTCTTCCCGCCGAGGCCCCGCCCCCTTCTCCCACCGCGGCTCCGCCCCTTATTCCCGCCGCCGTTCCGCCCCCCCCCCCCGCAGCGCTGACTGAAGGAGCTGCCTTCACAGCGATACGGAACACGCCGGGCAGGACACCGGCTGACACCCCCCCAGTGCGTGGCACCCGGGACGGGCCGCCCCCCCCCGCCCCCCCTCTTGGTACGCCACTGGCTTTACTAGAGTGATGCCTATAGCTAGAGGCATCATCCCGGTACCGGCGTCCATAGCCAACGGTCGGCTGTCTTGTAATGACAACTGATGCAGCTGAGAAGCCGCTCGGCTGTCATTACAAGGAGCGGGAGGAGACGCCCCCCCCCCCCCTTCCCGTCGCCTTCTGCGGCTCGCCCGGGTCTCCTGTCCCACCGGGAGACCCAGGCATCCTATTTGCATGGCCGCCGAAGAGAAGACCCAATCAAAGCCGCATTCGGCTCTGATCGGGTCTCCATGTAAAAAACCCAGAAGTGATGTCATGACTGGGAAAAAAAAAATATTTTTTTTACATGTCCAAAAATATCGGCCGATATCGATATCTGAGCACACCATACCCCAGGAGAGAAATTTTACTGAGACGCCACATCAAACAAACTGATATTTCAGGGATACAAGGGACCCCTTTATCAAGGTGGCAACCAGCAAAATAGAACTCACGTGTTTGATATGGCATCACCATCAGTCAAGCACCCATTGGATCATCTGCTACCAGGGAGTCAATAATTATGCACAATGAGAAATCTGATAGGACTTCACGTTCAATACCAAAAAAAATAAAAAAAAGAAAGAAAAAAAGAAATGCCTATTGATACACTTTCATTCTTTATTATTTGTTATTTTTACTGCTTACTAATCAAAATACAATATCCTTTGACAAGCTTTTTTTTTGCCTTGTCTGCTTTTTTCCTATTACATTTTATTAGTCATGCCATTAGGTATTTTGATCAGCGGTTATTTCTTCAAATCTATAGACTGTATTTACATTAATGATTTTTATTTTTTATTTTTAATCCTTACACTCTTGTTAGTCACTTGATTTAAGCTAAACTATAGGCAAATATAAATGACTCAATTTAAAGCAGTTCTGTAATAATATGCCTAAGTGTAAGGACATTACTTACAGTCAATAAAATGCGTCCTTTGTGCTGCTGGCTCCTGCTTCATCAAAGAACGGATTTTCTTCTTTTTTAACTCAAGCAATAAAAGGCCTTTAGTATTAATCTGATAACAAAAGTGTGATCCACAACAGCAAGATTCCATAGTGCTCCTCACATGTAGGACAAGTGTGTCTACACCCTGAAGTCTTTGCTGAACCCTCTCTCTTTCTCTGTTGTCCTGGTCACTAATTATATCAATGCTTATAAGGAGATCTGAATAAAGTTTCTACCGACCAGGGTACGTTGCCCGAATGTCCTAATGACTGCCGTCAGCAGCACAATATGGAAACATGGCTTCTTGGGAGCAGGGCTTGGGGGCTGACGAGAAAGTTTAATCAGATGGGTTACGCAGGGGGGTTTTAGATACTTACTTTTTCCTGGGGGAGGGGTCAGACTTGGAGAACTAGAGGAAAATAATGAAATCAGCTCCACTAAGATATGCTCAGTACAGCTCTCCCCTCTTAGTATAGCTGCCCCCTCCCAGTACAACCCCCCCCGTTCCAGAGTACAAGTCTCCTCCCTCAGTACAGCTCTCCCCCCTTAGTACAGCTCTTTCCCCTTAGTACAGCTGACCCCCTTAGTACAGCTCTTCCCCCTTAGTACAGCTCCGCCCCCTTAGTACAGCTGACCCCCTTAGTACAGCTCCGCCCCCTTAGTACAGCTGACCCCCTAGTGAAGCTTGCCACCCCCCCCCCCAGTACAACTCTACTGCCTCAGTGCAGCTCTCCCTCTTAGCACCAGCTGCTGCGCTGCACCTTGGATGTTCTGGTGTGTTGGTCCCCCCTCTACCCCTCTTATCTACGCTCCTGAGGTTATGATGATGACCAACAAATCTGAAAGTTGGCCCAGGGTCAATAAAGAATGATTTTCATAGCTTTACCCTATTTTAAAATTAGAAATACACACCTTTTTTTTTTTAGGATCAGTGATGAAAGTGAGACAAGAAGATATCTTTACTGGAGGGATTTGTGGTTCCTTTGTAGAAAGATGATCCACACACCGGTAGTTGCTCTTAAAGCGGAGTTCCACAGAAAGGTAAAACTTCCGCTCATTTGCTTCCTTCCCCCCTCCGGTGCCACATTTGGCACCTTTCAGGGGGGAGGGGGAAATGGTTACCTGTTTTTGACAGGTACCCTTCCTCACTTCTGGGAGACGGTGCCACTGTGCCGTCCCTCGGATGTTTGGCCCCCTTCCCCCTCCGCCAAGTCAATTCAAATGCGCAGCGTGCTTTGCGCATGCGCAGTAGGGAACCGCCTGTGAAGCTGCAAGGCTTTACTGCTGGGTTCCCTGACCAGCAATAACGGCGGCAGCACCCGACAGCCGATTGAAACATCAGCTGCGGTGCCGATATCGCTGGACTCCAGGACAGGTAAGTGTCCTAATATTAAAAGTCAGCAGCTACAGTATGTGTGTGTAGCTGCTGACTTTTACGGGTTTTTTTTTGGTGGGGGGGGGGGGCGGAACTTCGCGGAACTCTGCTTTAAAAAAAATTTCATCTTTATTCAGAAACCACAGAACACAACTGCTGATAAGATCAGTTGACGCGTTTCAGCCTATAAGTTCCTTTATCTTCTCTGCAACTTATCCGGTTACACCGCACCCCCCAATAATCTCTCAGTGCAGATTTCCGTAAAGAACATTTTTTGGTCCCCTATGACCAGGGCTGATTAGGACATCATGAAAAGGATCCTCTATTTCGGGTGATGTCACATAACTCTGCAGAGTCCTTTTTCCATGTAAAATTAGAAACAAGATCTCCTGAGGTCATTTCCACCCCTTGCTTTGAAGATGAGCTCATGTTTATCATTTTGGCTCTGACAAAAATATACACCAGGGGGATAAAACAAAGACTCGGGTATAAGGTTACTTTGTATCAGGTTTTTTTTCAACCTTCATTGCTATCTGAAAGAGTTTTTTTGGGAAATGTATTTACGGAGACCAGGCAACAGAGCTACACTGTTTTATTTTTACATTAAATTCAGTATTTTTTTTTTTTTTCTTCAACTTCTTAATTTTGTTCTAAATTCTATTCTAAGTTAGATTTTGAGATCTATGGATTCTGAGCTGGAAAAAAAAAAAAAAAAAAAAGGATTTTGATTTTGAGGTAAAATCAAAATGATATACTGTACATATATAAATATATTCACGGCTAATGAAAATAATATGAAACAATGATGTGGTTTGGTAAATGAATGTAATACAGGGTATTACTCACAGCGCATGTCCTTGAGCAAAATAATAATAAATAATGATGTGCTAAGTATGTGATACTGAGTGTAGAAATGTATGGTGTGCTCTTGTGGTTATAATAAAGGAACCTTTGGCTGCTTATAACTCTATTTAACCACTTAAGCCCCGGAAGATTTTACCCCCTTCCTGACCAGGGTTTTTTTTGCGATTTTTTACTGCGTGACTTTAACGGACAATTGCGCGGTCGTGCGACGCTGTACCTAAACGAATTTCACGTCCTTTTTTTCCCACAAACAGAGCTTTCTTTTGGTGGTATTTGATCACCTGTGCGATATTTTGATCATGCGCCCTAAACAAAAAAAAGAGCGTAAATTTTGCAAAAATAACAATATTTTTCACTTTTTTTATATGAAATTCCCCCCCAAAAAAATGTAAAAATCTAAATTTTTTAACATTTTCGGCCAATTTGTTTTATGCTACATATGTTTGGTAAAAAAAATCGCAAAAATCGTATTTTGATTGGTTTGCGCAAAAGTTATCGCGTTTACTAACAAAGGGGAAGATTTTTGTCATTTTTGGTGTTTTTTTTTTAACGAGTAATGGCGGCGATCTGCAGTTTTTTTTGCGGTACTGCGACATTGCGGCGGACAGATCGGACCCTTGACTGACATTTTTGACACTTTTGGGGGTACCAGTGACATCACTGCAGTAATCAGTGCTATACATATGCACTGTTACTGTAAAAATGACACTGGCAGGCAAGGGGTTAACTGTATTGGACAGGGAGGGGTTAAGTGTGTCCTAGGGGTGTGTTTCTAACTGTGATGGGACATGTCTCCTATTGTAAAAACAGAGATCAACGGTTCTACATAGTAGAACTGTCTGATCTCCATTTTTACACAGGGGAGAATGACAGGCGGCTGGTTTACATAAGCCGCCCGCCTTTCTCCCGCTCTACCGACGATCGTAGTGTGACTGGCGGACATCGGGTCCGCCAGTCACACGCGCGGACTCCTCTGTGAAGGAGCCCGCTATTGGCTCAAAAGCCGGTGACAGGCTAGCGACGTAGATCTATGTCACTCTGCCTGGCCGGGGCTGACTGCCGCAGTAAATATACTGTGCGCAGTCGGCAAGCGGTTAAATTCACCCTATAAAATACTGAACTCGTGCTTATTGCGACTTTGCAGTCCTATGCCAAAATACATCAAAAAAATAAATTATCAATTGAAATGTGATATGCAAAAATTAAATCATATAATACAAAGAAATACTAGTGTTAAAAAATTACTGGTGCAGAAAAAATAGTGAAAATTATTAAACTGTGATTGGTGTCCAATATACTAAAATATAGTGTCCAAATAGTCCCAAAAAAATTAGTTCAAAAGAAATATTCCTAGCTTCAGTGACGGTGTTGGAAATGCAATCAGTGCAATAGTGGTGTCACCCTCCGTGCTCCTGTGCGATAAGGTAGGCAATTCAAACTCACCAGACAGTGTTGACCCACAATGCCATACGACAAGTGGGTCAGTAGAGCTTTGTGTGGTAGGTATCCAGCGGGGTCCCAGCCGTCCGTGTCCGGGTGGTCCTGGATGCTCCTGTTAATGGTGTGTTAGAGCAGAAGAATCGCACTCCTCATAGTGTAGTATAAATGAAATCCGTGTTTATTAAAAATTGTAAAAAATACAGCAGAATACAAAATAAATAATAGTAAAATACTCGTAAACTTTGGTGGTACAAAAGCAAGTGTAGGGGAGCCGCTCAGCAATACCGAGGAAAGCCGTGCGGGCTGCCTGTGAAGGTCCGCCCGCTTGTAGCACGGGGCTTCCGGGTAGTGTGCAGTATGCGTTCCACGTACCACTAGAGCGAGGCTACGTGCGTCTGAACTTGACGCGTTTCGTCATCAAAAAGTGACGTCTTCGGAAGTGGTTTGATTTATATATAAAAGATTAGTAATAAATGATTGCAGTTAGCCATGGGGGATGTCATGTGGAGGTGTGGAAATTTGGATTTTGTCTTGAGGTTGTTGGAAAAAAATGGGTTAAAGTGGATTCGATTAGAAATTGTGATTAAGGAGATACACCTGTGTAGTGTGAGGCTAGACTCACTGAGGGAATAGAGATAAAAGATTGTACTGAAGATTGGTGCTATACATACAGCTTGATGAAGGACATATGCATGTCCGAAACTTTGCAGTCGCTTGTAAATGTATGTTTACTTATTATTGCATCAGAAGTAAAGGATATTTGGAACAACTATTGGATTGCATCTTCTATTATTGGTGGATACTTTGTGGTAAGAAAGGAATGCCACAATAGATGTAATCTTTGCGTAAAGAGATCTTACACAACAGAGGTGTCCCACCTTGACATTGTATAGATATATATATACAGGGCTTTTTTTTTTCAGCAGGAACGCGGGGGAACGCAGTTCCTGCACCTCTAGCACTGAATGTATGTAATGGCAAGGAGTACTGGGTTGTGCTACATTGTCTATTGATGCTGGCTGCCGAGGGTTCTTTTGTTGCTGGAGGGGATCTATTCCTGCAGGAGGGTTTATTGCTGATGGGGAGATCTAGTGTGGCTGCTGCAGGATCTATTGTCTCTGGAAGAGATCTCGTTTTGCAGGGGGGGGGTCTATTGTTGCTGGGGTGGGTCTTATGTTGCTGAGGGATCAGTTGTTGATGGGAGGGATCTACTGTTTAGGCAGCAGTCTTGATGGAGGGTCTATTGATGCTGTCTGCTGGGAGATCTGTTGTTGCTGCAGACGGCCCATTGTTTCTGGCTGGATCTGTTGTTGCTGGGGGATCTATTGTGGTTAGCTTCAGGGGATCTTTTTTACTGCTTTTCTGTTATCGTTAACAAATTCCATAAAAATGACTTAGTACCACAAATTTTAGTTGGATCTGGATTTCCAAAAAGGGATGGTGCTGGGAGGTGGGTGGAACCAAGGAATGGTTCACGGAGGTAGGTAGGGGCAGAGACAAGGGATAAGTCCAAAAGAGGGAGTTCCTGCACCTAGTTTCTGAGAAAAAAAGCCCTGTATATATATATACAATATGGAAAAGTATGCAGTATCTCAAGGTGCAGTTTATACAAATAAATCTACTGCATACATTCCCATACATCTACCTCTAGAAATCCACTATTCAGCACAAATATTTTTACAATGCTTAACAATATCTTTTATTCATTTAGAAAGTAGATGGTAAACAACTGTGAGATGCGGATAGCATTTGACAACTTTCTCTGATCCCAATCGGCTTCATCAGGAAGTATAGTAATATATATTCTGTATGCCGAACAAACATGCAAGGAACCATAACTCAATACATTTCCAGGGGGAGTTTTCAAGGAATATAAGAAAAGGGATACGAGTGCAGCCAAGCCAAAAATATTGTTCTAACATTAGCTGCAGTATTTGCTGGATAGCATTACCTTTACAGACCTCAATTCGTATCTGAAATTGTTCATTTAGATTAGATGGAAAGTACGGGGATGGTAATATTATTTGTCTGAAACGCTGAGCTGCTGAAACTATTTTTTTTTTTGTTAAGGGCAGTGTATAGTGATTTTTTTTAATTTCATTTAATATTTTTTTTATTTATTATTACATATTGTGCAGTCATATATACGGTATGTTGTATACAGTATGTTTTTCTTTTTTTTTTATTTATTAAAATTAAAAATGTAGTGCTCTGGTCTCTTTTTCATTTGTTTTCTGTATCTCCTTGGCTCTTCTTGGTGTGTATAGACCTCAGTGGCTCAAGCTAAAATTTGACAAACACACTAGTTACTCAGTGCAGTGACTAAGGTCCGAGATGTCATCTGAAATGCAATAACTACTGCTGCCCTGTCTCAAACAAATTATATATATATATTTATACTGTATTAAGTATCTCACAAAAGTGAGTACATCCCTCACGTTTATGTAAATATTTTATTATATCTTTTCATGTGAAAACACTGAGCCCCCATCACACTGGGGCGACCTGTCTGGCGACCTGGTCGCCTGACAGGTCGCCGTAGGTCGCCTGCCATACAGAAGCTATGGACCCGTTCTAATAGGAGCGACACAAGTCGCTCCGACTTAGAAAAAGGGTCCGGAGCTTCTTTGGGACGACCCGGAGCGACCTGCATAGACTTCAATGTTATGAAGTCCGTGCCGGCCGCTCCGAGGTCGCGGTGCGAGCAGCGCGCCGCGACCTGTGAGGTCGCCCGGGGAAGTCGGATCGCCCCAGTGTGAACTGGGCCTTAAGAAATGACACTTTGCTATCTTTATGTAGAGCAACAATTCTTTTTTTTCAGATCCTCAGAGAGTTCTTAGCCATGAGGTTCCATGTTGAACTTCTAATAACCAGTATGAGTGGGAGCGATAACAGCAAATTTAACACATCTTCTCTGCATTCATACCTGAGACCTTGTAACAATAAGGAGTCACATATCACCCAGGAGGGAAAAATTGGTAATTGGGCCCAATTTGGACATTTTCACTTAGGGGTGTACTCACTTTTGTTGCCATGGGGTTTAGACATTAATGGCTGTGTGTTGAGTAATTTTGAGGGGACGGAACATTTACACTGTTATACAAGCTGTACACTCACTACTTTACATTGTAGCAAAGTGTCATTTCTTCAGTGTTGTCACATGAAAAGATAGAATAAAATTGTTACAATGTGAGGGGTGTACTTTTGTGAGATACTGTGTGTATATATATATATATATATATATATATATATATATATATATATACATATATATGTATATATAATGCTCAAAAAGTAAAGGAACACTTTTTAATCAGAGTATAGCATCCAGTTAATGAATTTTCCTTAGATATTGATCTGGTCAGTCAAAGCGGAGTTCCACCCTGGAATTTTTTTTTTTTTTAAATACCCCCGGGACAGTCAGGGCTAGTGCATTCCACAATGGCTAGCCTCTGATCTGTCCCGGGTTGCACTTACCTGTTAGGACAAATACTTACGCAATGATTCCTGGGAGCGATGACGTTCAGCTCCCAGGGATCATTGCAGAGCCAGGAAGTGACGACGGGCCGCAGCCGAGGAAGGAGGAAGAAGGAAGTAAGGTAAGTATATTTTCTTTGCTACGAGGTAAGTAAAAAAAAAAAATGTGATTAGCCATTTGTTTTTCAGGTGACTTGGAGCGAGAAGATGGAGGTAAGTATAAAATTAGGGTGGAACTCCACTTTAAGTAGCGGAGGGAGTTGTTAATCAGTTTCGTGTTAATTACATTAACAACAGGCAACTAACATTTTTTATTTTTCTCTACTCATCTTTTCAGAATTTTTTTTTCTGCTAGTTTTTCACTAGTTTTGCATTTGGCTTGGGTCAGTATCACTAGCATGAGGCGATACCTGGACCCTATAGAGGTTGCACAGGCCTTCCAACTCCTCCAGGATGGCACATCAATACGTGCCATTGTCAGAAGGTTTGCTGTGTCTTCCAGCACAGTCTCAAGATCATGGAGGAGATTCCAGGAGACAGGCAGTTACTCTACGAGAGCTGGACAGGGCCGTAGAAGGTCCTTAAACCATCAGCAGGACCGGTATCTGCTCCTTTGTACAAGGAGGAACAGGATGAGCACTGCCAGAGCCCTACAAAATGACCTCCAGCAGGCCACTGGTGTGAATGTCTCTGACCAAACAATCAGAAACAGACTTCATGAGGGTGGCCTAAGTGCCCAAAGTGCTCTAGTGGGCCCTGTGCTCACTGCCGGACACTGTGGAGCTCGATTGGCATTTGCCATTGAACACCAGAATTGGCCGGTCCACCACTGGTGCCCTGTGCTTTTCACAGATGAGAGCAGGTTAACCCTGAGCACATGTGACAGACGTGAAAGGGTCTAGAGAAGCCGTGGAGAACTTTATGCTGCCTGTAACATAGTTCAGTATGACCGGTTTGGTGGTGGGTCAGTGATGGTCTGGGGAGACATATCTATGGAGGAACGCACAGACCTCTACAGGCTAGACAATGGCACCCTGACTACCATTAGGTATCAGGATGAAATATTTGGACCCATTGTCAGACCCTACGCTGTTGGTGGGTCCTGGGTTCCTCCTAGGGAACGGCAATGCTCAGTCTCATGTGGTGAGAGTATGCAGCCAGTTCTTGGAGGATGAAGGAATTGATACCATTGAATGGCTCCCACGCTCGCCTGACCTAAATCCAATAGGACACCTCTGGGACATTATGTTTCTGTCCATCGGATGTCCCAAGGTTACACCTCAGACTGTTGAGAAGCTCAGTGATGTCCTGGTCCAGATCTGGGAGGAAATACCCCTGGACACCATCCGCCTTCTCATTAGGAGCATGCCCCGATGTTGTCAGGCCTGCATACAAGAACGTGGGTCCATACAAATTACTGAGTACCATTTTAGTGCAATAAAATTTCTACAAAATGGACTAGCCTGTTGTGTCATTTTTTCACTCCTTACTCAGTGCTCAAAAAATGGTGAAGAGAAATGTGTCACATTTGTCTTCCCCATTTTTTGAACACTGACTAAAGAGCAGATGGAGTAAAGTGTGGATCCTATTCACGTGGAGAAGGCTATTTCTTCAATTTGCATGGATACTTTTCTGTTTGGATTGCACTGATTTGAGGTTGTTTGTTTTTTGACATTTGCATTTTAGAAAATGTTTTTTTTTTCTTTGTTCTCATCATTTATTGCATGTAGTAAATATTGAAATTTTGTCTGATCAAGGTTTTTTAATGGAAGAAAAATAGGGCTTTGATCCGTTCCAAAAACTGGATGTTGATGGAAGTGGATGAAAAACGGATGTAAATGGAGGATCCATTTACATCTATTTTTCCATAGAGATGCATTGATGTCTGATTTTCATCCATCAATGGACAAACAGAACGGGGTCTAAAAAAGAACTAATAAAGTGTGTCATTGAAAAATCTTATGTCTTGTGGATTGACACAATTGTCTGGCCCCAAATGAGGAGCAGTTAATAACTTAATCATTTTATTTTAAACAGGTGAATATTTTAAATGATCTCATCACCCTGTACATCTGGACAGGACAGGAAGAATGCGGAAGAGCCAAGGATATCAAATAACTTCTTTAGTGCTGCTGATGCTGGTGCTGGTGTTCGGAGGTGGACACTCTGAAGCACAAAGAGCAGGTATGTCACCATAAGTAGGGGATAAAGGGTCTAGGTTCAAACACTATGGTAAAGCCCTGTTAACCACTTCTGGACTACGTCTACTAACTACACTACGGGAAAGATTTATGTCATTTTTATTATTATTTTTTGTTTTTTTTGTTACTAGTAGTAGTTTACAATCTGCGATTTTTTGCGACATTGCGGCGGACTGATCGGACCCCTAACTGACATTTTTGATACTTTTGGGGGGACCAGTGACATTACTACAGTAATCAGTGGTAAAAATCTGCACTGTTACTGTGATAATGACACTGGCAGGGAAGGGGTTAACAGTGTGGGTGATCAAGGGGTTAAATGTGTACTTAGGGGCGTGTTTCTAATGGTGGGGGGCGTGGCTTGTGGAATGACCATAGAAACCTGTGATCCTATATAGAAGGATCACAGGCACTATGTGATCATTCCAGGGAGAAGAACGGTCGGCTGTGTTTACAACAGCTGATCGTTCTTCTCTCTCAGCGGGGAATGATCGGGGGTGTCAGGCGGCAATCGGAGCCGCCTGCCCCGTGCATTGGCTTCCCCACTGACGAGCGGAAGCAGGAGTGCGCCAGTGGCGGCGGGCGTTTTGCCCCCTAGCTGCAGGCACACAATCGACGTAGCCGTACATCGGATTGCCTGGGTGAGCCACAGTGCCGCAACCGGTTAAACAGTATGCATACCTAAAACTTTTTTTTGATAGAGCGGGTTAAAGTAAAACTCCTGCCAGGTTATTTTTTGCTATCAGAAGGCTACATTAAAAAGAGGTCACTTGCTCAGGTTAGGCAGTCCTCTGATGGGTACCCAGAAAGCCCCTCAAAGCATAAACAAGCAGACATCACACCGCAATAGTAGATGAGTCCAATTGCTTTAATGGTTAAAAGTATAACAACCGACATGTTTCAGTGACCAGAAGCCTGCTACTTCATCAGAGGTAACGAGAGTCTAGCTGTCACTGCCAATAAAACCGGCACAGTTGGCCACTGGTGCCGCTACTAATAACAAGGGCCTTAGTGGCAGAGATTTAACCCATAGAGGGCCATACAGATTACTATAGCAAGGTATCGTCTTTAGTCCAGTAAAGTCCTGACTAGAGCTTAAGCCCTGATGAAGGCGAGTTTTGGCCACCAAAGTGTGTTGGCTGTTATATTGGGAATCATTAAAGAGTTTTGGACTCTGTTACAATTTTGGCCTGGTACTTCTTCTGTTGGTTTATGCTTTGAGGCCATTTTCTGCTGTTTGTGTGTCATTGGGAAATGTTCACTTCAATTCTTGTCCCAGAAGAAGAAGAAGTTAGTAGAACTCACCCAAAGTGAGGGAATTTCCTGCTTTTGAACAGTTGGAATATGTCCCTTAATGTCTAGTCCTGGGGACAACTCTAGCATTCTTGATTTCCCTCATTGGTCACCAGGTCAGATACTGAAATTAATCTCCTCATGGGGGCACAGGTAGCAAAAATTAAAGCTGGCGGAGTTTTAACCCTTCACCATGCTATAAAAAAAATGTTCCCTTTACAATCTAACAGGCTTACTTACATAAGTAAGCAACTGGGCTTTCCTAGAGAACGGCTGTTCCCTTGAACACTGACAGCATGTAAAGGCTTAGGCTTTCATTCTCCCTTTCAGCAATGAGCATGTGATGTGACCAACGGCTCAGGCTTTTGATCACATAACATGCACTGGAGATAGCCTAGATCAGTGTTTCTCAACCTTTTTTCAGTCAAGGCGCCCTTTAAAATTATGGTCTCGAGGCACCCCATTCTAAAATGTGAAAAACTATTCTAATAGTTTTGCATAATGCAGCAACATCCACACATAGGACACCCAACGTTAGAGGTGGTTTATTCTTCCAAAGCAAATATACTTTTGCTTACTGGTGCTGACTAGTGTCCAATGTTTCTCTTCTCCCTAAATTTCTCTCAATCAGTCAGCTAATGTCCCCCCCAGTGCAAAGGGAGAGAGGCAGAGGAGGGTCAAACAAGTATGCTGTGGAGGCGACAGACATTCACCTTATTATCTGATGATGTCATTGGTTGTTAGGATGCCAGTGTCTAGAAAGTCGTTATGGCGCATAATGAAAATCTTTGGCTTTGTGTAACTAAAATGCAGGCTTCATCCACCTGCTGGCTTGTATATAACTTTTAGACATTTTGCCAAGGCACCCCTGAAGAACCCTCAAGGCACCCCAAGGTGCCTGGGCAACCTGGTTGAAAAAGGCTGGCTTAGATAAATATTTTCTCAAATTAACTGTTTCAAGCTTTTCTTTGCACCCCATTTTTACTTTTAATAATTTTTATTAAATGGTTTTGTTGGAACAGTGGGTATAGAACCGAGATAGACATAACTTAATATCATGATAACATGAGAATAAACTAGGATGTCAACACAGTGCTGCTGAAGAATTATAAGAGTAATTGTGGGGGTACCCATCAGCATATCAATATATAGAGGATATTAGGACTTGATCCGTATCAAAGAGATCAAGTTTCCGCAGATGTCACCACGTGAGGAGGAGCAGAATCTGGACACCATGCCCCCTATATGGGTGGCGACACACATGGGTCCAGGTTGCTCTCTCCCCGGTGCACCTCATTTTGTATTTGCACTTTATCAACGCATCTTATCCACCTCAATACTGGGCACTTTTACCCCCTTCCTTCCCAGACCAATTTTCAGCTTTCAGTGTTCTTGCACTTTGAATGACAATTACTCAGTCATGCTACACTGTACCCAAATTAAATTTTTATCATTTTGTTCACATAAATAGAGCTTTCTTTTGGTGGTAATTATTCACCACTGGGTTTTTAGTTTTTTTTTGCGATATAAGCGAAAAAAGAGCAAAACGTTTGAAAGAAAACAATACTTTCTACATTCTGTTTCAAAAGAAATCCACTAAAATTTTGTCATAAATTTAGACCAGAATGTATTCTGCTACATGTCTTTGGTAAAAAAAATACTGATATGTGTCTGATAATAGGTTTGTGTGAAAGTTATAGAGTCTACAAGCTAGGCTACGTATCATTAAAAATGTATAAATCCTGATTTTCTGACTACCTTTCTCATTTCTTGAGTCCCTAAAATGTCAGGACAGTACAAATACCACCCAAATGCCCCTTTTGTAAATATGACAGTCCAAGGTATTTAGTAAGAGGCATAGTGAGTTTTTTTGAAGTTGCAATTTTTTGCCCACAATAGTTTGGGTAATGAAGATTTTTTTTCCCCCCCACAACATTGTCATATTAACAAGTTATTTCTTATGCATGGCTTAGATAAACTTGCAATTGCACCCCAAAATATATTCTGCTACTCCTCCTGAGTATGGAGATGCCACATGTGTGGGACTTTTCCACAGACTGGCCACATACAGAGACCCAACATCCAAGTAGCAGCGGCAGGCGTTCTAATGGCATAAATTACACATTTCATTTCCTGAGTATCTTTTACATTTTTGAAGGCCCTGGAGCACCAAGACAATGGAATTACCCACAAAATGACCCAATTTTGGAAAGAAAATACCCCAATGTATATTCTACAAGGCATAATGAGTCTTTTGAACATGTTATTTTTTTCCACAAGTTTTTGGAAAATGTGGAAAAAAAAAAAAAAAAGAAAACCTATTTATTCTTAACACAAAGTTGTCATTTCGTAAAATATTTCTAGCACATGTACATAGCGAGAATGACACCCTAAAATACATTTTTCTACTCCTCCTGAGTATGGCAAAATCACATGTGTGGGACTTTTCAACAGACTGGCCACATACATAGGCCCAACATGCAAGTAGCACCTTCAGGCTTCTAACATAGCATGTGCATACCAAGAATTACACCCCAAAATACATTTGGCTGAGCAAAGGGTAAAAAATGAAAAGATTACCTGTGGCTTTAGCAGGCAGGAACACTGTCCTAGCACAGGAAAAGCATTGGTCCAGACAGCCAACAGAAATGTCCAGGAATTGTCCAGCCAGCAGGCAGAGATGTGCCAAAGTATAGTCCTGGCAGTAGTTTAGGTAGCAGGCATAGGCATGGCCAGTTTAGGTAGCAGGCATAGGCATGGCCAGTTTAAGCAGCATGCACAGGCATGGTAAGTTCAGGTGGCAGGCAGAGGCATGACCAGTTCAGGTGGCAGGCAGAGGCATGGCCAGTTCAGGTGGCAGGCAGAGGAATCGCCAGTTCATGGGGCAGGCAGAAGCATGGCCAGTTCAGGTGGCAGCAGGCAGCACTATAGGCATAGGTAGGTCCTTGATCAGGTAAGACCTGAGGACAAGGGTAGAGGCTTCTCCCACCCAAATCTATTTGATTTGATCAAATACCACCAAAAGAAAGCTCTATTTGTGGGGAAAAAAAGGAAATCAATTTTATTTGGGTACAGCTTTGCACGACCGCGCAATTGTCCGTTCAAATAACGCAGTGCCAAATCGCAAAATAGGGCCTGGTCAGAAAGGGGGCAAATCCTTACGGTCTTAAAGTGGGTTAAAATTAGCACACCTGGATGTCCGGGTTCAGCGGGTCCGGCCGAACTTGAAAAAAAAGTCCGGGTTCGTGACCCGGACTTAACCCGACCTTTACCCCGATCCCGAACCCCATTGAAGTCAATGGAGGCCTGAACTTTTGAGCACTAAAATGGCTTTAAAACAAACATGGAAAGGGCTAGAGGGCTGCAAATGGCAGCAAAATCATCTTAAGAGCATGGCAAGTGCTCTGCAAACAAATGTGGATAAGGGAAATAACTTAAATTAACATAAAAAACAGAAAAATAAAAAAGAATCATCTTGAATGATGTAGGAGGAGGATGAGGCCCATATGGAGTAGGAGGTTGAGGTGGCGGAGGCTATGGCGGTGTAGGTGGAAGCGGTGGTGGAGGAAGACGAGGTAGCCAAAACTGGTTTTTGTTTTTAATTTTATTTCTTTTTAAATTAGGGTACACACCAAAAGAGTGAGAAAGATAAAAAATACAACAATGGCTGGGTAAGGCCGGTATACAAGTCTATTCTGCACAAGGTACGGACAAGTCCTGTGGGATCCATGCCTGGTTCATTTTAATGAACGTGAGCTTGTCCACATTGGCTCTGGACAGGCGGCTGCGCTTGTCTGTGATAACACCCCCAGCCGTGCTAAATACACGTTCAGATAATACACTGGCTGCAGGGCAGGCCAGCACCTCCAAGGCGTAAAGGGCACGCTCAGGCCATGTGCCCAATTTGGAGACCCAGAAGTTGAAGGGGGCAGACCCGTCATTCAGTACAAGTATAGTACGTAAGGAACGGTAAGGAACTGTATATGGTAAATGGTATATGGTAAGGAACGGTGATGGCGGCGGGGGGGCTTTTTTCTCCCTTCTGGGTTGAGTCTGGCCTTGGAAAAGGTATGTGTCCCTGATTGTGGGCCGGGCTCTCCCAAAGCTGTTCAAGTTCTGAGGCCTTCTGGTAGGGACGGGGCTGCACTGGTCTTGCCAGGGACCGGGATTCTGAAAAGCCTGTGGTGTATGTGCCACTGGAGTGGCAGTCCAGAAATGCCATAATTCACGGTGGATGGCAACACTATGAGTATGGCACCAAGGACACTGCACTTCCTACACACATTTTTCACACCTGCCTCTAGGGCCGGGCCTTTTGGTCAGGAGTCAGGACCAGAGGAATTTTTTATTCCTGGCTGAAGGGCCTGCCATAGTATTGCAATGTGGCACTAACCTCGCATTTCTCCACTATCCCTTTCCCCACTTTTATGTGTTGTGTGTCTCACGTTTTGTGTTTTTTATTGTGGCGTACACTTTATTTTGCACAGCGTGATTAGTAGGGTGTAGGTCCTTGGGCCTGTCCCTGAAAGTCTTGGGAGGGGGTGGATATGGCCTTCTGGCTTGGTTCGCCCTCTCTCATGGGGTCTCTCTTCGGGAGAGCCCCACCTAGTACTTGAAGTGGTCTGTTTCAGCAGACCTCCTAAAGAATGGAGCTGCCTGGTTTTGGGCCAGGTTAGCCAGTATAAGTACCCCAGTCCCTGTCAGTAGCCTTGCGCCCGGGGGATCAGGGTCAAGGACCATGTGTACACCCTGTGCACTTTTTGTGTTTGACTTTTTTGGTGTGCACTTTTTTATGCACCCACCGGGTGATAGTCTGAGTGTGTTCACACACCAGGGGCTTAAAACAAAAAAAACAGCTGGTGGTCCTGGTTGTTGTGGCGTGCCGACAAAGCTTTTCCACATTTCATACATAACCCTGCCTGCTAACCCTGCCTTCTGAGGTGCTAGCGGTGCCCTGGTTGCGTTGGCGACCCCCTCCTCCTCTGCCTTCGCCTTTTGCTTCCACTGTGCCCCCGCTGTCAGGTGGGAATGCCACCAGCATCGCTTCTTGACCTTTTGCCTAAGATCAAGTGTAGTATCTGTTGTTATCAGTTATCTGGGTGCCACCCTGCTGTGAACATGGTTCCTCCTCCTCCATCTCCTCCTCATCCTCCACCTCGTCATCCTCCAGAACTGTGCCCTTGCTGGACAATTGTGTACCTGCGTTTGTTGGTGCAAGAAACCACCCTCGGAGCCACTTGTGAATGACTGCCCTGAAAGGAGTTAGCAACAGGAGGCAAACTGAAGCGCCCTGCAATCCTCGGTGGTGGAAGGAGATGCGCCAAACAAATTTAAAGGGTGTATCTCACAGTAACATAATCAGCAAACGCTGCAAAATTATTAATTTTCCCCTAAATGGGTGTTTATTGAATAGCAGAATAGAACAACAGTATCCAAAGGGTGTATCTCACACGTACAGATACAGACTAAGCCGCAATTTAATATCTTTCTGTCCCCTAAATGTGTGTTTATTGAATAGCAGAATAGAACAACAGTATCCAAAGGGTGTATCTCACTCGTACAGATACAGACTAAGCTGCAATTTAATATCTTTCTGTCCCCTAAATGGGTGTTTATTGAATAGCAGAATACAACAACAGTATCCAAAGGGTGTATCTCACACGTACAGATACAGACTAGGCAGCAATTTAATATCTTTTTTCCCCTACATGGGTGTTTATTGAATAGCAGAATAGAACAACAGTCTCTAAAAGGGTATATCTCACACATACAGATGCAGACTAGGCTGCAATTTAATTTTTTTTCCCTAAATGGGTGTTTATTGAATAGCGGAATAGAACAACAGTATACAACGGGTGTATCTCACACGTACAGATACAGACTAGGCCGAATTTAATTTCTTTTCCCTAAATGGGTGTTTATTGAATAGCGCAATAGAACAACAGTATACAAAGGATGTATCTCACTGTAACATATGCAGACTAGGCCGCAATTTCTTTTTTTTCCCCTGAATGGGTTTTTATTGCAATGTGCAATACAACAGTATGCAATGGGTGTATCATATTGTAACATATGCAGACTAGGCCGCAATTAACTTTTTTTCCCCCTAAATGGGGTTTTATTGCTATGCACAATACAACAGTATGCAATGGGTGTATCTCACTGTAACATATGCAGATTAGGCCGCAATTAACTTTTTTTCCCCCAAAATGGGTTTTTATTGCACTGCGCAATACAACAGTATGCAATGGGTGTATCTCACTGTAATATATGCAGACTAGGCCGCAATTAAATTTTTTCCCCCTAAATGGGTTTTTATTGCAAAGCAGAATACAACAACAGTATGCAATGGGTGTATCTCACTGTAACGTATGAATGAAAATCTGAAAAATAATTTTCCCCTTAATTGGTGCTTGTTGAATAGCAGATTTGAAATGCAGTGTCTAAACGCTGTAAGTCACAGTAAAATATGAAGAAAAAAAAATTTTCTTTTTTAAATGCAGATTAAGCAGACACATATGCCCTCAGCTTGCACGAAATGGCCGCTAAACACCGCACGCCTAATAGGTTGGATACTGTTGTTGTTCTATTCCGCTATTGAATAAAAAAAAAAAACATTTGAATGAAAGACTGAAAAATATTTTTTTCCCCTAAATACTGAAAAATAATTATTTTCCCCTTACATTGGTGCTTTTTGAAGAGCAGGTTAGAAAAGCAGTGTCTGTCTAAATGCTGTATGTCAAAGTAAAATATGAAGGAAAAAAGTTTTTTTCTTTTTAAATGCAGATTAAGCAGACACATATGCACTGAGCTTGCATTAAATGTGCAGCACCGCACGCCGCCCACCTAAGAGACTGATAAAAGATTTTTTTTCTCCTTTCTCCTCCTCACTGGGCTCAGGTCAGGGCATAAGGATCGTGCACTGCACCCCCACACAATCAAATCAATGTAGATCGCTGTCTGATTAAAGAAGATTCTTCCTATTCTTTCCCTCAAAGCAATCTCTCCAGCCTGACCCTACAATAATCTCCTATCTCTCCCTCCGGCAAAAAGATTGTGCACTGCACCCCCACACAATCAAATCAATGTAGATCGCTGTCTGATTAAAGAAGATTCTTCCTATTCTTTCCCTCAAAGCAATCTCCAGCCTGACCCTACAGTAATCTCCTATCTCTCCCTCAGCAAAAGTAGCAGTCAGGAACCTCTCCCTAGTATAGTTATAGCAGAGTGACGCGTGGCGCTATGTGACTCCAGCTTATATAGACTGTGGGTCACATGCTGCACTGGCCAATCCCAGCCATGCCATTAGTAGGCATAGCTGTGATGGCTTCTAAGGGCACACTAGTTAAACGCTTGCTGATTGGCTGCCTTGCACCTGTTGAAACCGCGCCATTAAAACCCGCGCCAAAACATCAAATAATGTTACCGAACAACGGACAGTACCCGAACATACAGTACAATGTTCGGGTCCGTGTCCAGGTACCGAATACCCAAAAGTCCGGTACGAACCCGAACAATACAGTCTGGGTTCGGTCAACCCTAGTTAAAATGTCAAGGAGTCCCAAAAAGGGAAAGCAATCCCATGGGTGCTTGAGGTTGTCAGAGAAACTTAATGTTTGCTGGAAACTTCTTGGTAGTAATTATCGCCCCAAAACATTGTAAAAAGGATTTTTTTAATTTCTTCATTTTCCAAAAAATTATTACAAAAACTACAAACTTCAAAAAACATGCCATGCCTCTTACTAAATACCTTGAAATTTCTACTTTCCAAAAAGGGGTCATTTGGGAGATATCTGTACTGTCCTGACATTTTTGGGCTCCAGGAAATAAGATGGCTGTCTGAACATCAAGACAGATCAAATTTTAAATATACTGTATAAACCATATGTTGTGGACTCTAAAACTTTACTACAGACTAAATAATATACACTGATTTGGGTTATTTTCACCAAAGAAATGTAGCACAATACTTTTTGGCCTAAATTTATAAAGAATAATTATTTATTTTACAGAAACGAAGAAAAACGCATTTTTTTTTTTTATGTTTTCTTTTATTTAGCAAAAAATGGAAACCCCAGTGGTGATTAACCACTTTGCCATTGAGTACCGTAGTACTACTGCGGTAAAGTGGCTCGTTATCGTCTGACGACATAGACCTACGTCGTCAGACACTCCCCCTTGTGGGCGGCGCTTGCGTGCCGCCGGAGGCTCGCTCCCGCTGTATTCAGTCACAGCGGGAGTCGGGCCAGGGGAGGAGCAGCGGCGATCGCCGCCGCTCATCCCCGATCTAGTGTGGAGATCCGCCCGCCTGTGTAAACACAAGCGGGCGGATCTCCCAAGTGACAGGGAGTGACAGATCGGAGTGTTCAGCATAGCTGAACACTCCGATCTGTCCCTGGCTCACACAGTCACCTCCCCCCCCACACGTCAGTAAGTACCAGGCATACATTAACCCCTCCCTCTCCAATAAAATTAACCCCTTCCCTACCAGTGTCATTTTTACAGTAACAGTGCATATATATAGCACTGATTACTGCAGTAATGTCACTGGTACCCCCAAAAGTGTCAAAAATGTCAGTCAAGGGTCCGATCTGTCCGCCGCAATGTCGCAGTCCCGCAAAAAAAAAATCGCAGATCGCCGCCATTACGCATTAAAAAAAAAACACCAAAAATGACAGAAATCTTTCCCTTTGTTAGTAAACGCAATAACTTTTGCGCAAACCAATCAAAATACGCTTATTGTGATTTTTTTTTACCAAACATAGGTAGCATAAAACAAATTGGCCAAAAATTTAAAAAAATTTAGATTTTTACATTTTTTTGGGGGGGGGGGGGGGGGAATTTCATATAAAAAAATGTGAAAAATATTGTTATTTTTTCAAAATTTACGCTCTTTTTTTGTTTATAGCGCAAAAAGTAAAAATCGCACAGGTGATCAAATACCATCAAAAGAAAGCTCTGTTTGTGGGAAAAAAAGGACGTAAATTTCGTTTGGGTATTGCGTTGCACGACCGCGCAATTGTCAGTTAAAATCGCACAGCGCCGAATCGCAAAAAGTGGCCCAGACGTAAGACAGCAAAATGCTCTAGTGGTAAAGTGGTTAAATACCACCGCACGTAAGCTTGTGTGTATTTGTGTGAACAAAATGATAAAAACCTAGTTTGGGTACAGTGTTGCATGACCGTGCAATTGGCATTCGAAGTGCGACAGCTCTGATAGCTGAAGATTGGCCTGGGCAAGAAGGGGGGTAAAAGTGCCCGGTATTGAAGTGGATGAACACAAGAACAGGTCCAGCATAGTTGAGAAAGCAGAAGAGAAAAAGCGCCACTAAGTGTTGTAGGACAGGCAAGTTTTATTATTATACCCTTAATAAGGGCTACTCACACAACTGGATAAAAAAAAGGCTCATCTGACATGTAGCGTGAGAAAGGAGCATGCATGTTAGGATTTAGCAGGATGCATGCTTCGAAACGGTCCCACAGTTAACAGTGCATGTCAGAGCACAAACCAAGCCATAAAGTCCAAGGAATTATCTGTAGACCTCCATGGCAGGGCTGTATCGAGGCACAGATCTGGGGAAGCGTACATGAAACTTTCTGTAGCATTGAAGGTCCTAATGAGCACAGTGGCCTCCATCATTCGCAAATGGAAGAAGTTTGGAACTACCAGGACTCTTCCTAGAGTGGGCTGCCTGACCAAACTGAGCGATCGGGGGAGAAGGGCCTTAGTCAGGGAGGTGACCAAGAACTCGATATTCACTCTGACAGAGCTCTAGCATTTCTCTGCGGAGAGAGAGGAGAAACTTTCTAGAAGAACAACCATCTCTACAGCACTTAATCAGGCCTATATGGTGAAATGGCCAGATGAAAGCCACTCCTCAGTAAAAGACACATGACATCACACCTGGATTTTGCCAAAAGGAGGCCTGCTTTCTGTCCCTGTCTTCATCCTGCTATTAGTAGGTCAGCTGCAGGGACTTTTTACTTTTCTTCACCAGGAATCATTTAGACATGTCTGTGGCAGAAGCGGCTCAGCCTTTTTACAGGACATCAGAGTGGCCCAGGGGGCAATTGCCCCCCCCCCCCTGCATCTGGCCCAGTCCTCCCCTGCTTGTAGTCCCAAGAAAACTTTGTTTCCAAGTTCTCTGAAATCCACATTAAAATTCTTCAAATTCTGCCAATTCTGGTTTTCCCATCTCCGATCTGAACATATGGGGGCTTTTCTTAATGCCCTGTTGCTTATGATAGAGGTCAGAAAAAAGATTTGACATCCATCACTGACCTTTTCAATCTTCTTTCTCAAAACCGCAGACAAAGAAGGCGGCGGGACGAAAACACAATGAAAAGAATCTCTGGGGTACGGGCGGGGGGGGGGGGGGGGGGGGTTGTGTGTGTGGGGGTGGGGGGGGGGATCTGGCTTAACACATGCAAAGTGCTTGGGTTGTATTTATCAAATAAAAAGATTTATGCCTGTGAAGAATTCCGAATGAACGTCTTTCAGAAGGGGAGGGGGGATTATTCAAATGTCAACCAGTAATGCGTAGATGAGGTTTCAAACGAGACAATTATTGAGAATCTGTAAGAACTCTGCTGAGCATAGAACATCATTATCATTTCCAGAAACCCTCAATCCTTTCTGCAATAACGTGTACTATGGAGCTGATGTCCAATGCAGAAGGGAACAATGAGTCAATACTTCCTAGAAAATAATTCTCTGCAGAAAATTAAGGAAAATATTATCAGTCCGTATGACCGGTCATTTAGAAATAAACAAAAACTCCCTGGGCTCAGCGTACAAATCAAAAAAAAAAAAAAATGAGTGACAACAGCAACACATTTGCCCACTGACAAAGAAATGATCAGTCTCTAATTTTTTTTTTAACAACATTTTTATTGAAATTTGTCACAAATACAGTGATAAAATCGTAACGGCAATCCAAAAAAATTATCAGAGGAAAGAAACAATATTTTGCGATTCGGCACTGCGTTAATTTAACGGACAATTGCACGGGCATGTGATGCTGTACCAAATAAAATTGATGTCCTTTTTTCCCCACAAATATATCTTTCTTTTGGTGATATTTGATTACCTGTGCGATTTTTATTTTTTGCGCTATAAACAAAAAAAGAACAATAAACAATATTTTTCACATTCTGCTATATCACATTCCCAAAAAAAAAAAATGTTAAATCAAAATTTTTTAACATTTTAGGCGAATTTGTTTTCTGCTACATATTTTTGGTAAAAAAAAAAAAAAAAACGCAACAAGCGTATTTTGATTGGTTTGCGCAAAAGTTATCACGTCTACTAACTACGGGAAAGATTTATGTCATTTTTTTTTAGTTTTTGTTGTTTACTAGTAACGGCGGCGATCTGCGTTTTTTTTGCGGGACTGCGACATTGCGGCGGGCAGGTCGGACCCCTAACTGACATTTTTGACACTTTTGGGGGGACCAGTGACATTACTACAGTAATCAGTGCTAAAAATATGCACTGTTACTGTACTAATGACATTGGCAGGGAAGGGGTTAACCCTGTGGGTGATCAATAGGTTAAATGTGAGCCTAGGGGGAGTGATTCTAACTGTGGGGGGCGTGGCTTGTGAAATGACAATAGAGACATGTGATCCTATGTAGAAGGATCACATGATCTCTATGATCATCCCAGGGAGAAGGACGGTCAGCTGTGTTTACACGCCTGACCCGTGCATCGGCTTGGGGGCGGGAGCGCACAGCCGACAGGAGCGCACAGCCGGCGGCTCGCGCTCGTCCCCTAGCTTCCCGCGCGCGACCGACGTAGATCTACGTCGGTTTGCTCAGGAGAGCCACCATGCCGCAGTAAATCTGCGGCGGGTGGTCGGGAAGTTGTTAACAGTGAGAGATGGAATAAAAACAAAAACATCCAGAAAAACACAATGGAAAGTCCACAAAGGGGGAATTGGGACTATGCGATACCAAGTGAAGAAAAATGTAATGAAAAATAAAAATATAATTTTTTTTAGTTGATATTCTAAAAAATAATTTTATTGATACAGAAAACAGTTGTAGCACCCTCCAAGGTAGATGCCAGGTAAAAGCATTGTTTTGCTCCATCTGCCTATCAGGGGCGCCTGATCAGTAGTTTTGCCTGTTGCATGTGTCCATGTGTGATTCACTTGGTCTGAGGGAGTGTCCCCAGTGTGTCCAATAGGGGAGCATGTTGGACAGTGGAGGAAACCCAGCCAGTGACACACAGGCTTTTGTGGCTGTCCCAGTGGGAGGGCACAAGAGTGGTGCATCCTGGGATTGGCTATAAAAGCCAGGGGCACATGTGACAGGGTGTCTTTGGGCGGGAAGCCAGGTCCCAGGAGGAGGGTGACGGCTGTCTCTCCTCCTGTCAGCAAGGAAGGCGGTCACAGGCTGTCGGCCTAGTGGGTCCAGTGTGTGCTGCTGAGTCAAGAGGTCCAGGATACTGACAAGTGGAGATGGAGGCAGAGCATCCCAGGGAAAAACAGTGTCCAAGAGTAAGCTTGCCAGGGGTCTGCCCAGGAAGGGGACCACTCCAGTGGAGAGTCAGTGGACAAGGGGCTAGCATGCAAGGGAAGTGAGGAAGGGGGTGCCAGGTTAGGACCCTGAAGAGAAATTCAGTCAGGAATCTATTTTCTACTTCACTTCAGTGGCAAGGGGAAGCAGTGGCCTTGCCGCACTCAATACAGTTAGTGTCCTCAGAAATTGTGCATAGTTCAAGTTGGAGTATCCCACTCATCCCTTCTCCCATCCAATTTCTAAAATAAAACACAAAAAACCAAATCCCCTGGACTGTTGATTGTCTGAGCCAAGTCCTTATGTGATAAGTTTTATGGACTGTTGCTATGTGTAACCCAGGGGAATCCACACTCAGCAGCACCCTAGGGGGCAGTGCTACTCAGTAAAATACCTCAATGAAAAACCATTGTTAGGTAGGCAATAGAAAACCATGAAAGCATACAGAGAGACATAAATATACATATATGGGGAAGCCCCTGATGTAAATACAAATACAGATGTTGAAAGTAGTGGACATAGAAGTCCCGACGCGTTTCAACCTGAAGTCTTCTTCTGGGGGTAGATGTCCACTTTATACAGTTATAATGAATAGATCAACATATATAAATAAATCTGTTCATAAAGTCAGGAAACCAGCTGTGTGTCAGAGACTCTAATAGGACCTTGTCACGGAACCATGAACCAGACGTACAACAACAGATAAGTGAAAATAAGAAAGCTTTATTGAAAAACAAGCTGTAAAGCAAAAGTCCAAACGGATGGCGAAACTGATGCAGAGTCTTTTGCGAAGCCAGGGGTCAGGAACCAGCAGGGTAGTCAGACGAAGCCAGGATCAGGAACCAGCAGGGTAGTCAGACGAAGCCAGGAACAGGAACCAGGAGCAGCAGCAGTCTTAGAAGCATGTGAACACAGGAGGACCAAGCAGGGAACTGAAGCCACAGACCTCCTATATATATGAGCTAGGCATCCAGCTCCTCCCAGTGGGAAGGAGGAGCCGCAGGGTGGGAGGCTACAAGAAACCCAGAAACCAAGATGGCCGCCAGCACATGTCAAACGAAGGAGAACAGCAAGAAGGTAAGACCATGACAGTACCTCCCCCTCAAGGGCCCCTCCTCCGCGGAGTAAAGAACGGTTTCTGAGGGAAGCGTGCGTGGAAGGCTCGGAGCAAGGCAGGAGCATGGACATCTGCGGAGGGAACCCAGGAACGCTCCTCTGGACCATAACCATGCCAATGAACCAAAAACTGCACCCGACCGCGGACCAGGCGTGAGTCCAGGATATTGCTCACCTCATACTCCTCACGATTGCCCACTCGGACCGGACGAGGCCGAGGAACCGAGGAAGTGAAACGATTACACACCAGTGGCTTCAACAGGGAGACATGAAACACGTTGGAGATCCGCATGCCAGGAGGAAGCGCAAGGGCATAGGCTACCGGGTTTACCCTGCGAAGCACTCGGAAGGGACCAACAAAGCGAGGCGCCAGCTTGGGAGTGGGCACCCGAAGGTTGAGGTTGCGGGTGGACAACCATACACGGTCTCCGGCCTGGTAGGAAGGAGCAGGCGCTCGTCTGCGGTCAGCCTGGAGTCTCTGGCGCTGCGCAGAGACCTCAAGGGACCTCTGGATCTGTACCCAAGAAGCACGTAGGACGGAAAGGTGATCCTCCACAGCCGGAATATCCTGGGGAGAGAATACCTCCGGTAACACGGCAGGTTGGAACCCATAGTTGGCCATGAAGGGAGACGTCCCAGAGGAAGAGTTCACCGCCGTGTTCCTGGCAAACTCAGCCCAAGGCAGGAGGTCAACCCAATTGTCTTGGTGATCGGAGACATAGCAACGAAGGAATTGCTCCAAGGCCTGATTGGATCGTTCTGCGGCCCCATTGGACTGAGGGTGGTAGGCCGAGGAGAAGGAGAGATGAATCCCCAACTGGGAGCAAAAGGCGCGCCAGAACCTGGACACAAACTGACTCCCCCGATCCGACACAATCTCCTTGGGCAAACCGTGCAACCAGAAGACCTCCCTGGCAAAAATCGTGGCCAACTCCTGTGCAGAGGGTAACTTCTTGAGAGGAACACAGTGGCACATTTTGGAAAACCGATCCACAATCATGAGAATGACCGTATGGCCTCGGGATGCAGGGAGGTCCACAATGAAATCCATCCCCAGGTGTGACCATGGGCGCTCCCCGGTGGCAAAGGGTTGCAGAAGGCCCAACGGAAGGTGCCGAGGAGACTTACTCCTAGGGAAGGCCACCAGAACAGACGTGAAACAGCCCAGGACAGCTGATTCTTTCCAGGATGCCCCGCGGTCTTGGAGTTATGGTAGGTTTGCAACAACCGAGTGCGCAACTCCTCAGGCACAAAACATCTGCCGTTGGGTCTCCCAGAGGGAGCACCAGATTGAGCCGCCAAAATCTGCTCACCCAGGGGAGAGGTCAGGCTGGTGCGAATGGTGGCCAGGATCTGATTCGGAGGTATGACCGAAGTCGGAATCGACTCCTCCCTGGACAGGTCGGAGTACTGCCGTGATAAGGCATCCGCCCTGATGTTCTTGGAACCGGGTAGGTAGGAGACCACGTAATTAAAACGTGACAAGAACAGAGCCCATCTGGCCTGACGTGGTGTCAAACCCTCGAGCAAGTGCCTCCATTCTTTAAGAGCCTGCACGATGGCCAATAACTCCCTGTCACCAATCTGGTAGTTGCACTCCGCGGAAGACAGTTTCCGGGAGTAAAACCCACAAGGAAGCAGAGGACCCTCTGGTGTTCTACGCTGAGACAGAAGGGCGCCTACTCCCGTCTCAGACGCGTCCACCTCGAGGACAAAGGGCAACCCAGGGTTGGGATGCGACAGAATCGGAGCTGACACAAAGGCGGACTTTAGAGCCTCAAAAGCTCGGATGGCCTCGGGCGGCCAGACCTGGGAATTACTGCCCTTCCTGGTCAGATCCGTGAGAGGCTTGGCTAGCATGGAAAAGTCCCTGATGAACTTCCGATAATAATTGGCGAAGCCCAAAAAGCGCTGCAGGGAGCGAAGACCACTGGGCTGGGGCCACTGTAAGACAGCCGAAACCTTCTCAGGATCCATGGAGAACCCCTCAGCGGAAATGATGTAACCTAAGAAGGTTACCTGGGATCGGTGAAATTCGCATTTCTCAAGCTTACCGAACAGCTTGTTCTCTCGTAACCGTTGCAACACTCGTTTGACATCCAGAATGTGGGTCTCCATGGACTCAGAATATACCAAGATGTCATCCAAATAGACCACCACACACTGCTGCAACAGGTCACTGAAAACATCGTTGATGAATTCCTGAAAGACTGCGGGCGCATTGCACAGCCCAAAGGGCATAACCAAGGATTCATAATGACCGGTCCTGGTGTTAAACGCGGTCTTCCACTCATCGCCCGCCTTGATCCTTACGAGGTTATAGGCCGCCCTCAGGTCGAGTTTGGTAAAGACCGTGGCCCCTTTAAGGCGATCGAACAGCTCGGAAATCAAGGGTATCGGGTAAGCGTTCTTGATCGTGATGCGATTGAGACCCCTGTATTAGATGCAAGGCCTCAACTCACCGCCCTTCTTTTTCACAAAGAAAAATCCAGCCCCTGCCGGGGACGAGGATTTGCGAATGTGTCCGCGTGAAAGCGCCTCCCTCACGTACTCCTCCATGGCCTCATTCTCCGCTACCGACAGTGGATAGACTTTGCCACGGGGAGGAACGGCACCAGATTGTAACTCGATGGCACAATCGTATGGGCGGTGCGGAGGTAGGGCAACCGCGCGGACCTTATCGAATACATCCCGGTACTCCTCGTATTCAGGGGGCAACAGAGAGTCCGAGGAAGTACACAGCAACTTGACAGGCCCATGGATGCAACTAGCCCCACACTGCGGTGACCACGAGAGGATCTCGGCCGATCTCCAATCGAAAATCGGATTATGCTTCTGGAGCCAGGGGTACCCCAAGACCACCGAGTAGTGTGGAGACGAAATAACCTGGAAGCAGACCGACTCTCTGTGGACGGCACCAATGGCTAACCCCACTGGAAGGGTCTCATGAGTCACGTGTGGCGGCAGAAGGGGTCTGCCGTCTATCGCCTCAAGAGCCAGAGGAGAACCTCGAGCCTGCAGAGGAATGGAATTGGCGGCAGCGAACACACTATCAATGAACAAACCACCAGCACCAGAGTCCACCAACGCCTGGGTCGTCACCGAGCCCCCGACCCAGGAGAGGACAACAGTGATCAGTGGTTTGTCAACACGGGAAACCGGGGACGAGGAGACTCCACCCAAGATCTGCCCCCGACAGGATCTCAGGTGCGAGCGTTTCCCGGACGGTTCGGACATGCCAACCGAAAATGGCCACCGAGACCACAGTACATGCATCGGCCCTCGCGTCTCCGGAGTACCCTCTCCCCCTCGGACAGGCGAGCAAACCCCAGCTGCATGGGTTCACCCCCAGACAAGTCATCCCCAGGAGGCGTGGGAGGAGAGGGAGGCACGGGTGGGACAACAAAGGTAGGCGCCAATCTGTTAGGAGGCCTCCGCAGACTCTCCTTAAAGGAAGGTCTCTCCCTGAGTCTGGTGTCAATCAAAATCAGGAAAGAAATAGGAGACTCGAGCTCCACTGGTAGGTCCTTAGCTGCAACCTCATCCTTCAAGGCATCCGAGAGACCATGAGAGAAAGCAGCGACCAGAGCCTCATTATTCCAGCCCACCTCTGCTGCCAGGGTACGAAACTCAATGGCGTATTCAGCTACGGATCGTGAACCCTGTCTGATGGACATAAGGAGCTTCGCAGCAGAGGCAGCACGAGCCGGCACATCGAATACCTTCCGAAGAGAAGCAACAAAACCGGAAAACTCGGCAACCACCGGATTGTTGTTCTCCCATAAAGGGCTGGCCCAGGCCAAGGCCTTGTCCGAGAGCAGCGAGATTAAGAAGCCCACCTTTGATCTCTCAGTAGGAAAGGCATGTGGCAGCAACTCGAAATAAATGCCCACCTGGTTAAGGAAACCTCGGCACTGAGTTGACTCTCCCCCAAAGCGCTGTGGAAGGGGGGCAGAACCGGACATACCCCGAAACACCGCAGGCGCAACAACAGGTGTCGGGGTAGACTCTGGCGCAACAACCGGAGCGGCAGTAGGAGCGGGCCCAGGAGAGACAACCGACCCATCGGCAACGGGAGCGAAATGAGCCGTGCGTTCAAGCAGGGTTTGCAACGCCACGGCGAACTGACCCAACAGGTGATCCTGCTGATCAAGTCTGGCAACCAGCGAGGATAGTGAGGATGGCCCTGTACCGTCAGAATTCATGGCCTGTGGTACCGTGCGTTCAAGCAGGGTTTGCAACGCCACGGCGAACCGACCCAACAGGTGATCCTGCTGATCAAGTCTGGCAACCAGCGTGGGTAGCGAGGATGGCCCTGTACCGTCAGAATTCATGGCTTGGTCCTAATGTCACGGAACCATGAACCAGACGTACAACAACAGATAAGTGAAAATAAGAAAGCTTTATTGAAAAACAAGCTGTAAAGCAAAAGTCCAAACGGATGGCGAAACTGATGCAGAGTCTTTTGCGAAGCCAGGGGTCAGGAACCAGCAGAGTAGTCAGACGAAGCCAGGATCAGGAACCAGCAGGGTAGTCAGACGAAGCCAGGAACAGGAACCAGGAGCAGCAGCAGTCTTAGAAGCATGTGAACACAGGAGGACCAAGCAGGGAACTGAAGCCACAGACCTCCTATATATATATGAGCTAGGCATCCAGCTCCTCCCAGTGGGAAGGAGGAGCCGCAGGGTGGGAGGCTACAAGAAACCCAGAAACCAAGATGGCCGCCAGCACATGTCAAATGAAGGAGAACAGCAAGAAGGTAAGACCATGACAGACCTCAAAAGGAGGAAGGCAGGGGTTCCCAAGAGATCAGAGAGCAAAGAGGCGATAGGATCTCAAATTCTGTAGTTGGACCACACAGCGGAAATTAGTCTTTCCCTAGTAGAGAAAGACCCCTACCTAACAATGGTCTTTCATTGAGAAATTTTACTGTTTTCTGCATCAATAAAATTATTTTTTAGATTATCAACTAAAAAATATATATATTTTTTATTACATTTTTCTTCACTTGGTATTGCATAGTCCCTATTCCCCCTCTGTCCCTTTGTGGACTTTCAATTGTCTCTCAAGGGATAGATACCCCCCCCCCCCCTCCCTATTTTTTCTTTATTATTATTCGATTTTGGGACCTAGCTATTTGAAATCTAGAAAAACACATTTCAAAAAAGTTATAAATTGATTTGCATTTTAATGAGTAAAATAAGTATTTTATCTCCTATCAATCAGCAAGATCTCTGGCTCCCACGTGTCTTCTATACAGGTAACAAGCTGAGATTAGGAGCACTCTCTTAAAGGGAGTGCTCCTAATCTCAGCTTGTTACCTGTATAAAAGTCACCTGTCCACAGAAGCAATCAATCAGATTCCAATCTCTCCACTATGGCCAAGACCAAAGAGCTGTCCAAGGATGTCAGGGACAAGATTGTAGACCTACACAAGGCTGGAATGGGCTACAGGACCATCACCAAGCAGCTTGGTGAGGGGGTGACAACAGTTGGTGCCATTATTCGCAAATGGAAAAAACACAAAATAACTGTCAATCTCCCTTGGTCTGGGGCTTCATGCAAGGTCTCACCTCGTGGAGCTTCAATGATCATGAGAACAGTGAGGAGTCAGCCCAGTGACCAAGAAAACAATTGGTAACACACTACGCCGTGAGGGACTGAAATCCTAAAGCGCCCGCAAGGTCCCCCTCCTTAAGAAAGCACATGTACAGGCCCGTCTGAAGTTTGCCAATGAACATCTGAATGATTTAGAGGAGAACTGGCTGAAAGTGTTGGGATCAGATGAGACCAAAATCAATCTCTTTGGCATCAACTCAACTCTCTGTGTTTGGAGGAGGAGAAATACTGCCCTATGACCCCAAGAACACCATCCCCACTGTCAAACATGGAGGTGGAAACATTATGCTTTAGGGGTGTTTTTCTGCTAAGGGCATAAGACATCTTCACCGCATCAAAGGGACGATGAACGGGAACACGTACCATCAACTCTTGGGTGAGAACCTCCTTACCTCAGCCAGAGCATTGAAAATGGGTCGTAGATGGGTATTTCAGCATGACAATGACCCAAAACATACGGCCAAAGCAACAAAGGAGTGGCTCAAGAAGAAGCACATTAGGGTCCTGAAGTGGCCTAGCCAGTCTTCAGACCTTAATCCCATAAAAAATGTGTGGAGGTAGCTGAATCTTCGAGTTACCAAATGTCAGCATTCAAACTTTAATGACTTGGAGAGGATCTGCAAAGAGGAGTGGCACAAAATCCCACCTGAGATGTGTATAATCCTCGTGGCCAACTACAAGAAACATCTGAACTCTGTGATTGCCAACAAGACTTTTGCCACCAAGTACTAAGTCATGTTTTTCAAAGGGGACAAATACTTATTTCACTCATTAACCACTTTAGGACCATAGTTTTTTCCTGCTTTACGTCCAGGCCACTTTTTGCGATTCGGCACTGTGTGACTTTAACTGACAATTGCGCGGTCATGCAATGCCGTACCCAAACAAAATTTACGTCCTTTTTTTCCCACAAACAGAGCTTTCTTTTGGTGGTATTTGATCACCTCTGCGCTTTTAATTTTTTGCGATATTAATAAAAAAATGCGAAAATTTTGAAAAAATAACAATATTTTTCTACTTTGACAGTTAAAAAATATCCAATATATTCAATTTTTGTCATATACTTAGGCCAAAATGTATTTAGCTACATGTCTTTGACAAAGAAATTCTCAATGAGCGTATTTTTAACCGATTTAAGACCGGAAGATTTTACCTCATTCCTGACCAGGCCAAATTTTGCGATTCAGCACTGTGTAACTTTAACGGACAATTGTGCGGTCGTGCAATGCTGTACCCAAATTACATTTATTACCATTTTTTCCCCACAAATAGAGCTTTCTTTTGGTGGTATTTGATCCCCTGTGCGATTTTTACTTTTTGCGCTATAAACAAAAAAAGCGACAATTTTGAAAAATCAACAATATTTTTCACATTTTTTTATATGAAATTCCCCCCCAAAAAAAATGTAAAAATCAAAATTTAACATTTTAGGCCAATTTGTTTTCTGCTACATATTTTTGGTAAAAAAAATCGCAATAAGTGTATTTTGATTGGTTTGCGCAAAAGTTATCGCAGCTACTAACTACGGGAAAATATATGTCATTTTTATTGTTTTTTTTTTTTAACTAGTAATTGCGGTGATCTGCGATTTTTTTTGCGGGACTGCGACATTGTGGCGGACAGATCGGACCCTTGACTGATATTTTTGACACTTTTGGGGGGACCAGTGACATTACTACAGTAATCTGTGCTATAAATATGCACTGTTACTGTAAAAATGACACTGGCAGGGAAGGGGTTAACTTTATTGGAGAGGGAGGGGTTAATGTATGCCTGGTGCTTACTAACGTGTGTGGGGGGAGGTGACTGAGTGACACAGACACAGATCGCAGGTTTAGCTATGCTGAACCCTGCAATCTGTCACTGTTTGTCACTTAGGAGATCCGCCCGCTTTGTTTACATAAGCGGGCGGATCTCCACACTCGATCCCCGACGATCGGGGAAGAGTGGCGGTGATCACCGCTGCTCCTCCCCTGGCCCGACTCCCGCTGTGACTGAATACAGCGGGAGCGAGCCTCCGGCGGCGCGCGCGCTCTGCTCACAGGGGGAGGAGTCCATCGACGTAGACCTACGTCGCTTGACGATAACGAGCCACATTGCCGCAGTACGCTCAAGGTGAGCGGTCAGCAAGTGGTTAAAATGCAAATTAATTTATAGCTTTTTTGAAATGCATTTTTCTGGATATTTTTGTTGTTATTCTGTCTCTCACTGTTAAAATAAACCGACCATTAAAATTATAGACTGATCTTTTCTTTGTCAGTGGGCAAACGTACAAAATCAGCAGGGGATCAAATATTTTTTTCCCTCACTGTAAATATACAAATATATACTATTTACAAAATAGACTGTTTACCAAATTTTGTAAATCTATTGTAAATAGTAGTAATAATAGTAAATATTTTTGTAAATAGTATATTTAGAAATAACAATCTAAAGATGCCCAAAAGCTTAACCTCCCTGGCGGTATGATTATGTCAGGAATTACATACCAAAAGCGGTACAATTGTTTTCATGGAAATTTGGCGTTATGTATTATAGGCCTACAATTCTTAGTAATTACTGACTTAAACCTGACCAAAACAAGACTCTAGTAGACATCCCAGATGTGATAAATTTGAAACACAAACGCATGAATTACAATCGAATCAATAATATTATTTTATTATTTAATATATAATATATATAATAAAATTATATTATTGATTAGATTATAATTCATGCATTATATAGATATATGTGTATATATGTATATATATATATATATATATATATATATATATATATATATATATATATATATATATATAAAATATATAACGCATTAATTATAATTGAATCAATAATATAATTTTATATATATATATATATATATATATATATATATATACATATATATATATATATATATACATATATATATACATACATACATACATATATATATATACATACACATATATATATATATATATATATATATATATATATATATATATATATATATATATATGCATATATATATATATACCGGTATATATATATATATATATATATATATATATATATATATATATATATATATGCATATATATATATATATATGCATATATGCATATATATATATGCATATATGCATATATATATATATATGCACATATATATATTTATATATATATATATATATATGCATATATATATATATATATATATATATATATATATATATATATATGCATATATATATATATATATATAATATAAAATGTGTTTTGTGCAACGTTTTTTTTTTTGTTTTTTTTTTTTTTAATTTCCCTCCCTAGTTCCGCTCCCATGCAGCATTGCTGCTGCAGGGAACGGAACTAGGAAGTGATCAGACCGACGGAGGGACGGAGGAGCGACGGGACTCTCGGCTGGCGATCTCAGCAATGAGAGATCATCGCTGGATCGCCAGGATAAGGTAAGAGAACACCGCTGCGCTCTCTGCAATCCACCCCGAGCGTGACTCGGGGTTACCGATCCTGCAATGAAAAATCAACCCCGAGTCACGCTCGGGATTACCGCCTAGGAGGTTAAAGTAGAACTATAGGCACATTTTTTTTTCTCAGTTTGGATAGAGCATGGAAGGGTTATAACCCCTGTAAGATTTATTTATGCCATCTGTGTTCTATTGTGGAGATTTTCCTTCACTTCCTGATTCATAGCCAAACAGGAAGTGAGAGGAAATCCCTGCAAATTTAAGGAATTCCTTGGGGGCCCCAGATCACCAGAACTAGTGTCCCCATTGCAAGATTTCCCTTCTATTGCTTTTCTGGGGACAACCCAAAATGTGTGATTTTCTTTTACTATCACTTTCAATGATAATGGTAAACAGGACAAATGGAGAGGGTGAATCTCCCTAATGGGGGCAAAGGCAGCAATAAAAACTGACTGCTCTAATCTATCTCCCCTCTTTCCAAGACTAAAAAAAAAAAAAAAAAAAGTTTTGCCTTTCGTCATACTTTAATAAAAACAAGTATTGAAAATTTACTTTAACCACTTGCCGACCGACCAGCAGTACATATGCTGTGGCAAGCCAGCTCTGTCCCGCGAAACGACGTACAGTTATGTCATTTCGCGGGACAGAGCTGACTTACCACAGCATATGTACTGCTCTGTGCTGCGAAATGGCATAACTGTACGTCGTTTTGCGGGACCGCTAGTGGGGGGCGTGCACGCGCATTCGCTGATTGGCTACAGGGCAGAACCAATCAGCGGGTCCGGCGGCCGCAATTGCAACCGGGCTCCCCATGGAGACATAATGGTGGTCTGCCGTTGTAAACAAGGCAGACCGCTGCTCTGTCAGTAAAGAACACAGGGATCCTCTGTTCCTCCCATTTAGGAACACAGGTCTCTGTGTTCATTCAGCAAGTCCATCCCCCCCTCAGTTAGAAAGCACCCCCTAGGGACACATGTAACCCTTTGATTTCCCCTGGTGTTAACCCCTTCCCTGCCAGTGTCATTAGTACAGTAACAGTGCATATTTTTTGCACTGATTACTTTAGTAATGTCACTGGTCCCCCGAAAAATGTCAATAATGCCAGTTAGGTGTCTGATCTGTCCTCCGCAATGTCGCAGTCCCGCTAAAAATCGCAGATCACCGCCATTACTAGTTAAAAAAAAAAAGAAAAATTGCATAAATATTTCCCCTAGTTTGTAGAAGCGATAACTTTTGTGCAAACCAATCAATATACACTTATTGGGATTTTTTTTCAAAAATATGTAGCAGAATACAAATTAGCCTAAATTGATAAAAAAACATTTTGGTTTTTAATTTTTTTTTTTTTATTGGGAATGTGATCTAGCAGAAAGTAAAAAATATTGTTTTTTTTTTCAGAATTGTCGCTATTTTTTTTGTTCATAGCACATAAAATAAAAATCGCACAGGTGATCAAATACCACCAAAAGAAAGCTCTGTTTGTGGGAAAAAAAGGACATCAATGTTATTTGGGTACAGCGTCGCACGACCGCAAAATTGTCAGTTAACCTGCCTAGCGGTATCCCCGAGCGTGACTGGATTTTCTTTGCTGTTATCGGTATCCCCGAGTCACGCTCGGGGTGGATGTGCAGAGCGCGCAGCGCTGTCTCTTACCTTCTCCTGGCGATCCAGCGATGATCTCCCATTGCTGTGATCGCCAGCCGAGATCCCCGCCGCTCGTCCGTCGGTCTGATGACTTCCTAGTTCCGTTCCCTGCAGCAGCAATGCTGCATGGGAGCGGAACTAGGGAGGGAAATTCAGACGTTGAACGTTGCACAAAACACAAACACATAACATTTATATTATATATATATATATATATATATATATATATATATATATATATATACACACACACACACACACACACACACACACACATATATATATATATATATATATATATATATATATATATATATATATATATAATATATAATATATAACGCATGGATTATAATCTAATTTTATTATGTAATATTATATATATATATATATATATATATATATATACATATATATATACATTATATTATATATTATATAATAAAATTATATTATTGATTAGATTATAATTCATGTGTTTGTGTTTCAAATTTATCACATCTGGGATGTCTACTAGACTCTTGTTTTGGTCAGGTTTAAGTCAGTAATTACTAAGAATTGTAGGCCTATAATATATAACGCCAAATTTCCATGAAAAAAATTATACCGCTTTTGGTACATAATTCCTGACATAATCATACCGCCAGGGAGGTTAAATTAACACAGTGCCGTATCGCAAAAAATGGCCTGGTCATTAAGGGGGAAAATCTTCCGGTCCAGAAGTGGTTAAAGAGGATCTTCACTGTATCCGAGCACCACAAACCAAAAAACACTATTTAATTCATTTTTAATATTAAAGCAGACTCCCACATCCATCCACATCTACACACTTTATTTTGTTGAGAATTCACTTTGAAGAAGAACACCCCCCTAGCATTTCCGGTGTTCTAAAATTTTGTCGGACCCATGAAAATTCCGGACCTCGTCACTTGCGGCTGGTGTGAGCCCCAGTGCGCATGCGCACAAGACATTTTCAAGGTCCGATGAAATTCTAAGACTTAGCGAACAGCTGATTGAGAGGTGGAGGGGCTGAGGTGGGACGCACACACCGCCGCAGGAAAATTGCTGTCACGGGCGAACCAAAGGTGCTGGAGACCCCAAAATTTTATCGTAGGTGGCCAAGTCCATTCCTTACGGCTGATGAAAATTTGGAGTCTCGGGAATGAAAGGGCGCGGAGCAGTGACCCCGAGGCCAGGTTCTCGGGTCACTGCTCCGCGCACCTTTCATCCCCGAGCCCCTCCTCCTCTCAATTAGCTGTTCGCTAAGTCTTAGAATTTCATCGGAACTTGAAAATGTCTTGTGCGCATGCGCACCGGGGCTCGCACCAGCTGGGTTATGACGTAGCGTCACCGGAAGTGACGAGGTCCAGAATTTTCAGCAATTTTCCCATGGCAGTGTGTGCGTCCCACCTCAGCCCCTCCTCCTCTCAATCAGCTGTTCGCTAAGTCTTACAATTTCATCGGACTTTGAAAATGTCTTGTGCGCATGCGCACCGGGGCTCGCACCAGCTGGGTTATGACGTAGCATCATCGGAATTGACGAGGTCCGGAATTTTCATGGGTACGACAACATTTTAGAAGTGAAACAAAATATGGTTGGTAGTACCCCGCGAGGCGCCTCCATCCCTAGTGTACATACAATTGCAGAATTTTACCCATTGGGACTTTAGATGAAGCGCCACAAAACCAGTAATAAATACATAGTACAGGTTTATTGAATATATGCCGACAATAGAACTGGGAAAAGGTGTCATAATGCCAAACAGTTGGCCCAAGTATACAAATCAATTACATTGTTACATAGAGTAATCAAATAGTCCGTGGTAAATGTGTCATGGCATCTTTGGTGACCCGACGCGTTTCATGAGTTCAGTCTCACTCTTCAGGGGTTGATGCATAGACATAATCTATAAAGTAAAATAGTTAAAAAAAGATAGCATAGTAATGAACATGTAACAAGTAGATTGGTTATCACAGTTGGACTTGTTTAGAAAAGGTTGACAGGCAAAAAAATAAAAAATTAAGTTTGTCATCCCTACTATGTTACGTATTTGAACATTTTTCTTCTCCAATTTTTCAGGCTGTAAGAATGTCAATTACGACTTGATCTTTATCTTGGACACATCTTCAAGTGTGGGCAAAGAGGACTTTGAGAAGGTTCGTCAGTGGGTCTCTAACCTGGTGGACACTTTCGAGATTGAGCCGGACAAGACTCGGGTTGGAGTAGTGCGGTACAGTGGTAAACCCTACACAGAATTCGACCTGGGGAGATTTCAGACTCGCGAGGATGTAAAAGAGGCCGCTAGGAATATTAAATACTACGGAGGAAACACAAACACTGGCGATGCTTTGAGATACATCACAACATACAGCTTTTCTGAGGAGGCAGGCGGGCGACCCACAGAGCGAGCCATTAAAAAGGTGGCCATTTTGCTAACGGACGGCAGAAGCCAAGACCTGGTGCTGGAACCTGCCACGGCAGCGCATAAGGCTGGGATTAGGATTTTTGCTGTAGGTGTTGGGGAAGCCCTCAAGGAAGAACTGGTGGAGATAGCTTCGGAGCCCAAATCAGCCCATGTTTTTCATGTATCTGATTATAATGCCATTGATAAAATCAGAGGGATTTTGAGAAGAAGACTGTGTGAAAGTAAGTGCCCACCATATTGACAAGTGTTTGCAAAGTTTTGTCAAATATTTAAGTTTTCTGATCCCCAATGGAATGTCATCTTTCTACTGAGAGCCCCCAGGAGATTTCAATCCCAGGGTGTTCTGGCATGCAAATTTTGATAGGTTCCTGTGGCTGAGAACCTGGCCCAGCACTGTGATAGATGGCTTTGATTGGTCAGAGATGTCATCTATCGCAGTGCTGGGCCAATTGTGGAGGCAAGTCCAGGTTCCAACCACTCTGCATCTCAAAGCACCATGAGATTTGGGGATGGGGCTGCTGCACACAGAAGGTTCCAAGAACTTATTTGAAATTAACTAAACTACCCTAAAAACAGCCCCATAACCTCCTCCCCCCAACTAATTTTACCTAAATGATCCCATTTCATGGGATTTTTAAAGCAGCCCAATTTTTGTACAGGGGCGTAACTACAGGGGTTGCAGGGGTTGCAATTGCAACCGGGCCCCATGCTCCAGGGGGCCTGTGCAGCTCCCCTGTACACCTGGATAGTAGGGGCGGCGGGGGGCAGAATGTAGAGAAATCACTGTCCTCCTTTTTCCTCCTGTAGCTGCAGGAGGAAAATGGAGGAGATTGGTTCCTCTGTATGCTGCCCCCGCCACTCCTCCTATCCAGTTCACTTGTGTTCTGCTGTCTCTGGGCCCCTGTGTGCTCCCCTGCCCCCCCCCCCCCCCCACTGTGCTCCCTCCCCTCTCCTGCCCGCTGCTGCAGGGGATGTTTAGAGAACCAGGAAGGGGGTCGGTAAATATGTAATTTACCAGCTCTTTCCTTTTCTGAATGGACAGAGTCATAGTCAGTGACATTGTAAAAAAATAAAATAAAATTATAAAAAATAATACAATTAAAATACCAAAAAATAAAAACTACTGACACCAGTGGGTGAACTTCCAGGATCACAAAGGTCACACATTTGCGACCAGGCCCTGGCATTCCACCACCTTGGGGAGTCCCCAAGATGGCAGGAAGGGGGTCCACTACAGAACTTGTGAAAGGGTCCCGCTGCAGGACTGTAATAAAGGGCCCCACAACGAGGGAAAAGGGCCCCAGGATCAGTGGGAAGAGCCCCAGGCTTGAAGGGAAGGTCCCCCCACCAGGGGTCCGGGGGGCCCTTCATGGTTTCTTGCCCTGGGGCCCTGAAGGTTCTAGTTACGCCTCTGTTTTTGTGTATATTTATATATATATATATATATATATATATATATATATATTTTTTTTTTTTTTAATAATTCACTTCCGGTTCCGGACTCCATTGGAACGCATAGCTTTTTACACGCTTTTAAACCATTTGGCTAACGTGAGTACCCTACCGCTTGTTTTACAATACAATTTTGGTATACAGTATCACACTATTGGTCCTCCTCTTGTTCATTTTATATGATACAACCATTTACCCCATCACCCGAGGATTATCTGTGATAGAGCCCCAGCCAGGTTACCGTGGACCCCCCACCTGGGAACTAGGATCCTTGGAGTGACATCCAGGACCAGGCAGGGCCACAGAATATTCCATTTACAACTTTGCCCAATACCCCTGTGTTGGGTGGGTACCTCTGATGAGTGCATCTTTTACTTGAGGGATCACGAGCACTCAACCATCATACCACCCACGATTGTACATCTTGGAGATATCGCATGAAGATCAAACCCATCACCCGATGGGCACTATTTATGGACTATTTCTAGCTATTATTCCATTTATTCACCAGATACTGCACAGAGCCACTTTTGTTTTTTCTTGCTTTGGATTCCAATCCATTATTTATTTTTAATTGGTTGCATTAATTAGGATGCTTAACAATAGGGGTCACCTTTTATAATTTCACTTTTATCCACGATTTATTCACCCAATACAAGTCCCGTACTTTTTGGGCACTCCGTCACCCATCACTGGGCACATATCTGTGTTGCCCAGGCCGTTGCACTTTACTGGCGCTAGTCACTTTATGCTACCATATTGTTATTATGTTGACTTCAGTTATTCATAATAATTAAGACATATTTTGTATATTCTTTGTCACTTATTATTACTGGGCCCACACAGTGGTTGCCCAGACCTCTGCACTTCACTGGCACAAGTCACTTTATATATCACTGATATTTACTTTGATTCATGCATTGTTCAGGTACTTTGATCCACACCTATATGGTATAATACTCTTTTTTGCACACTTACTGATATACCCTCTGGTTATATTTGAGGGAGGCTGCAGCCTTTTTCCCCTTCGCCGTAGCGCGGAACTCATCTCTTATAATTACAATGTAAATCATATTCGATATGTTTGTACAACAGCAATATATCATTCAAAGTATTGTTATATCTTAAAAAACCCAATAGGTGTCAATTTTCAACTATTTGCTCACTGTGCAAATCTCCAATTCATTGGTTATCCCCAATAAAGATCGGGGTAGTAATGATCTCTTTGTCCAAGTGTTTTACCAGCAAGTTTTATTCACCAATAATTTGTTACTTTAATCTGTTTTGCCTGAGCTTCAAGGAAGGGTCTGAAGCTTTCAGCCTCATTTAGACCTGGGGGGGTTGTGGTGTTTAGATACCTAATCCAGATTGGGAGGGGAGGGGATTTGTGTTGGCAGGGGGAATTTGGGGGTGGCAGGGGTTAAGTATTGTTCTAGAATAGGGAATTCGAGGGGGGGTGGTGCTAAGAGTGGTGATTTAGGGTGTTTTGTGTTGGGAGAGGGGATGGGGGGGGGGGAGAGAAGATTTGTGCTAGGAAGGGGGATTTGGGGTGAATTTGTGCTGGGAAGAGGGATTTGAAGTGGGGGTAGAAGATGTGTACTGGTAGGGGAAATTTTAGGGGTAGAGAAGGGGAGTCAAACTCAATTTCATCATGGGCCGCATCAGCATTATGGTTGCCCTCAAAGGGCCAATTGCATCTGTAAGACTATGCATCAACTCAGATACATAGGAGTATGCGGCATACAGAGTGGAGAGCTCAGGAGTATGAGGTGTACAGAGTTGAGGAGTATGCTACGCAGAGTTCCGGAGTATTCAGCTTACAGAGTGCAGAGTTCAGGAATACTCAGCGTACATAGTGAAGAGTTTTAGAGTACTTGGCGTACAGGGTGCAGAGTTCAGGAGTGTGCGGCATACAAACTGCAGAGTTCAGGAGTGTGCGGCGTACTGAGTGCAGAGTTCAGGAGTGCGCGGCGTACAGAGTGCAGAGTTTAGGAGTGCGTGGCATTGGGAGTTCAGGAGTGTGCGGCGTACAGAGTGCAGTGTTCAGGAGTATGCAGTGTACAGAGTGCAGAGTTCAGGGGTATGTGGTGTACAGAGTGCAGAGTTCAGGGGTATGCTTTGTGCAGAGTTCGGGCTAACGCGGCCTACAGAGTACAGGGTTTAGGGGTGCGCTATGCACAGAGTGCAGGGTGCAGCTCTCTTTCACAGGGTGTCCACACCTCATTTCCACCTTCTTGGCTTAGACCTCTGCACCACTCGACCCCATCCCCCACTTCTGCACACATCTCCCTTCACATCCTTCATCTCTCCCCCCTCAAAAGAAAAGCATCCTGCATCTTATCTACCAGGCCCAGCCATGGACATCCACAGAACTTTTTTCAGGGGGGGCATCATTTTAAGGTCACCCATGCTCTGCCACTTTTCGACAATGTCATGAAGATGACGTCAGTCACCACGCGAGCCGCAACTCGTGAGTATTTATTTTTAAAGAGGAAATGGCAGAATTTATTTTTAAAACTTTTGTTAACCTTGATCCTGTTCCCTTGAAGCATGTTTTACAGCACAGTGCTGTGTAATTTGACCCTTTCTATCAGCTAAAATACCTGGCTGATCCTGCCTGGCTATGTCCTCCCCCCTGTAAACTGACCATGGTATACCATGGCTACTGAGGCCTGACACCGTGGTCAGTCTACGTGCCTCTGTCATCCGCAGCCCTCCTGTCCTCCTCTGTCCTCTCTCCCCCTCCCCCTCCCTGTCTGCTCCTGTGTCAGTGCCCGCCCCCTCCCCTCTTGCTGCTGTAGTTTCATTTAAAGTTTCATATCCTGTCTACAGTCTGTTTAATAATCCTTTGTGCCCCTGTGTCTGCGTTTTATAAAAAGAAGCCATTCTGTACCAGTTTTCAAAGCGCCGATCACCGCTCACGTGACCCGCCACCTCTTTCCTTCTCTCAGCCTTTCCTTCTCCCCTCCTCCTCCCCTCCCAACAGACGTCAATGTGGATTTCTCAGCCCCGCTCACTGCAAGCAGCTGTCAGACGGGGAGAGGAGAGATCCGGTGGGTCACGTGAGTGGCGATCAGCGCTCTGCAAACTGGTAAAGAACAGCATATTTTTTTAAAACACAGACACAGGGGCACGGGCACACAGGATTATTAAACAGACCAGACAGAATGGTATAAAGTGGCTTAATGACCACTTTAAAGAAGAGGTTGAGATTTGGGGGGGGGGGGCACTTCCCCCCCTTGCCTCCCCTTGCAGACACCCATGGGCCCAGCTCTAATACCTCCTGGCAGTGTGGGTGGGTCCGCCTCTACCTTGCTGGGAGATCATTAGTTGGAATTTGTCCCTGCCATGCCCCGCCATGAGTGCATGAAGGGCAGGCAGGGGTCTGTGAGAGCCATTGAGAGGACAGCTGCCCTTGTAAACACAGAAGGCGTTTGTGTTATTAAGTAACACTGGTGATTCCTGCTACATTCCATCTGAAAAAAAAGCCCTGGGTGCGAGGGTCACATTAAATGGGAGGGCCAAATTCGGCCCGCGGGCCTTGTGTTTGACATATGTGGGGTAGGAGGGGTAAATTCTTTTTTTTTTTTTGGGGGGGGGGGGGCATTTAGGCTGGGGGGGATTTTGGGGATGGGGGGGGCAAAGGGGCAAAGATATGTTTCCCGAGTGGGGAGATTTCAGCAGGGGGTCGAATTTGTACTGGAGGAGGGGAAGTTTATGCTTAGGGGGTAAGCATGCAGATTAGTGCTCAGTATTTTTGTGGGGGTTTTTTTGCTGACACAAAATGCTCATACATCTTTGAGGGGGTGGGCACAGCATGGCATGTTCGCCCTGGGCTCCAGATGACCTTATCCTAGCACTGACAGTGCTGTATACTGTATGTAGCTGATGTTAGTGCGGACAGGGGGAGCATGTATGGTGAAGGTGAAGGAAATCATTTGTTTAGGCCAGTTTGGCCGACACAAGCTATTAAAAGTGAAAGGATAAATTAAGTTAGGCTTTAACTACTTACCGCCCGCCCACTGTCAAATGATGGCAGAGCGGTGCGGCTCTCGTTCTGGAAGGACGTCATATGACGGCACCCCAGAACGGGCGCTCTTGTGTGATCGCTCTGTGTTCCTAGGACACGCCACGACCCCGATCTTGGTAAAGAGCCAATGACATGGCTCTTTACCCATGTGATCAGCTGTGTCCAATCACAGCCGGTCACATGTAAATGAGGAAGTGCCGTTTATCGGCGCTCCTCGCCTCACACTGTCAGCGGCTCCTCCTCAAAGGGAAGTCCAGGACAGGTAATCAGGGCACTGATCATCAGTACCCTGACTACAGTAAACTACAGTACAGGAAAAAACAGTGCCCATCAGTGACACCAATCAATGCCCATCAGTGACACCAATCAGTGCCCATAGTGACCTAATTTAGTGCCAATTAGTGATGCCAGTCAGTGCCCATCAGTGCCTGCTCATCTGTAGCTGCCCATCAGTGATGCCTGACAGTGCCCATCAGTGCTCATCTGTGCTGTCCGTCAGTGCCCATCAGTTCCGCCCACAAGTGCTGCCCATCAGTGACACCAACCAATGCCCATCAGTGACACCAATCAGTGACCCCAATCAGTTCCCATAGTGACCTAATTTAGTGCCCATTAGTGATGCCAGTCAGTGCCCATCTGTGCTGCCCATCAGTGATGCCTGTCAGTGCCCATCAGTGCTCATCTGTGCTGTCCGTCAGTGCCCATCAGTGTCACCTATCAGTGCCCATTAGTGATGCCAGTCAGTGCCCATCTGTGCTGCCCACAAGTGCTGCCCATCAGTGCCACCTATCAGTGCCCGTCAGTGTCACCTATCAGTGCTCATCAGTATGGCATATTAGTGGCTAATCATCAGTGCCCATAAATGCCACCTCATCATTGCCCATCAGTGCTGCCTATCAGTGCCTATCAGTGCCCATCAGTGTCACCTATCAGTGCTCATCAGTGTGGCATATTAGTGCCTCCTCATCAGTGCCCATGAGTGCCACCTCATCATTGCCCATCAGTGCAGCCTATCAGTTTCCACCAGTGCCGCCTCATCAGTACACATCAGTGAAGGAGAAAAATTACGTATTTACAAAATGTACGTACAAAAATTTGAAAAAGCTTTTTTTTTTCAAAATTTTCTTTTTTATTTATTTTGTCAAATACCAGAAAAAGAAAGCTCTATTTGTGTGAATTTTTTTTAAAAAAAACGTCATTTGGGTACAATATTGCATGACCGCGCAATTGTCATTCAAAGTGTGACAGCACTGAAATCTGAAAATTGGCCTGGGCAGGAGGGGGGTGAAGGTGCCCGGTATTGAAGTGTAATTACTGTATCTGTTTGCCTGCAGTTCAACATTAAAACAAGCAAAATAAATGTGAACTGTCTGGACCCTTGGTGACACCTTTAGGGGACAGCAGAAGAAAAGCTACCAAGTTGCTTCATTTACATAAATAAAAAAGCGATCTAATAAGAATTTAAAAATTGTTTTCTTTGTAGAATCCCTCCCAACGTGCCCCAACACTTTCCTTCCCGGAGAATCCATCATCACATTTCACAGGTGGCATCGGCTTGGTTTATGGTAATGATTTCCATAAAGCCAGATCTCAGCCCTCATCTGTCTGCTCTTTGGCCTCCGGTAATGTGTTGGGGGTGGCGCTGACAATGTTGGGTCAGGGGGGGTCAATCAATTATCTGTGTGATTGTGAATGTGGACAGCCCTACAATCTACTGAAACACACCCAGCCACAAATTCAATTAGAAGGTCAGCTCCTGGGGACCTCCACCCCCATCAGAGGGCCAGAACATCCAACAAAAGGAGGAATCCATTACCAGCACTGAAAGCCTGAAACACAAATGAAGAATTTTATACAAAATTATTGGAAGTCTGAACTTCATGTTCCATGTATACCGCCAATCCGATCTCATACATCGTGTTTTATACACTCAGAATGGATTTTGTAGGAACACGCTGTGATATTATGTGTCCTCAGAGAGGATGCCAACATACTTTTATTTGCTAAAGTGAGAATCTTGTCTGGGAGGATTTTTTTTTTTTAACAGTCTGTAAAAGTTGTGACAGAACGATGAGAAATAATTAGAATTAAAATTAGATGATCATTTCCAATTACTGCAACAGTGTACTCGTATCCAGGGCTTTTTTTCTCCATGAATAGGTGCAGGTACTCCCCTCTTCTGAGTCACTCCTTGTCTCCACTTCCCACCCACCTCCGGGCGCTGTCCTTTGGATTCACCCCCTACCCACCTCCCAGTACCCCCCCCCCCCCTTTAGAGAATACAGAAGCAAGTATCATGCTGTGGTTCTAGGTCATTTGTATAGAATTTGTTAATGATAACTAGAAAAGCAGTAAAATAGATCCCCTAGAATCAGCCACAATAGACCCCAACAATAGCTCCCCCAAGCAACAATAAATCCTCCACTACAACAATAGCTACCCCCCCCCCCCCCCCACAACAAAATACCCTCCAGCAACAATAGATTTACCCCAGCAACAATAGATCCCCCAATACGTTTATCTTGGTCTCATCAGACCACAGGACATGGTTCCAGTAATCCATGTCCTTAGTCTGCTTGTCTTCAGCAAACTGTTTGCATACCTCCCAACTTTTGAACTTCGCAATGAGGGACACTGAAAGTAGCGTAGCGCGCCGCAGCAAATTGTGGGTGTGGCCAATTGCTTAGCAGTGGGAGGGGCTTAAGGGATAGGGTAAACAAAACCCAGACTTCCTAGTACTCATAAAATATGCTTGGATTGCTCAGCCTACCTTAAAGAAGAACTTCATTAAAATAGTCAGAGACTGCATAGCAACCAGCAACTGTTGAGACAATGAAGACTTTGGTAAGAAGTATATAATGTACAGTATTGTGTATATAGTGCAGGAGTATGTAATGTACAGAATGCAGGAGACAGGAGTGTGTAATGTACAGAATGCAGGGGTCGGACTCTGCACCATCCACCCCCCCCAGCACTATACACCCCAAATGCCCATCCAGCTCCATACACCCCCCATCCACCCCAAATGCCCCCAGCAGCTCTGTCCACCTCAAATGCCCACCCTAGCTCCATCCACCCCAAATGCCCACCCTAGAACTATCTATCCCAAACACCCATCCAACCTCCAAACACTCCAAATGCCCACCCCGGCTCCATCCACCCCCCCCCCCATTCAGCTCCATTCACCCCATATGCCCACCCCAGCTCCATCCACCCAAAATGCCCCCAGTTCCATCCAACCCAAATGCCCCCTTTTGGGGGGGCGCAAACAGAAAAATGTAATAGGCATTGCTTTGCGGCAATAAACGCTGTTAAAAATTGCGTGACTTTGAGGTCACAAAAGTGTGAAAGGGGCCTTCAGTAATCAAGGTAGAGTGTGCCCCCTTCAATGCAGAGAGACCAGCGTGCCCCCTTTCAATGCAGAATGGCCAGCGTGCCCCCTTTCAATGCAGAATGGCCAGCGTGCCCCCTTTCAATGCAGAATGGCCAGCGTGCCCCCTTTCAATGCAGAGAGACCAGCGTGCCCCCTTTCAATGCAGAATGACCAGCGTGCCCCCTTTCAATGCAGAATGACCAGCGTGCCCTCTTTCAATGCAGAATGACCAGCGTGCCCTCTTTCAATGCAAAATGACCAGCGTGCCCCCTTTCAATACAGAATAACCAGCGTGCTCCCTTTTAATGCAGAGAGACCAGTGTGCTCCTTTCAATGCAGAGAGACCAGCGTGACCCCTTCAATGCAGAGAGACCAGCGTGACCCCTTCAATGCAGAGAGACCAGCGTGACCCCTTAATGCAGAATGACCAGCGTGACCCCTTTAATGCAGAATGACCAGCGTGACCCCTTTAATGCAGAATGACCAGCGTGACCCCTTTAATGCAGAATGACCAGCGTGACCCCTTAATGCAGAATGACCAGCGTGACCCCTTAATGCAGAATGACCAGCGTGATCCCTTAATGCAGAATGACCAGCGTGACCCCTTAATGTAGAATGACCAGCGTGCCGTGCCCCCCCACCCGAGACCAGTGCACTTACCTGCAGCGGCTTCTCTGTCCCCCGGCGTCTCCTCGAGTCCTTCTGCCTCCTCCTCGGCCAATGGCATGGTTTTGCCTTTCGGCCAATCAGGAAGACCCGCTTCCTAATTGGCCAGGAGGAGGATCTGTGACAATAGCGAATTTTCATTCGCTATTGTCACACAATGGGTGGACTCAGGGCGCACTGCTCTGCAGCCCGGGCCCACCCTTCTGATCGGGAGCCAAAGATGAGGGCGGAGCTGGGAGGAGGAGGGGGGGGCAGCAGAGATGGACGGGAGACATTATTGGAGACATTATCTGACAGGACACCGGCAGCCAGATTTTCCGGGACTTCAGCCCAGCTCCGCAGGACCCCGGGACCCCCTTCAAATTGCGGGACAGTCGCACGGATTCCAGAACGGTTGGGAGGTATGGGAGTGTGTTATGTACAGAGAAGAGGGTTCAGGAGCCTGTTATGTACAGAGAAGAGGGTTCAGGAGCCTGTTATGTACAGAGAAGAGGGTTCAGGAGCCTGTTATGTACAGAGAAGAGGGTTCAGGAGCCTGTTATGCACAGGGTGCAGGGTCCTGGAGTGCGTTATGCACAGAGTGCAGAGTTAATGAGAGTGCTAGATACAGAATGCAGGGTTCTGGAGTGCCTTATGCACAGGGTGCAGGGTTCAGGAGAGTGCTAGGTACAGAGTGCAGGGTTTAGGAGCGTGTTAGAAACAGAGTGTGAGGTTCTGAAGTGCGTTATGCACAGGGTGTAAGGTTTATGATCATGTTAGGTACAGAGTGCAGGGTTTTGAAGTGCATTTTGTACAGGAAGGTAGATACTGGAGTGTGCTATGTACAAAGTGCAGGGCTCTTGAGTATGTTATGCACAGGGTGCAGGGTTTTGTAATGCATTATGTACGGAGTGCAGGAGAGTGCAGAATTCTGGAGTGTGTTATGTACAGGAAGGTGGGTTCTAAAGTAAGTAAGGGTCCTTTCACACAGGTGGTCCGTATGTCCGTTTTTCATCCCATCCTTTTGCGGATGAAAAACTGACAGAATGCATGTCAATGGGATTGCGGATGTTAGCTGATGACCATCCGCTGACATCCGATTTGCGTCCTTTCCTATCAGTTCCGTTTTTTTGGAACGGAACCCTATTTTTCTTCCGTTTAAAAAAACGGAATGGACGCAAAAACGTATGTCAGTGGTGTCATCCGTTGACATCTGCAATCCCATTGACATACATTATCTCCGTTTATCATCCGCAAACGGATGGGATGATAAACGGACATATGGACCAGATGACAAGTGTCATCCGTGTCCGTAAAAAAAAAAAAAAAAAAGTGCCGAAGCGGATCAAAGTACGGTCCGCCTCGTGTGAAAGGACCCTTATGCACAAGGTGAAGGGTTCAAGAGATCGGTAGGTACAAAGTCTATTCATCTATTCGTATCTCACTATTGCACCTCTTGTCAGCTATAACCTCCACACACACACACATACATACATGCAAACACACACACACGTACAAACACACACTCATACGTACAAACACATGTACAAACACACAAACCGCACATGCACAAACCACATGTACAAACACACACACATGCACACATGCACACATACGTACAAACACACACAAACCACATGCACAAACACACACATGCACAACACACACAGCAATACATACACACACATACATGCAAACACAAATGCACAACACACATGTACAAACACGCACACACGTACAAACACATGTACAAACACACACACACACACAAACCACATGTACAAACACACACAAACCACATGCACAAACACACATGCACAAACACACACATGCACAAACACACACATGCACAACACACAGCAATACATACACACACATACATGCAAACACACACGTGCAAACAGACATACAAACACACATGCACAACACACATGTACAAACACGCACACACGCACAAACACATGTACAAACACACAAACCACATGCACAAACACACACATGCACAACACATATGCACAAACACACCCCCATGGTTACCTTTGTAAAAGCACATTTCTGTAGCTGGCTGTCACAGCTTTGTTTTCCTTTTCAGTGAACTCTCACCTCATTTCCAGCTCCTGGAGCAGGAAGGAGATAAGGATTGCAGTGCAGCTCAACCCTCTCTTGCTCTTGGACATCATCAGGCTTCACTCGGTCAGACCAGCAGCACTTGTCCTGCTAAGTGCAGCACAGAACATGAGAGAAATCTTACTTTCACTGCAGAAGCCGGGCTGTGAGTGCAGGGCTACCACAAGGCTGGAAAAACCTCTGGGTACAATATGAGAATGGATGATGGATTCAAAACCTTGACATCTTTTCCCGCCAGCAATGTATAATTGCCGGCTGTTTCCCTATACGCTGGATGCTAAAGGGGTGGGGCTGGGTAGCAGTCCCGCCCATCCCGACATCACAGCTCGAATTTGACAGCTGCACGCTCTGCAGCCTCACAGAACACACTCAGCAGGTTTATCCGCCAGTCTCGGGTTCTGCTCCATGTTCACACTTGCACTGGACTTGACTGGTGTTTTCTATGTAAATGAAAAAAATGTAATAATGCGGGACAGAAGTATAAATGCGGGACAGTCCCGCCCAATCCGGGACTGTTGGGAGGTATGTGTTTGCAGGCTTTCTTGTGCATCATCTTTTGGAAGAGACTTCCTTCTGGGATGACAGCTATGCAGATTTGGTGCAGTGTGCAGCGTATGGTCTGAGCACTGACAGGCTGACCCCCACCCCTTCAACCTCTGCAGCAATGCTGGCAGCACTCATACATCTATTTCCCAAAGACATCCTCTGGATATGACAACAGAGCACGTGCACTCAACCTCTTTGGTTGACCATGGCGTGGCCTGTTCTGAGTGGAACCTGTCCTGTTGCTGTATGGTCTTGGCCACCGTGCTGCAGCTCAGTTTCAGGGTCTTGGCAATCTTCTTATAGCCTAGGCCATCTTTATGTAGTGCAACAATTCTTTTTTTCAGATCCTCAGAGAGTTCTTTGCCATGAGGTGCCGTGTTGAACTTCCAGTGACCAGTGTGAGAGAATGAGAGCGATAACACCAAATTTAACACACCTGCTCCCCATTCACACCTGAGACCTTGTAACACTAACAAGTCACATGACACCGGGGAGGGAAAATGGCTAATTGGGCCCGATTTGGACATTTTCACTTAGGGGTTGTGACGAGACTAACCTCACCACATTGCATTGGAGGAGCCTGGTTGCCCGCCTGCTGCCTTTGTATTATGGACCAGCAGCTAAAGGGTTAATCTTACGGTGCAGAAGGATTTATTTCTCCCTTTCTGCACAGCCGTTCGGTAGATTCTATCTACCGAACAAACAGCCCCTGGCTCTAATTCGTATGGATTTGGTGAATGCAGGGTGACCAGGAGGGTGTTGAACACTGAAAATATGGTTTGGACTACTACAAATGAGACAGTCATATTCAGGAAAAATGTCTTCCTTGTAATATGAAGATTTTTGTTCCCATTTGCCATGAGGTCTCTGAACAGGAAGTCAACTCCTAATATGGTCATTACAGGAAGTTCTGAGGAGACGGGCTGTCTGAAGTGGCTCTCCATTCACCTATTGTCAGGTGTGCTAATGACCTCACCTGTTGTCTGCTAAGGGATGTATTGACACTCAGAGTAATGTGTATTGAGGGCTCGTTAGGGAACCATTGTTCTGTGTCTGACTATTGTGTACATTGATTGCCCCCTGGGGCTTCTGTCTCCTTGCATTGGTCAAAGCTATCTGACCAATCCCTGTTGACTCATTTTCAATTCCTCATTTGCATGGCTAAAAGAGGACCTGAATGGGAACTGCAGGTACTTTGCAATTGACCAATGGGAGGGCGGTTGTTGGGAGCAGGATGTTCCAAATTCTGTATAAAAGTGTGCTGTGTTCTTCCAATAAATGTTGATGTTGTTCCTGTTTTACCCTCAACTCGGAGCTTTGTCTCGTTCTTGGGGGGATTCACTGTATGCTGTTGGAGACTGATTGCTAGGAGTGTAAGCTGATGTATGCTTTTCCTGTTCGTCTGCTAGCAGCTATTCGTGAGGTTCCAGGTTGGAGTGCTATTTTGTATCCAGTTCAGGAGTTTGATGTTCTGCAGTAGCTGTGCCTGTCTCTCAGAAAAGGGGAATATCGCCTAAACGGATTTTAACCCCTTGTCTGCTGAAACGGTCCGTTACAGGGGTGTACTCACTTTTGTTGCCAGTATTTTAGACATGAATGGCTGTGTTTTGAGTTATTGTGAGGGGACAGCAAATTTACACTGTTATACAAGCTGTACACTCACTACTTTACATTGTAGCAAAGTGTCATTTCTTCAGTGTTGTCACATGAAAAGGTATAATAAAATATTTACAGAAATGTGAGGGGTGTACTCACTTTTGTGAGATACTGTAAATTGTGTTTGTGTGTCCTAAAATTAACTTTAGTGCTTTTATACTGAAATTTTGCTTTTGGTAATTCGTTGCGCTAATTTTATGTGACATAAAAATTGGCACTACCACTATTTTATTCTTAAAAACATATAATGCTTTGGGGGTTTTAAGTAATCTTCCGGCCTGAAATTATTATTATTGTTATTTTTTAAATGATATATGAAAAAAAAAAATGTATAAACCGCTCCGGCAGCGAAAGGGTTAACCTCCCCATAGTCTATCCAGAGCTAAAGCAATAGTTTTGGCTTTACCTATACACACACTTTAAGGACACGTATGACTCTGTACAAACTGTCTGCCAAGGTAAACCTGGATGGGGAGAGGTACAATGCTCCGCTGTAAAGATTTCACTAAGAATACTGAGAACTGTCATCCTTCTCCCTATATGATGGATGGTCCCTGTGCAGACGGAGTTGCGCCTAAACATGTCAGAATATAAGTTGGCCAAATGAGTTTGTTTTAACTAGTTGAGGAGTCGGAGCCGGGACACAATAATGATTGTTCTATCTGTCAGACTTTAAATCAAGGTCTAGTGTAAAGAGGACCTGTCTGCTCAACTTGCTCCGCACTCCGCACTCTGCGCTCCGCACTCCGTACTCCACACCCTGCGCTCTGAACTCCACCCTTCGAACTCTGCACTCCATACTCTGCACTCTGTACTCCATACTCTGCACTCTGTACTCCATACTCTGCACTGTGCACTCCGCACTCTGCACTCCATACTCTGCACTCAATACTCTGCACTCCACACTCTGCACTCCACACTCTGCACTCTGCACTCCACACTCTGCACTCTGCACTCCGCACCCTGCACTCCGCACTCCGCACTTCGAACTCCGCACTCCGTACGCCGCACCCTACACTCCGCACTCCGAACTCCGCACTCCGAACTCCGCACTCCGAAATCCGAACTCCGTACTAAGCACTCCATACTCCGAACTCCGCACTCCGAACTCCGCACTCCAAAATCCGCACTCTGAACTCCGAAATCCAAACTCCGAAATCCAAACTCCGAAATCCAAACTCCAAAATCCAAACTCCGAAATCCAAAATCCAAACTCCAAATCCAAACTCCGAACTCCGCACTCCACACTCTGAACTTTGCACTCCGCACTCTGAACTCCACACTCCGAACTCCGCACTCCGAACTCCGCACTCCGAACTCTGCACTCCGAACTCTGCACTCCGAACTCCGAACTCTGCACTCCGTACTCCATATTACTGACTCCGCACTCCGAACGGGCGGTATTCTCCCCTTCCTGTCAACAGAGCGATCCTCTGCGATATGACACAGGATCATTTGTACATCTTACAGTGCCTGCTTCATTGCCTGGTGCCGAGAGATGAGCGGTCATTGGAGGAAATAGGGGGTGGGGTATTCAAACTGTTTACAGCCCGATCCTGTGTCATCTGCTGTATGGAAGAGCGCTCCACTGACAGCAGTGAGAGAGCACAACCCGCACCTCTTCCTGGTTTCCTACCTATAAGTTGGGAGTGGGGGGAGCTCACAGGCCAGGGGAATTTCACACAATGAAAGGGGGGGGGGTAACAATCATTGGTGCTGAGATGAGAAGTTTGTGCCGGAGGGGGGGATTTGTGCTATAAGAGGGGATTGGGGGGATTTGTGCTAAGAGGGGGTATTTTTGCTAGGAGAGGGGGATGGCGGATTTTTATGAGGAGGGGGGGGTTTGTGCTGGGAGAGGGGATTGGGGGAATTTGTGCCAGAAGAGGGGATTGGGGGAGATTTGTACAAGGAGGAGGGATTCGGGAGATTTGTGCAAAGAGAAGGGATTTATGGCAGGCGAGGGGATTAGGGGATTTGTGCAAGGAGAAGGGATTGGGGAGATTTGTGTAAGGAGGGGGATTTGTGCTAGGAGAGGGGATTGGGGGGATTTGTGCGAGGAGAAGGGATTTGTGCTAGGAGAGGGGATTGGGGGAAGTTGTGCTAAGAGGGGGGATTTTGGCTAGGAGAGGGTATTGGGGGATTTGTGCTAGGAGGGGGGATTTTGGAAGGATTTGTGCTAGGAGAGGGGGTTGGGGGATTTTTATGAGGAGGGGGGTTTGTGCTGGGAGAGGAGATTGGAGGGATTTGTGCCAGGAGAAGGGATTGGGGGGGATTTGCACGAGGAGGAGGAGGGATTGGGGAGATTTGTGCGAAGAGAAGGGATTTGTGGTAGGAGCTGGGATTGGGGGAATTTGTGCGAAGAGGAGGGATTGGGGAGATTTGTGTGAGGAGGGGGGACTTGTGCTAGGAGAGGGGATTGAGGAATTGGTGTGAGGAGGGGGGATTTGTGCTAGGAGAGGGGGTTGGGGGGATTTGTGTGAGGAGAAGGGGTTTTGGCTAGGAGAGGGGGTTGGGGGATTTGTGCTAGGAGAGGGGATTGGGGGATTTGTGTTAGGGGGGATTTTGGAGGGATTTGTGCTAGGAGTAGTGTCAGGACAACATGGTGTCAACATGGGGGGGGGGGGGGGGTGACACCATGTTTTAAGGCACTAGGTGACACCAACCCTATTGACGCCACTGGTACCATTTACTTGTATGAAAGAGTATCCTGTTCTCTTTGTATTGCTTCCTATGTGTGAAACCTCTGGTGATCCTGCCAGTCCCTCTAAATTCCTGTTTCAAACTGACCACACTAGTATTATTATTATTTGTAGGATTTATATAGCACCAACAGTTTGTACAGTGCTTTACAACATACACTAGACATGAGAGCACATCCATCCCAGCGTGGTCAGTTTTCTGGCTGTGCTGGGAACTCAGCTTACTCTCCTCCAATGATCTGACTTTTGCTGATACTTCACAGCCATTCACTTGAAAGACCGGTGTGTTGCTGTTTCTCCTCCCCCACCTCTCTGAGCTTAAAAAAGGCAAAAAAAAAGCTATTGATAATGTTTTTTTTTTATAGCTATAGGCAAATAATTTGCCTCTCTTTTCTATTGTAACCCCTTGACGCCAATGTAATGCAAATATGTGGCGTTCGGATTCAAGGTCTTGTACCGGGGTGATGCCTGCAGTACCGTTTTTTTGGGGGGAACGGTCGACTTTCATGTGATAACAACCAATGCAGCTAAGCAGTTCGCTTGCCCGTTATCACGAACAGCGGGAGGGGATGCCCCCCCTCCTCCTCCCACCGTCCCCGCCCGGTGGGACGGGAGACCCGAGCAACCATCCAGCACGTCCGCCGGCTGGCCGGAGACCCCCACAATGCTGGAATCGGCTTTGATCCGGTCTCTGATGTAGTAACCCATAAGGGACGCATATGGCCGGCCTTAGGTGTTCAGGGGCCCTGTGCGAGCTAATCCTGTGGCGCCCCCCCCCCATCCTCACCCCATTATCACCTATACATGGCTGTATCTATTTAAGAGAATAATTGCTGCTAATTGACTGCAAGTGGATGCAGCAGCAAGATAAAAACAGCGCAAAATACTCTAATATTTACCCTAAAATTATATATAAATATATCACCCAAATCTGTTTCTGTTGTAAAAAGTGCACAGTGCTAAATTAATAATTAAATCTGCATGGCTACTACAGTATACAGATCATATACCACTACTAAATATATAACAATTAAATATTCATAACCTATACAATGTGCAAAAAATGAATCAACATAGCGTGATTCCATAAAATACATTGGCTTTTATTTAAGTCTGGTGAGTCAGTTTGGGGTGATTGGTGGAAGCAGCACATAGGGTGCTTTTTTGGCACACACCTTCCGTTGAAGATTTGTCACCATAAATAATTATTTGCACACTTTTTTACACATTTTCTTGCACCTTTTTTGCACTTCATTGGACTTTTCTTGGAACTTTTTTATGATCACTAATAACTGTGCCCCCCTTACATTAGAGACCCCCCCATGGAGCCCCCCTTACATCAGAGACCCCCCCACGGAGCCCCCTTACATAAGAGACCCCCCTTACATCAGAGACCCTCCACAGAGCCCCCCTTACATCAGAGACCCCCGCCCCACAGAGCCCCTCTTACATCAGAGACCCCCTTACATCAGAGACCTCTCACAGATCCCCCCTTACATCAGAGACCCCCCTTACATCAGAGACCTCCCACAGAGACCCCCCTTACATCAGAGACCCTCCACAGAGCCCCCCCCCCTTACACCAGAGACCCTTCTTACATTAGAGACCCCCCACAGAGCCCCCCTTACATCAGAGCCCCCACTTACTTTAGAGACCCCCCACAGAGCCTCCCTTACATCAGAGCCCCCTTTACATTAGAGCCCCCACTTACATCAGAGACCCCCCCACGGAGCCCCCCTTACATCAGATAACTCCCACAGAGCCCCCCTTACATCAGAGACCCCCACAGAGTCCCCCTTACATCAGAGCCCCCCTTTACATCAGAGCCCCCACTTACATCAGCGACTCCCCACAGAGCCCCCCTTACTTTAGAGACCCTCTTACATCAGAGAACTCCCACAGAGCCCCCCTTACATCAGAGACCCCCCCACAGAGCCCCCCTTACATCAGAGCCCCCACTTACATCAGAGACCCCTCCGCAGAGCCCCCCTTACATCAGAGACCCCCCACAGAGCCCCCTTACTTTAGAGACCCCCTTACATCAGAGAACTCCCACAGAGCCCCCCTTACATCAGAGACCCCCCCAAGGAGCCCCCCTTACTTTAGAGACCCCCTTACATCAGAGAACTCCCACAGAGCCCCCCTTACATCAGAGACCCCCCACAGAGCCCCCCTTACAACAGAGACCCCCCCACAGAGCCCCCCTTACATTTGTTTTATATACTGAGGCAGGAGAGAGGGTGAGCTTACTCACCCCAGGATGGGGCGGGAGGAGGAGAAGCTGACGATCTCTCTCTCTCCTCTTGCATCCCTGTAGAGAGGAGGAGGGGATCTGTTAGCTGTGTGAGAGAGATACACAGCTCAGCCCTGAAGTCTGGAGGAGACACAGGCACAGCCGCACAGCGGGAGGTAAGCGGCGGCCACGGCCTGTGTTAACCCTGTCCAGGCCGCGGTCGCCACTTACCTCCCACTGTGCTGTCTGATCATCAACCGGCCACGGTTCCATACTGTCTCTGAGGCTAGCGCCGCTGCCCTTCTCGGCATGGCCGACTACAATCCTCACAGTATCGGTGCAATTTCTATACAGGATAAATGTCCCGCTGTCAAAAGCACGGTCAACATTAGTCGACATAGCATGCACATATACCAGGCCCCTTTCACCTCTCTTCCCGTGCCCCCGGCCTCCATCTTCACCGTTCCCGCTGGGACCACCGGCGTCCTCTTCTCTGTCCTCACTGGGACCCCTGACGCCATCTTTACTGTCATCACTGGAACCTCTCTCTGTTAAGCAGTTGCAGCACTCATGCACTCTCACTCTTTTTCCCCCTGCTCTCCATGTCCTGACAGTAGAGTACATTTAATAGTCCATATTAAAGGTTCTCATCAAATTGCAATTTTTTCTTGAACATTTGCGTTGCCACAAGCAACCCTCCATGTGTACTTCTAGCTTCATTCCACTTTCCCTGCCTCCCGCAGATCCGGTCTCACACTTGGCTTGGCACTTGAACAACAGTTCTGGGCACACAAATGGACTTTTTTTACTTTTTCTTCTGTCATTGCCAGAAGCAACCGTCCCAGAAACCAATGGCAAAATCCTGGAGGAGCCCCCAAATGTAGCAATATTTACAGGCACTAGGCCTTATGTGGGTCTGCCATTGTTACCGGTGACACTTCCAACACATTTAAGTTGTGAATCCAGGTGTGAGAATTGAGACAATGACCACTCCGGCATCTTTGGTTTGTTTTGTTCATTGTATTGTGGGGATGGGAGAAGGGAATGAGTGGAATACTCCTCTGGCTTAACTAGGTTACCTGGGACTTTATTTAAAAATGCCCGTTGACGCCAGCTGAATGCCGACCAGCGCTTCCTGGTGTTTTTAAGATACTGTAATGCTGAACTTGTGCTGGAACTTCGACTTTAACTTGTTTGTTAACTCTCCTCCTGTAATGTTCTGGTACCTTGGGTACCCTAATTACTCTTTTTCCTAAGTGTATGCGCCCCACCATTCTCTTTTGGTAAGGTGCGCATACACCTTTAAGACTGATGCTGTCATCACTGAGCGCCGGACTGAACAGCTATTTAAATCACCAGCTTTCACTCACATGTGTTCGTTCAATGTGCTTTGTCCCTTGATGCTGACCTGTCTTGGAGCTCTCATGCTTGCAAGCATACCTTGCTGTCGGAACCACGCTGCGCTGATCCCTGTATCCCACTACCGGATCATCCGCTCTTGCCGAACCTCTCCTCTGCTACATTGCTACTAGTGATAAGTACCCCACAGGGGAAACCTCTATACCCTTCATACTAAAAGCTTACACTATCTAGCTCTGCATACTAAAGACTATTACTGCATTTGCATTATCTAAGATTGCTAGCTCTTGAGCCTACTACCATCTGCTCTTGCACTGGGTTGATCTCTCCTGTATGTTCACCTGCTATTCTATCATCTGCTACCATACATGATTGCTCACCTATCTGCATCCCACCTGCTACTATCTTACTTTCAAGAACATTCCTTTCAAGTGTCTGTCATCTACCATCTCTACCCAACCTGTCTCTTCAGCCTATCATCACTGTGTTACTATATACATAAGTCACTCTAGGAACATCTTATTGAGTGTGTGTATTTACTTGCTGAATTGAGATCATCCACACACGATGAGTCTTGGGAGTTGGGATTGGTGTCTCAGCGTTTCTCTACATGACTACTGAAGTGGAATATTTCTGCAGCTGTAAATCCACATCATACATAAAACGCAGGAGCGTTACACCTCCAGCCCTTCACTGACTGAGGTAGCTCCTTGTCACTGCTTGTGCCGCTGCAACTTTTAACTCTGTACACTGCACACTGTATACATTAGCTCTTCAGGGCCCAACTGCTGGTTCCCCCTCTACACTTCAGGGTCCTCTGACTAGGCACCCCCTCTAACACTTCAGGGTCCTCTGACTAGGCACCCCCTTTACTACTTCAGGGTCCTCAGACTAGACACCCCCTTTACAGCTAGCTGACTCCTGGATCCCTGGAACCTTCTTTGTAATGGTCCCTTCTACACTTGGCATACTCCTAGGGGCAGTTCACAGTACTCACAACCTTTTCAGGCTTTCTTGGACTTGAACCCCTCTTCCTCCACTGGTCCTCGGCACATCGGATCCCCTCCGCAGCTCAACTCAGCATTTCCTGTATTCCCAGGCAGCCATCTGAGACACCCAATCCTTCTGACAGGGGGAGAGACAGACACAATTTCCCTCCTGGGACAAGGTCCGCCAAAGACCTTGCGTCATGCGCTCCCCACAAACTTATACCCACTCCCAGAATCCTCTGTGGCAGAATCTGACTTCTGGGGTAGACACAGGCCTGAATGTGCCTCTGATTGGATTTCCTCCACTTCCCAATGAGAATCCTCTCATGGAGCCAATGGGGAGACTCCCCTCTCAGCAGACAACCCTGGGAGAAATGACAGCCCAGCTGAAATCATGGCCCTGCAGTTAGGCAGCCAAGACCCACTATACTTTTACCTAGCACTTAACCTGTAGGGTGCTACATATATATATATATATATATATATATATATATATATATATATATATATATAATATATTGTAATATTATATAAAAATATGTCTATAACTAGTCTATACAGAACCACAATCTTCATTGCTGTGTAGAGTTAAAGCTGTATTAAACCCAAAGCCAAACATTTTTATATTGCAGCTTCCAAATCATTAGATGTGATGGCTGTATAAGTTTTAATTTTTTTTCAGGCTTTTTCTTCTCTATTTTCACCTGGTGATCTGGCCAGTAACACACCTAATGGTCAAACATTCCCATAGAGTTGAAGCTGTTATAGCTGCAAAGGGTGGGCCAACTCAATATTAAACCCTACAGACTAAGACAAGGATGCCATTAAAGTCCATGTGAGTGTAAAGGCAGGCGTCCCAATACTTTTGACAATATAGTTTATATATATATATATATATATATATATATATATGTGTGTGTGTGTGTGTGTGTGTGTGTGTATATATATATATATTATATAAAATATGTCTATAACTAGTCTATACAGAACCATCATCTTCATTGCTGTGTAGAGTTAAAGCTGTATTAAACCCAAAGCCAAACATTTTTATATTGCAGCTTCCAAATCATTAGATGTGATGGCTGTATAAGTTTTAAATTTTTCAGGCTTTTTCTTCTCTATTTTCACCTGGTGATCTGGCCAGTAACACACCTAATGGTCAAACATTCCCATAGAGTTGAAGCTGTTATAGCTGCAAAGGGTGGGCCAACTCAATATTGAACCCTACGGACTAAGGCTAGGATGCCATTAAAGCCCATGTGAGTGTAAAGGCAGGTGTCCCAATACTTATGACAATATAGTTTATATATACAGTATATATATATATATATATATATACATATATATATATATATATATATACTGTATATATGTGTGTTTGCGTATATATATATATATATATATATATATATATGTATATATAATATTATATAAAATATGTCTATAACTAGTCTATACAGAACCATACTATTAATTGCTGTGTAGAGTTAAAGCTGTATTAAACCCAAAATCAAAACATTTTTATATTGCCGCTTCCAAATCATTAGATGTGATGGCTGTATTAGTTTTCATTTTTTTCCCCTCTTTTTTTACCTGGTGATCTGGCCAGTAACACACCTAATGGTCAAACATTCCCATAGACACACTCCTAAACCTTGTGGATTCCTTCTTGGGGATCATAAAAAGTAGGATGCTTCATTTCCTGCCGCACACATCTACTGTATATAACATTTTATTTTATAGTTTTATTTCTTTCGGCCAGATTATCTGAAAGACAAAACGCAGTCGGCGGTAAATAGCTTTTCAGACTTCTTCCAGAATCTGGTGCTTTGCCCGGAGTTCTTCCTAAGGCCCCCCCAGCAGGCAGCTGTCTGGTTAACACGAGCCTCATAAATCTGCGCTGGAATGCGGACGGCCATAAATCAGCCCATAATACACAGGAGCTTCCCAAATGGGATGTCTAACTATACTCAGGAATGTAAACGTGATCATTATGTATAAATATCCATCATGGGCAGCCTGAGAGGTGACAGTTTGTGCCAGCCGGGAACATTTTCTGCGACCACCTCATTCCATGTCACAGCTCTGATCCCTACTGCAAATTCTTTATTAATGTTCAACTGATGGCAAACATCTCAATACACTCCTGGAATATCTATAGAGAAGCTGTTACCAGACAGCACAACCAGGTCCCTGACCTCCACTGCAGAAGCAGCAGCATAGTTTGGTCAAGAACACACCCCCAGCCTCCTTATTGGATAATGAAGGAGCAGCAGAGCACTGATTATTGGACAATCAAGGAGCAGTAGAGCACTGATTATTGGACAATCAAAGAGCAGCAGAGCACTGCTTATTGGACAATCAAGGAGCAGCAGAGCACTGATTATTGGACAATCAAGGAGCAGCAGAGCACTGATTATTGGACAATCAAGGAGCAGCAGAGCACTGCTTATTGGACAATCAAGGAGCAGCAGAGCACTGATTATTGGACAATCAAGGAGCAGCAGAGCACTGCTTATTGGACAATCAAGGAGCAGCGGAGCACTGATTATTGGACAATCAAAGAGCAGCAGAGCACTGCTTATTGGACAATCAAGGAGCAGCAGAGCACTGCTTATTGGACAATCAAGGAGCAGCAGAGCACTGCTTATTGGACAATCAAGGAGCAGCAGAGCACTGATTATTGGACAATCAAGGAGCAGCAGAGCACTGCTTATTGGACAATCAAGGAGCAGCGGAGCACTGATTATTGGACAATCAAAGAGCAGCAGAGCACTGATTATTGGACAATCAAAGAGCAGCAGAGCACTGCTTATTGGACAATCAAGGAGCAGCAGAGCACTGCTTATTGGACAATCAAGGAGCAGCAGAGCACTGCTTATTGGACAATCAAGGAGCAGCGGAGCACTGATGATCTATCACTCTGCTTTCTTCTCCTTTCAGCATGTTTCTTCTCAACACATGTGCATAGCAGTGCAGCCTCCTACTTCCCCTCTTTCTCTGGTTTACACTATTGCAGGTGCGGGAATTGCACCTGTTCCTGCACCTGCAACCACCCTCAGCCAAAACTCGTGAGGGAGGGGGGCAGCTATGAATTCTTAATGGCAACTCCAATCATCTGAAAAATGCAGCCCTTTGGGGGTGCGGGAGCCACCGGGAATTTTCTTTAATTCAATACTGAATAAATTAACAAACCTGATATAATGAATAAAAATGGATAAAAAAAAGTTGAACTATTATTAGTTAGAAAGAGAGAAATAAAAAAGGGAAAATTACTTAAGAGGAGAAAGAATGAATAAGGGCTGGTTAGCGTAAATTAGGTGTTAATAAGGGGTTAAATAGAGAAGAGTGTATTTTTACTAGTCAAGTTGCTTTAAAGTTCAGTTTTTTTTTTTTCTTTATTAATAAAACCAAGGTTTATTTTCCACAAATTTGCAATTTTCTTTATTTTAATACTGAAAAAATTAACAAACCTGATACCTTGAATAAAAATTGATAAAAAAAAAATGTAACTATTATTATTTAAAAAGATATAAATAAAAAAGGGAAAATTACTTAAGGGGAGAAGGAGTGAATTAGAGCTGGTTAGTGTAAACTAAAGCTGGATACACACTATCCAACTTTTGTTGTCAGATTTCCTTCAGATTTACCTTTTCTATGTAGTGCAAGGGACTGCCAGATTGCATACAAATTGAAAGTGTTTGGGTTTGACCTCATATTATCTGGTTTTGGTAAATCTAAAGGAAAAAATCTTCAGAAAATCCTATAGTGTGTATGGCCCATTAGTGTTAGTAAGGGGTTAAATAGAGAAGGGTGTATTTTTTCTTGTCAAGTTGCTTTAAAGTTCATTCTATTTTTTTATTATTAACTTCTTCACATCCGCGCTATACCCGAAGCACGGCTACAGCGCGGACTTGGATTTCCGGGAGGCCGTCTTTAACCTTCCTAGCGGTATTCCCGAGTGTGACTCGGGGTTAGATTTTAGAGCAAAAAGCGGTAACCCCGAGCCACACTCGGGGTAGCGCTAGGAAGATCGCTGGATGCTGGTAGAGGTTTTACTTACCTTTTCTCCGGGATCCAGCGATGTCTGCGGGCGGTATGCGGCGGCGGAGCTTCCTCCCGATCGTCTACGAGCCCCGGCTTCCGTCTCCGGCGACGTGACGTTCGCAGGGGGGTGGAACCGGCGGCAAATTCGAATGTAAAACACACCAAACACACTGATACCATCCAAAATAAAATAAAATCACATTACATTGCCCCCCAGTGCCCTTTCCTGCAGCTTTACTGTACTTTTTATGTAAATATATGTATATATATATATATATATATATATACAGTATATATATATATATACACACACATATATATATATATATATATATATATATATATATATATATATATATATACGTGTATATATATATATATATATATATATATATATACATACACGTATATATATATATATATAACTGTATACATAATATATATATATAATAAATGTATACAGTTGGTTTGGGCTGCTCATTCACAAGAATTACATGCAAAATAATGGTACCGCTTTCAGCACCTAAAATCCAAAAGAATCATACCGCCAGGGAGGTTAAACGGCCTCCCAGAGACAGGCTCCCCACGCGCTCCCGCGAGCGCGCATCGGGGAAAATCTGTGTCGGCCGTGTCCCTTGGACACAGCCAATCACAGATCGTGGTAAATGGCCAATCACAGCGGCCATTTACCACGTGATCGGCCCATGCAATGAGAGATGATCTCATATGTAGATCATCTCTCATCGCCAGCGCTCCTTCCTCACATAGAGACTGCAGTGTGAGGAAGAGGAGAGCCGATCAGCCGTTCGGGGACACAGAGGAATGTAATCAGGGCACTGATCACCAGTGCCCTGATTACACAAGGTAAATAAAACACACTAAGTGCCCACCATCAGTGCCCACAGTGCCCGCCATCAGTGCCCACAATCAGTGCCCATAGTGCTGCCAGTCAGTGCCCATCAGTGCCTGCTCATCTAGGCACTGATGAGCACTGACTGTCAGCACTATGGGCACTGAGTGTGGGCACTGATGGTGCTGCCCATCAGTGCTCATAAGTGCTGCCCATCAGTGCTCATCAGTGCCACCCGTCAGTGTCCATCAGTGCCACCCGCCCGTGCCCATCAGTGCCGTCTATCAGTGCCCATTAGTGCCGCCCATCAGTGCCACCTCTCAGTGCCCAGCAGTGCCACCTCTCAGTGCCCAGCAGTGCCACCTATCAGAGCTCATCAGTGTCGCCTACCAGTGCTCATCAGTGCGGCATATTAGTACCTCCTCATCAGTGCCACCTCATCAGTGCCCATAAGTGCCACCTCATCAGTGCCCATAAGTGCCACCTCATCAGTGCCCATCAGTGCAGCCTATCAGTGCCCATCAGTGCGCCTCATCAGCGCACATCAGTGAAGGAGAAAAATGTATTTATTTTCAAAATTTACTCGCAGAAAATAAGAAAAACTTTTTTTTTTTTCTAAATTTTCTCTTTTTTCTTTTTTTTTGTAAAAAATAAAAAACCCAGAGATGATTAAATACCACCAAAAGAAAGCTCTATTTGTGTGAAAAAAAGGACGAAAAATTCATACTGGTTCAGTGTTGAATGACCGCGCAATGGTCATTCAAAGTGTGAGAGCACTGAAAGCTAAAAATTGGTCTGGATGGGAAGGGGGTTTAAGTCAGGCATGTCCAAAGTCCGGCCCGCGGGCCAATTGCGGCCCCCAGGCCCCTTTAATACGGCCCCACAGATAATTTGGAAAAATCTATTATTGTGGCCCCTGTGAATCCCTGCTCAGGACCACTGGGATCTCTGGATCTTTCAACACCCATGTTACTTGTGAATACACTAAATGTTAACATCCACCACCCATCCCCACCAGCTTTATATCCCTTGCTCAATATGGCCTCAGACTTAAGGCCCGTACACACGATACGAAAATCGGAAGTAAAATTTCGTCCGACTAACGATCTGCTGATTTTCGGATTGTTAGTATGGTGCTTTCAACAGCCGATAACAAATTTTCGGACAACAGAATCTGGATGTGCAGGCTATAAAATTTTTATCGTACGTCAACACAACGTCCGATTTTCCTTTAATTAGTACAGTTATCGTCCGAAAAAAAATCATAAGAGCAAAACTAGGCATGCTCAGAAACGAAAGAACACATACAAAACAATTCAACACATGACATCACTTCTGAAGTTGAATTCTGTCGTACGAGAATTTTCATATGAAAGTAACCTCTTCACTTTTGACATGAGACTAGCATGCAACAAAAATCAGACACAAGATGGTTCGATAATCTGATCGTGTGTACGAGGCTTTAGCCTGATAACGGAGCACTAAAAAACACAAATAAATTTGGCGCTAGTATGACAGGACCAGCGCTCTCTCCATGATAACTGGCATAACACCTGTTTAGATTTGTCATCCATGTGACGAAATGAAAAGTATGCCGTTTGCAATAAACTTTGCATAAAATAGTTAATTTGCATTTAATTTTAAAGGTCCAAAGAATGTCAGGCAAAATGGTCGGCCCTCCCGCATGTTCACTTCATCAAATCTGGCCCTCTTTGAAAAAAGTTTGGACACCCCTGGTTTAAGTGCACAGAAGGCAAGTGGTTAATGAAACAAAGGTTTATTTTCCACAATTTTGCAATTTTCTTTAATTCAATACTAAATAAATTAACAAACCTGATAACATGAATAAAAATGGATAAACATTTTTTTAACTATTACTGGTTAGAAAGTTAGAAATAAAAAAAAAAAAGGGAAAATGACTTAAGGGGAGAAGGAGTGAAATAGAGCTGGTTAGTGTAAACTAAGTGTTAATAAGGGATTAAATAGAGAAGAGTGTATTTTTACTTGTCAAGTTGCTTTAAAGTTCAGTTCTAGCTGACCAAGATTTCCTATCCTTATTCCTATTGGGGTAGATTAATCTGAAAAGAAATTGATTATTGATCAAAGCCTGCATGGCCACCATTAGAAAAGATCAAAGCGTGTATGGCCACCATTAGAGACTTTCAGGTTAATTAACCGAAAATTACGAGTGTGTGTGTGGGCATAACTGGAGAGCTAGATCCTATCCTTGCTGTATAAGTATATGGTGGTGATGATGGCCATGATACATGCACAGGCTGAAGGGTGCATGTGCGTAGTTTGCTATGGAGTGTATGCTCTGAAATCTATTTGTTTTCTGGCTACGTGATGATGAACCTAAAATAAATATGCAATTTCTAATCTAACTGCTGTTATCCGGTGTACATGTGCATACAACATAGGAATACAACCACATAGAGGGCACATTATTATATTATTACAAAGTAAAAGAGCTGGAGTGCATACTGTGCATATTCATAAAATATATATATATATTGTAGTCCTGGGTCCCCTCTCGGTGCTCCCCAAGTTTGATGTCCCTGTCACATATGGTTTGGGAGCAGTGCCATACCAAGCTGACCAAGATTTCCCATAGACGCAATGAGCACTAAAAGCTGAACATTGGTCTGGGCAGGAAGGGGGTGAGAGTGCCCTGTATTTAAGTGGTTAAGGGGAACCATATGAAAGAATTAAAAACAAAAAAACAGTGTGGGGTCCCCCCCCAAAATCTATAAATTCAAAGGGAAACTCCATGCCAAAATTAATAAAAAAGGAAAGGAGGGGGGGATGAGCAAGCGGCCCCCTCCTTCCTGAACCATACCAGGCTGCTTGCCCTTAACATGGGGAGGGGGTTTTGGGGTACCCCCCAAAGCACCTTGTCCCCATGTTAATGGGGACAAGGGCCTCTTCCCAACAACCCTGGGCAGTGGTTGTGGGGGTCTGCGGTAGGGGCTTATCAGAAACTGGAAGCCTTCTTTAAAAGGGGGCCCCCAGATCCCACCCCCTCCCACCCATTCACCAAAAGTGTCTATAAGCAAGAACAACGATAGTCCCTGGATGTAAATCCATCGTCAATCACGTCACCTGACGTCAGAAGGGGTGGTGCCATTGGGTGACGTAGCCCGATGGCCCCGTCCCTTGTCTATATACAGTAAGAGCTGTCAAAGCAGAAAGAAGGCATTTGGCGGGATGCCTCCCAAGAGGCAGAAGCATTTGTTTTTTTTTCCGGGTCCGACGGGCATGGTGATTGAGGATGTATTTACATCGAGGGACAATATATATATATATTTTTTTAATAAAGGACTTGTCAAAAACTGTGTCCTGTGCTTCTTACTTTTTGACACTTTTTTTGGTGAATGGGTAGGGGTACCTCTACCCATTCACATAGGGGGGTCAGGATCTGGGGCCCCCCTTGTTAAAGTGGGCTTCCAGTTTCCGATAAGTCCTCTGCCCCCAGACCCCGACAACCACAGCCCAGGGTTGTCAGGAAGAGGCCCCCCTACCACAAAGCACCCACCCTCCCATGTTGAGGGCATGTGGTCTGGTATGGTTCAGAAGGGGGGCCCTCGCTCATCCCCCCTCCTTTTCTGACCTGCCAGTCTGCATGCTCGGATAAAGGTCTGGTAGGGATTTGGGGGGGGCCCTAATCATGTTGGAGAAATAGTGCCTCATTGTTGGTGTCAGTGGAAGGAGCAGGGCAGCCATCAAAAATGTTGGGGCCCCTTACACAGCTTTAGGCATGGGCCCCTCCGGGCTTGACAACCAATATTCCCCAGGGCCCACCCACTGGCCATCCCACCGATTCCTTCAGTGCTTACAATTCTATTTTAACACTCTTACAACTTAATATATGAAAATTAATCCAATCCAGCAAAGATACAGCCCCAAATATTCAGCAAAGAGACATTCCAATCCAGCAAAGGAATGGCCTCAAATATTCAGAAAGCCTGACCCAACAAAGAGACATCCCTTCAGCTTCGGCTTACTCTGTGGCCGCCCTGCTATAGCAATTGCTAGTTACTACAACGACAACAACTCAATCTCGTTGGTTGGGGCCTGGCTGGGTGGCCAAGCTCCTCGGAATCCCTAGGCCCCCTTTTCATGTGTATTGGCTGCCCCCCCCCCCCCCCCTGATGCCAGCCCTGGGCAGGAGTGATGTCCCACTCTTGGTGTCAGTGAGAAGAATAGTGACCCATCATTGGTGTTAATGGGAAGAATAGTGCCCCATCATTGGTGTCAGTGGGAGGAGTTATGCCCACTCTTGGTGACAGTGGGAAGAATAATACTCTATTGTTGGTGTCGTGTTGGAAGACTAGTGCCCCATCATTGGTGTCAGTGGTAGGAGTTATGTCCCACTCTTGGTGACAGTGGGAAGAATAATACTCCATCCTTGGTGTCATGTTGGAGAATAGCGCGCCATCATTGGTGTCAGTGGTAGGAGTTATGCCCCACTCTTGGTGACAGTGGGAAGAATAATACTCTATTGTTGGTGTCGTGTTGGAAGACTAGTGCCCCATCATTGGTGTCAGTGGTAGGAGTTATGTCCCACTCTTGGTGACAGTGGGAAGAATAATACTCCATCCTTGGTGTCATGTTGGAGAATAGCGCGCCATCATTGGTGTCAGTGGTAGGAGTTATGCCCCACTCTTGGTGACAGTGGGAAGAATAATACTCCATTGTTGGTGTCATGTTGGAAGAATAGTGCCCAATCATTGGTGTCAGTGGTAGGAGTTATGCCCCACTCTTGGTGACAGTGGGAAGAATAATACTCCATTGTTGGTGTCATGTTGGAAGAATAGTGCCCAATCATTGGTGTCAGTGGTAGGAGTTATGCCCCACTCTTGGTGACAGTGGGAAGAATAATACTCCATTGTTGGTGTCATGTTGGAAGAATAGTGCCCAATCATTGGTGTCAGTGGTAGGAGTTATGCCCCACTCTTGGTGACAGTGGAAAGAATAATGCCCCAATGGTCAGATATGGGCTAGCAAAGGGTCGCATTTGGTTTGTGGGCCAATGTTTGGAGACCACTGACATAGAACATCAAAGGAGCTCTACAGAAGTTCAATAAGGACCCTGGATAACTTATTAATATTCCATTTGCATTTTTTTTTCTCTCACACAGCAACTCCACTTCCAACTAAAATGATTTCAGCATCTGCCCGGACCCAACAAACTATCAGGTCATTTCGGGTGTTGACTATAAGAGGAACCTATATGGCGCAAGGTTTCAGGCAGCCTAAGCTATTAACAGCTTTAGGGACTTGCTAGAGCCAGGCTGCTAAACTTTATTTTGGAAGGCACCACTGAGTCCCGGTTCTCGCTGCTGCCAGCAGTGTCCGGTTACGGTCAGCTCATTGGCGTGCGTTTTGTCTGCATTTATGAGTGAGGAATGCCAAGGATGCCTGCAGATTACTTTCAGCCTACAAAAAAAAAAAAAAAAAGGAAGTATTATAGGAAGAGGAGCTGAGAGTCCCTTCGATCCAGGATCCCTTTCATCTAGGAAATGTACAGTTCAAAAAATAACAACGCAGATTAAAATATTATACGTAAATAAATGGTGATTGTCTAAGGTTTCAGAGAGCTGGGCTATAACAAGGAGACCATTCATGCTCTATTACGGGAGTTGGAAAATGAAGGCCTGATGTGTAGATTAGAGAAAATCCACAAAGGAACTGGGGAAAGAAACAAAGGGATACCAAGAGAGTGTAGGAAAAATACAGTATATCATACAAAAATTCTAATATTTATTTAGAAAATATTAAAAATAACCCCTATAGAATACAATCTAAGGGGGTATAAAATGAACAAACATATTAAAAATATACGAGAAATTCATCAAGCATTATTCAATGATCCTGATTGCATACTTCCAGAAGACTGACGCGTTTCGGCCCTTGCGGTCTTCCTCAGGGGGACGGCGTTGATTAGCAGATCAGAAAGCTTTTTAAAGTACAAAGGTGCAGTGAGTATGCGTCAAAAAAGGAGAGACAAGCCTATGCAATAAATCCCACAAATTAGAGATTCTCATTGAATGCGCTTACATGATTAAGATTTACATAGAAAACATTTTGCATGTCAGCGTTTTACAAAGCCTCATGGGACGTGTAGTTCCGCAACAGCTGGAGGGCCATAGTTTGGAGATCCCTGGTGTAAAAGCAGGTGACCCAATACTTTTGACAATTTAGTGTATGTACGGTATGTATGAATGTGAGTTGGGGACCATAGATTGTATGGGGGAGAGAAAGAACACAGGTAAAAGTGTTGGCACTTTACATATGCCTTTAAGGCACAGGGCCACAAGCGCAATGAACTGCTGATCGGATATGCATTCCAAATAGCTGGATCAAACCTGCAAGGACTTCTTCATCATCATAGCAGGGACTCCCCCTTGCAGCCCCCCCTCCCCCCTAGGAATGCAATGAGTGAGCAAGATGTAGTTATGTAAGACTCCCCCTACAGCATTAGCAGCCTGTGCACAGCAAATAAAGATAATCACTTCCCGAAAATGGATCTAATGACCCTGTAAGGTGGATCAGAGGCAAGACCACCCCCATCAGAGGAAAGGGACACCCCTGGGTGCAGGTGGCATGCACCCTCCTCCCTTCACCCACCCGCTCCTTGGTGAAAGTGCTCCTGGCCCTGGTCACAGCTAGGCACCCACCCACAGCACTGTCCTTCTCTGCCCCCTGACTTCAGCCTCCACAGCACTGTCCTTCTCTGCCCCCTGACTTCAGCCTCCACAGCACTGTCCCTCTCTGCCCCCTGACTTCAGCCCCCATGGCACTGTCCCTCTCTGCCCCCTGACTTCAGCCCCCATGGCACTGTCCCTCTCTGCCCCCTGACTTCAGCCTCCACAGCACTGTCCTTCTCTGCCCCCTGACTTCAGCCTCCACAGCACTGTCCCTCTCTGCCCCCTGACTTCAGCCCCCATGGCACTGTCCCTCTCTGCCCCCTGACTTCAGCCTCCACAGCACTGTCCTTCTCTGCCCCCTGACTTTAGCCCCCACAGCACTGTCCCTCTCTGCCCCCTGACTTCAGCCCCCACAGCACTGTCCCTCTCTGCCCCCTGACTTCAGCCCCCACAGCACTGTCCCTCTCTTCCCCCTGACTTCAGCCCCCATGGCACTGTCCCTCTCTGCCCCCTGACTTCAGCCCCCACAGCACTGTCCCTCTCTGCCCCCTGACTTCAGCCCCCATGGCACTGTCCCTCTCTGCCCCCTGACTTCAGCCCCCACAGCACTGTCCCTCTCTGCCCCCTGACTTCAGCCCCCATGGCACTGTCCCTCTCTGCCCCCTGACTTCAGCCCCCACGGCACTGTCCCTCTCTGCCCCCTGACTTGACTTCAGCCCCCACGGCACTGTTCCTCTCTGCCCCCTGACTTCAGCCCCCACAGCACTGTCCCTCTCTGCCCCCTGACTTCAGCCCCCATCGCACTGTCCCTCTCTGCCCCCTGACTTCAGCCCCCACAGCACTGTCCCTCTCTGCCCCCTGACTTCAGCCCCCACAGCACTGTCCCTCTCTGCCCCCTAACTTCAGCCTCCACAGCACTGTCCTTCTCTGCCCCCTGACTTCAGCCCCCATGGCACTGTCCCTCTCTGCCCCCTGACTTCAGCCCCCACAGCACTGTCCCTCTCTGCCCCCTGACTTCAGCCCCCATGGCACTGTCCCTCTCTGCCCCCTGACTTCAGCCCCCATGGCACTGTCCCTCTCTGCCCCCTGACTTCAGCCCCCACAGCACTGTCCCTCTCTGCCCCCTGATTTCAGCCCCCATGGCACTGTCCCTCTCTGCCCCCTGACTTCAGCCCCCATGGCACTGTCCCTCTCTGCCCCCTGACTTCAGCCCCCACGGCACTGTCCCTCTCTGCCCCCTGACTTCAGCCCCCACGGCACTGTCCCTCTCTGCCCCCTGACTTCAGCCCCCATGGCACTGTCCCTCTCTGCCCCCTGACTTCAGCCCCCATGGCACTGTCCCTCTCTGCCCCCTGACTTCAGCCCCCACGGCACTCTCCCTCTCTGCCCCCTAACTTCAGCCTCCACAGCACTGTCCTTCTCTGCCCCCTGACTTCAGCCCCCATGGCACTGTCCCTCTCTGCCCCCTGACTTCAGCCCCCACAGCACTGTCCCTCTCTGCCCCCTAACTTCAGCCTCCACAGCACTGTCCTTCTCTGCCCCCTGACTTCAGCCCCCATGGCACTGTCCTTCTCTGCCCCCTGACTTCAGCCCCCACGGCACTGTCCCTCTCTGCCCCCTGACTTCAGCCCCCACGGCACTGTCCCTCTCTGCCCCCTGACTTCAGCCCCCACAGCACTGTCCCTCTCTGCCCCCTGATTTCAGCCCTCACAGCACTGTTACAGTGCATCCGGAAAATATTCACAGCGCTTCATTTTTTCCACATTTTGTTATGTTACAGCCTTATTCCAAAATTGATTAAATTCATTATTTTCTTCAAAATTCTACAAACAATCTACAAACAAATTTTTTTCCAACAAATAGAGCTTTCTTTTGGGGGTATTTGATCACCTCTGCGATTTAGATTTTTTGCGCTATAAACAAAAAAAAGCTACAATTCTGAAAAAAATATATTTTTCACTTTCTGCTATACAACAATCCCAATAAAAAAAACAAATGTTTTCATCATTTTAGGCCAATTTGTTTTCTGCTACATATTTGTGGTAAAAAAAACAATAAGAGTATATTGATTGATTTGTGCAAAAGTTATCGTATCTACAAACTAGGAGAAAGATTTATGTCATTTTTATTTATTTTTATTTTTGTACTAGTAATGGCAGCGATCTGAGATTTTTAGCGGAACTGAGACATTGCGGCGGACAGATCGGACCCCTAACTGACACTTTTGGGGGGACCAGTGACATTACTACTACATTACTACTAAAAATATGCACTGTTTAGGTCCTTTCACACGAGCGGTGCGCTCGGCGGACTCCACTTTACTCTGCGGGGGATCGATCCGCCAATCCCCGCTGAGCAGGCGGATGACAGCTCCGTCCTCTGTCGTACTTTGCAGAGACAGACCTGTCAGATCCCAGCTCTCCTCTATGGGAGATCGGATGATAAGGGACTGCCTGTCCATTTTCATCCGATCCTATCCATTCTGATCCTCCAGGCGGATTGGAAAATAGGGTTTCCATCTGTCTGGATTTCACGGACAGGATCGGAACGGATAGCAGCGGGTGTCAGCGAAGATGTCTCCACTAACATTCGCTACTCCATAGGGCTGCATGGAGTATCCGATCCAGTCTGCCTAAAAAAAAGCCTGTGTGAAAGGGGCCTTACTATAATAATGACACTGGCAGGGAAGGGGTTAACCCAGGGGCGATCAAATAGTTAAGTGTGAGCCTAGGGGGTGCTTTCTAGCTGTGTGGGGGATGGGCTTGTATAATCAATACACAGCCCATGTGTTCCTAAATAGGAGGAACACAGGAGCTCTGCACTGATTGCTAAGAGAACAACGGTCTGATGTGTTTACAAGAGCAGACCGCCATTCTTTCTTCACGGGGAGCGATCGCGGGTGCCCGGTGGCAATGACGGCCATCGCCCTGTGGATCGGCTTCCACGCTGGCTGGTGGGTGGCATGCGTGCGCCCCAAGGAACGCTCCCGCGAACCGCCGTACAGGGGTTAACCCAGGGGCGATCAAAGGGTTAGGTTTGAGCCTAGGGGGTGCTTTCTAACTGTGGGGGAGGTGGGCTTGTAAAATCAATACAGAGACCTGTGATCCTAAATAGGAGGAACACAGGAGCTCTGCATTGATTGCTGAGAGAACAACAGTCTGCTGTGTTTATTACAGCAGACCGGCATTCTCTCTTCAAGGGGAGCGATCATGGGTGCCTGGCGGCAACTGACCCCTGCGGCTCAGCTTCCTAGCTAGCGAGTGGGCACGCGCGTGCGCCCCCAGGATCACTCCCGCAGAGCGCCGTACAGGTACGGCCAGGGCCATCTTTAACACAGGGCAAAAGGGGCAGCTGCCCAGGGCCCAGTCATTGGTGTGGGGCCCAAAGAAGCTGCCCCTTGAGCCCACACTGTCCACAAATTGTTGATAAGTGGATTTGGGAGGGCCCAAGAAAACGTTTGCCCAGGGCCCAATAAATATTAAAGAAGGCCCTGGGTACGGCTATTCCCGGGAACCTGCCGACCAGCTGCCGCCTATATACAGTGGCAGGTCGGCAGGTTCCCTCGAATCGCCGTACCTGTATGGCGGTCCGCAGGAGTGAACCTGGGGGCGCGCATGCACCACCCCCTCACCAGCGGGGAAGCCAATCCACGGGGCCAACGCCTGTGATTGCCGCCATGAAGAAAGAGTGGTTTTGGTTTTGTTTTTTATCTCAACAAAAGTGGAGTTACGCTTTAAATTGTGATAGTAAGGGGGAGGGGTTAGAATCCTTGTAATTTTTTTGGTCCTATAAAGGAACACAGGTCTCTGTGTTGATTTCACAAGCCTATCCCCAATACAGTTAGAAAGCATCCCCAAGGCTCACATTTAACCCTTTGATCGCCCCCTGGTGTTTTATTTTTTCAGCTGTCTGGAACTTCTTTCCTAGAACGCCATGTTTGTCTTGCTGTTGGAAGGCCGTCTACATCCGATGAGGTTTCTTCACTTGTCTCTACAAGCGTTCATTTGAACTCACTGACAATGGAAAAAACAAAGGTGCGGGTGGTAACAAATGACTCCACAATGATGCCAGCTGCTCTTGCTCAACACCTTAAGTGTAGCAGAGACAATGAGAGCGCCTGTCATCGCGTTGCCAAACACCGGCAGCCAACAAGCGTGTCCCACTCAACTCAATAACTCCGACTTTCTCTTATCTTTTCATAAGCTGGAGATGAAAAGCCAAATCCTCCATAATCCTTTTCTCTTTTTGTTAGATTGTTCCAGGCAGCTGCGAGCCCCATACCAGCCGCCAAAGACAAGCACTTTAATGGTGCGATAACGCGGCTGCCTGAACGGCATCGTTGATTGGCTAATCTTTTTTCGTAAAGTGTTTCGACACTCCGGTCTGTTACCAGTCTAGACAGATTGATTGCGGTGAACTGATGTGGCTTTGACATAAAGGACGCCGAGCCCGACATCACTTAACGCCACGGATATTACACGCCACTTGACAAATAAAAGTGGAACTCCAGCCAAAACTGTTTTTTTCAGCTCCGGAAGGTTTTATCCCCTTAATGACCAGGCCATTTTTTGTGATTCAGCATTATTTTGCTTTAACTGACAATTGCGCGGTCGTGCGACACTGTACCCAAATACAATTGATGTCCTTTTTTCCCCACAAATAGAGCTTTCTTTTGGTGGTATTTGATCATCTCTGCGGTTTTTAGACTTTGCGCTATAAACAAAAAAATAGCGACAATTTTGAAAAAAACACCAATATTTTTTACTTAACCGTTTCCCGACCACCCGCCGCCTTTTTACTGCGGCAGGGTGGCTCTCCTGCGCAAACTGACATAGACCTACATTGGTCGCAGCTAGGGGGCGAGCGCTTGCCGCCGCCAGCGTGCTCCCGCCCCCACTCGTCAGCCAGGAAGCCGATGCACGGAGCAGGTGGCTCCAATTGCCACCTGACACCCACGATCGCTCCCCACTGAGAGAGAAGGATGGTCGGTTGTTGTAAACACAGCCAACAGTTCTTCTCCCTGGAATGATCACAGAGCTCCTGTGATCCTTCTATATAGGATCACAGGTCTCTATGGTCATTTCAGAAGCCATGCCACCCCACAGTTAGAATCACTCCCCTAGGCTCACATTTAACCCCTTGATCACCATTACTGTTAACCCCTTCCCTGCCAGTGGCATTATTACAGTAACAGTGCATATTTATAGCACTGATTACTGTAGTAATGACACTGGTCCCCCCAAAAGTGTCAAAAATGTCAGTTAGGGGTCTGATCTGTCCGCCGCAATGTCGCAGTCCCGCAAAAAATCCCAGATCGCCACCATTGCTAGTAAAAAAAAAAAAAGAAAACAATAAAAAAATGACATAAATCTTTCCCGTAGTTAGTAAACGCGATAACTTTTGCGCAAACCGATCAAAATACGCTTATTGCTATTTTTTTTTTACCAAAAATATGTAGCAGAAAACTAATTGGCCTAAAATGTTAAAAAAATTTAATTTTTAAAAAACATTTTTTGGGAATGTTATATAGCAGAATGTGAAAAATATTGTTTTTTTTTTTTTCAGAATTGTCGCACTTTTTTTGTTTATAGCGCAAAAAATAAAAATCGCACAGGTGATCAAATACCACCAAAAGAAAGCTCTGTTTGTGGGAAAAAAAGGACATCAATTTTATTTCAGTACAGCGTCGCATGACCACGCAATTGTCTGTTAAAGTAACGCAGTGCCGAATCGCAAAAAATGGCCTGGTCATTAAGGGGGAAAATCCTTACGGTCCAGAAGTGGTTAAAGTAGTATTAAAGGGTAACTTCACTTTTGTGGGGAAAAAAAATAGCAAATAAAGAAAAAACAATATAGCGTATACAATTGTGACACAAATCATATTGTGATTGAATGTTATTAAAAATGACCTTTCCTTTTTACTCTGCAGCTGTTGCAATTTTCTGAAAATGCAATGCAATATGGCCGCCTGGAGCTGTTCTGTACACAGAATGTATACTGACCACACCCCCAGAAACATCATTTCCTGCTTGTGTGATTGGCTCACCAATTTTCCCAGAAGTCTGCACTAAGATACAAGTCAGATTTCTGGCATCCCCTGCAACAAAAATGTCATTTTTGGTGAGATACTCCCAATAGTAACACGTCTAAAGGGATGCAGGCCCAGCAGATTTCCTCATTAGATCCCTGCAGCTGACACAGCTGATAGATACTTATGAAACCACTCCCATTAGACCCACTCAGCACAGAAGAACAAACAATGATTTCTTCAGAATAATGAAAGGTAGGAATCTGCAACAAAGTTTGTTACAATCCTTGCAATGCACAGAGATCACCCAGAGGGGAATGTTTTTTTCTCAACAAAAGTGGAGTTACGCTTTAAACGTGGATAGTAGGGGGAGGGGTTAGAATTCTTATAGTTTTTTTTATTGCTAAAACACACTTTTGCGGTTAGGTCAGCACAGGAGTTATCGCATAACGAATTAAGTTGGCAAGTGTAGCACTGTCCCCATAGGGCTTGCTGTGTGATGAATTTTTAGACCTCCCTCTGGTTACCCGGGGACAGTTGCTGGGGGTTTTTCACATATCCCTCCTTACTCCTGTTTGCTCCTTACTCAATAAGCAGTCCGGGGTATTTGTTTTTTTTATTTTATTTATTGTGGAACTTGGATGGGAGAAGGGAATAGTGGGATACTCCAACTGGAACTATTTACAGTAGATAAGGACAACTCTTACTTGGCCTCACCGGCTTATTTGTGGAAGCAGTCACACTGCTTTTACCTTACCGCCACTTGTATGGAAGAATTAAGTCTTCTTGTTCTCTCTAGCAGCAGACTTGATGCGACTACTTTATCTCCAGGACACTCTCTAGCATCCTCTTGACTGACACCCATCCACTGACTTTTCTAGCTGAAGGGATGGCCCTAACAGGACAGACCCCATGACACAGATCTGTACTCACTGTAGGCAGAATCAGATCCTTCCTGGTGTCTTCTTCCAGTCAGCTCTACAGGACATCTGGGTTCAGCTTCTCTCTGACTTTCAGGCCCTCAGGTCGATCGCCCAAGGCCGCATGGCAGCTTCTACAGAGGAGGGGCAGCCACCCCTCCCTTTGGGACCCCACTCTAGCTGAAGACCCTGAGCACATGTGCCCTTGGCATTTATACAGTCACCCAGCACGCATTGAGGCACTTTCCTTTGCCAATGGCCAGGGCTGTAACAATGCCTGTGCCCTCACTTGTCAGTTTTCCTCCCACTGTCCAATATGCCTCCCTCCCTGACCAGTGTGAAACATTCAGATAGGCTGAGCTGCACCTGAGCACCATGAGCAGACCCTACCAATGGATCCAGCTCTTTGGTAGGCAGAGAGCACTCTAAATTTACCTGGCAACCTTCCTGGTAAGCAGAAACACCCAAAAGCTATACTCTCTTCTAGCACCTACCTAGGAGGGTGCTACACAAGTTTTAATACACTTGAATGCAGACATGGGAGTAAGTCACACATGTGCAAGTCACAAGCAAGTCTCAAGTCTTAACCTTCAAGTCTCAAGCAAGTCCCAAGTTACTGTGGCGAAAAGCAAGCAAGTCAAGTCGAGTCCCTGCTAGAAGTCAAGCAAGTCAAGTCAATTTATTTTGGTCAAGTCACAAATCAAGTCATAATACGGATCTACCCCAATTTTCACCTTTAAATCAGTTAAAAGTCAGTGGTTAGGAAAGGTTTTGTTTTATTTTCAACATTAACAAAACGGGTTAGTGCTTTTTTCTTGGCATATTAACCACTTAAGCCCCGGAAGATTTTACCCCCATTCCGACCAGGGGGTATTTTGCCATTCGGCACTGCGTGACTTTAACGGACAATTGCGCGGTCGTGCGACGCTGTACCTAAACGAATTTGGCGTCCTTTTTTTCCCACAAACAGAGCTTTCTTTTGGTGGTATTTGATCACCTGTGCGATTTTTTGATCACACGCTATAAACAAAAAAAGAGCGTCAATTTTGCAAAAATAACAATATTTTTCACATTTTTTTATATGAATTTCCCCCCAAAAAAAATGTAAAAATCTAAATTTTTTAACATTTTCGGCCAATTTGTTTTATGCTACCTATGTCTGGTAAAAAAAATCGCAAAAAGCGTATTTTACATAGTTACATAGTAGGTGAGGTTGAATAAAGACAATAGTCCATCCAGTTCAACCTGTGTAGGTGTGTGTGACTGTAATCATCTAACATAGCCCTTTATCTCCTGATCCTTGAGATGTAAGTCTAAGAGTCTTTTGAAAGTATTTTGATTGGTTTGCGCAAAAGTTATCGCGTTTACTAACAAAGGGAAAGATTTTTGTCATTTTTGTTGTTTTTTTTTTTAACGCGTAATGGCGGCGATCTGCGATTTTTTTTGCGGTACTGCGACATTGCGGCGGACAGATCGGACCCTTGACTGACATTTTTGACACTTTTGGGGTTACCAGTGACATTTCTACAGTAATCAGTGCTATATATATGCACTGTTACTGTAAAAATACACTGGTAGTGAAGGGGTTAACTTTATTTGGGAGGGAGGGGCTGTGTGTATCCCTAGGGGCGTGCTTTCTACTGTGATTGGCTGTGGCTTCAGCTGTAAGGACACTGATCAACGGATCTACATAGTAGATCCATGTGATCAGTGTCTTTGCAGCGAGGAAAATGACAGGCAGCTTGTTTACACAAGCTGCCTGACATTCTCCCTCTCCCCCGCCGATCGCCGAGTGGCCGGCGGACATCGGGTCCGCTGGTCACACGCGCGGGGGGGTCCGTGACCACGCGGGAGCGGGAGCGCGCCTCCGGGGGCGCGCGCTCGCTCCCTAGACCCTCACAAGCAAGCAACGTAGCCCTACGTTAGTTTGCCTGTGAGGGGCTGACCGCCGACGTAGATAGTCGTGCGGCGGTCGGCAAGTGGTTAAAGAAACACTTTGAATGCTCAAACAGCTCAAAATCCTTCGTCCGGTCATGTTTTAACACCACAGTGAGTAAAAACATGTTAAGTATTTCCATTGTTAAACAGCCAGTGTCCTAAAAATCAGAACACACTGGAGGTGTTTTAAGTGACTGTGGTGTCAGAAACATAACAGGCACATTCATTTTGCTTTAACATATCTTGAGAAAATGCTAATATTTTAATAACTTAAAAAAGTAAAGTCATTTCGAGTCATATGTCTCAAGTCAAAGTCAAGTCTCAAGTCATGAATATCAAGTCAAGTCGAGTCTTTTATTAATTTTAGTCAAGCAAGTCTCAAGTCCTCAAACTGGTGACTTAAGTCTGACTTAAGTCAAGTCATGTGACTCAAGTCCCCCACCTCTGCTTGAATGTACTAAGTAGAGCCTTTCTCAACCTTTTTAACAGAGGAGCCCTCAAAATAACTTTCCCGTCTCAGGCATCCCCTGCTAAAAATGACTATATCTACAGATTATAGAACATTAGTGTGATGGCCAGTGGGAAGAATGCTGCCACTAGAGGCATAGGCATGTGCAGGAGGTGTGCCGTATGTGCCTGGCAGACTTGTATAAAGTACTCGAAATTTCTACTTGAGTAAAAGTACAAGTGCTCGATCAAAAAATTACTTGAGTAGAAGTGGAAGTGCTCGCAGAAAAAGTTACTTAAGTAGAAGTACTAAAGTATTCAACATTTTTTTTACTTAAGTATTGCAAGTAGTTTTTTCAAAAAATTTGCTACTTAAGTACTAAAAGTAAAAAGTACCAGTAGTTTTGAAAAAAAATTTCAACTCAAGTACTGAAAGTAGAAGTACAAGTACTGTGTTATGTAGTTATTAAAGAAAGAAGTCAAAAGTATGAACATCATATTGTTTTTTATTATTTCAAATGATTTATTCAAATGATTAACCTGTTTGTTAGTAGTTTCTTGATGCACTTTAAGCGCTGTAGCACCATTTATTTGTTTGTTTCATATTTTCTTTTTATTGGAAAGATTTGGTATAGCAGCTTTTATTATACACAGCCTTTATTTTCGTATGCGCTGATTTACAAATGACATTATACACATTTTTTTGAGCTTTATGCAACCTGCCATCTACTGTTCTGGCAGTGGTAATTTTTTTAAAAGTAACGAGTAACTATGCAGCACAAAAAAAAAATACTTGAGTAGAAGTATCGAAATCATCGAAAAAATGTAGTGAAGTAAAAGTAGAAGTAGGAGAAAAAAATTCTACTCTAGGAAAGTACAGATACCGCATTTCGGTACTTAAGTACAGTACTTAAGTAGTTCTACTTCGTTACTATACATCTCTGGTGCCTGGGCACACCCTAACTACCCTGTGCGCATTGGTGTAGACCAGACTAGTGACGACTATCTCCCTTGATCCCCCGTGTGGGCAGTGGGGGACCTGAAGGAAAGGCAGTTGTGCTGTGGGCTGTCTTCTACCTCCATCCCCGCTGGCACCACTGTGCTTGCACTTTCTTCTACATATCCCGACGCTGCACAGAGAGACAGAGTGCAACAGCAAGCGGCAATGTGTCTGTGTGAGCCCGCTTACCTCCACCCTCCTGCAGGCACCACTCAGCAGCAGGAGGAGAACACAGAACTGCAGCAAGGTATGCTGGAAGGTATAGTTCATTGATAGGACCGAGAGCCAGCGCTGACAGTGCATGGATGGGAGAGGAGAGAGAGAACTGGTTCTGCTCCTCCTCCTTCCTCTCCTCCTGGGCCTGCCTGAAGTTTGAAGCCCAGCAGTCAGAAGAGAAAATGTGCAGCCTGCCAATCCATCCATCTACTGCGAGTGAAATCTCCTCCCTCCCTTCTCTCTCCTGCCTCCTAGTGAGTACTCTGATGTAACTGGGACTCTAATGTAAGGGGGGCTCTGCAGACTTTCTCTTTCTTTCTTAGCCGTCGATTCCCTTTTTCCTAAAAGCGTTCTGAGGGGCTGATTAGCCGCTGGATCGCTTTTAGAAGCAGTGGGAGGCTTACACTTCTCACTGGGAAGGCCAGGATCCGATCTGGCGCTTCGCGTGGCTGGCCATAGAGGTAAAGAGAGACCAGATTGTCCCTCTTCACCTCTATGATCTAGGAGGCCTGACGTGACCCCATTTCCAGTTTAGGGTAGATGTAAACACTGCCTTTTTTTTGGGGGGGGGGGGGGGGAAGCATAAGATCAATGTTTTTTTTTTTTTTTTTATGTAATGCTTTCAAGGGTAGAGGAGAGATCTGGGGTCTTATACAGTAGACAGATGTCTCCATAAAGAGGACATGTCATGCTTTATTGTACAAGGGATATTTATGTTTCTTGTGATAACAATAAAGTGATTTAAAAAAAAATAAATAAAATTAAGGGACAGTGTAAAAATCTAAAAAAAAAAAAAAAAAATTTGAAAAAAAAAATTTAAAGCGACCCGTGCTCGTGCTCCGAGGTGAATGCATATATAGGTCACACATGCATATGTAAATGGTGTTAGTACCACACATGTGGGGTATTGCCACAAACATTATAGTGAGAGAAATTATTCTAGATATCCTTTGTAACTCTAAACTGGTAACCTGTAAAAAAAAATGTAAGCGTGGTCTATGGACATTTTTAAGTATCGTAGTTTGTCGCCATTCCACGAGCGTGCGCAATTTTAAAGAGTGGCATGTTAGGTATCTAGTTACTCAGCACAGCATCATCTTTTATATTTTAACAAAAAAATTAGGTTTTTGCATTAAATTCATTAAAGTGTATTTGCATTTGAAAAAACGCTGCACAAATACCATGTGACGTAAAAAATGTGCAACGGCTGCCATTTTATTCTCTAGGGTCACTGCTAAAATATATACAGTATATAATGTTTGGGGGTTCTTAGTAATTTTTTAGCACAAAATACAGATTTTTACTTCAAAACAAAAGTATCAGAAAAAAACCTGGTCTTTAAGTGGCTAGACCTCTACAACACAACAACATTCTGTTGCCGTGAGAAAGGCGATCTTAAATGACTCATTCATCCATTGCCGTGGTCCAGGTTGTCCTCGACCTGGTGGCTCAGGAATCTTGCTCTAGGAAGTCTTTTCTACCCATGTTTTAGAGAATCCCCAAAACTAGCAACAGCTTGTGTCTGAGGCAGTGCCATCTTAAGAGCATTATAGGCCCTCGGGCAATGCAGTGCACTGGGGCCCCGCCTACACAATCGCTCAGGAGAAAAAAATGCAAATTATCGATAAGGCGATATTTATTGGTAGATGTACGTCAGTCCCGCGCAGGAAGCTAGGGGGCAATCGTGCGCTGCCGGCGGCACGCTCCTGCCCCCACTTGGCAGCGGGGGAAGCCGATGCACGGGTAAGGCGGCTCCGATTAGGGTGGAGAGCACAGGGGGGACAGGGAAAACCAGGGGAGTGGAGGGCACGGAGGGAAGGGGGGGAATTGGAAATCACTGAGGGGGGAGCCAGGGAGCACAGGGGGGTGGAGAGCACAGGGGGCTGGAGAGCCAGAGATCATAGTGGGGAAGCTGAAGAACACCGGGGGCTAAACAGCACCGGGGGGGGGGGGCTAAAGAGCACGGGGGGGCTAAAGAGCGCTGGGGGGGACAAGAGCACTGGGGGGGGACAAGAGCACTGGGGGGGACAAGAGCACTGAGGGGGGTGTTGGGAGCACAGGGGGGTGTAAGGAGCACTGAGGGGGGGTGTTAGGAGCACAGGGGGGGTGTTAGGAGCACAGGGGGGTGTTAGGAGCACAGGGGGGGGTGTTAGGGGGATGTTAGGAGCACAGGGGGGGTGTTAGGAGCACTGGGGGGAGTTAGAAGCACTGGGGGGGTGTTAGGAGCACAGGGGGGGTGATAGGAGCACAGGGGGGTGTTAGGAGCACTGGGGGGGTGTTAGGAGCACTGGGGGGGGGGGTGTGTTAGGAGCACTGGGGGGTGTTAGGAGCACTGGGGGTGATAGGAGCACAGGGGGGTGATAGGAGCACAGGGGGGGTGATAGGAGCACAGGGGGGGTGTTAGGAGCACAGGAGGGGGGTGATAGGAGCGCAGGGGGGGTTGTTAGGAGCACTGGGGGGGTGTTAGGAGCACAGGGGGGGGGCTGGAAAGCACTAGGGGGCCAGCAAGTTGTATGGGAGGGGGATGGGACGGCTGCGTGTGGATGGGTTGGTCCTTCCGTGTTCCTCCTGCTGCTGGGTGATTGCAGGAGGGAGAGAAGAATCAGCCGTTCGGTGGCAGCGGGAGGAGTGCGGAGGGATGGATTCCTCTGTATGCAGCTGTTCCATCCCCTCTCCTATTCAGTCACACACAAGGCTGCTCACCTTCTTCCCGCCGGCCGCCCCCCCCCCCCCCGGTAGAGAGAGAGAATAAAAAAAAAAAAAAGCAGCAGTCTCATTACCTTCCCCCAGGGCCGCACACAGAGCTTCAATGGAGGAGGTGAGTGGAGCCATTCTAGGCACGGAGGAGGACGAGGAGGATCCTCCCCCGCTGTGCATGCCGGGTCCTCTCCCCCAGACGTCACTGGTTTCTAGATGCCAATCGGCTGGCCATCCTAGCAACCAGTGTAGCGCAAAGCCCTAAGCTACGGCAGCTGGCGTCCGCGGAGGAGCAGGCTAGTCTGGGGGGGTAGACCATCAGGTAAATTAAACTGGGGGGGGACAGATGGGGGTAAATTGCCATCCTGCGTGGGGCCCCTTGGCAAGTGGGGCCCCCGGGCAACCGCCGGGCGTGCCCATTCGGAAAGACGGCCCTGGTCTGAGGAAGAGTTCTGGGCACCCTGTCAGGATTCAGGTCATCGTTGGAGTCTAATCTCTTGATTAACGTCCTGGAACTTTGGGTGATTTGTTTGTCTCTACAGCATTGGGCCATCCTACTGGAGGGTCATCTGATCTGGATTCAGTCAGACAATGCCATAGATCCTCAGGGAGGGACCAGACGTCTCGCAGTGGCAAGAAAGGAATATTGTATCCTGCCTGTGAAAAAACCTTACTTTCCAGCCTTGCCAGCCATATACAAACCAGATTCCAAAAAAGTTGGGACACTGTACAAATTGTGAATAAAAACAGAATGCAATGATGTGGAAGTTTCAAATTTCAATATTTTATTCAGAATACAACATACATGACATATCAAATGTTTAAACTGAGAAAATGTATCATTTTAAGGGAAAAATAAACTGATTTTAAATTTCATGGCATCAACACATCTCAAAAAAGTTGGGACAAGGCCATGTTTACCACTGTGTGGCATCCCCTCTTCTTTTTATAACAATCTGCAAACATCTGGGGGCTGAGGAGACAAGTTGTTCAAGTTTAGGAATAGGAATGTTGTCCCATTCTTGTCTAATACAGGCTTCTAGTTGCTCAACTGTCTTAGGTCTTCTTTGTCGCATCTTCCTCTTTATGATGCGCCAAATGTTTTCTATGGGTGAAAGATCTGGACTGCAGGCTGGCCATTTCAGCACCCGGATCCTTCTTCTACGCAGCCATGATGTTGTAATTGATGCAGTATGTGGTCTGGCATTGTCATGTTGGAAAATGCAAGGTCTTCCCTGAAAGAGACGACGTCTGGATGGGAGCATATGTTGTTCTAGAGCTTAGATATACCTTTCAGCATTGATGGTGCCTTTCCAGATGTGTAAGCTGCCCATGCCACACGCACTCATGCAACCCCATACCATCAGAGATCCCGGCTTCTGAACTGAGCGCTGATAACAACTTGGGTTGTCCTTGTCCTCTTTAGTCCGGATGACATGGCGTCCCAGTTTTCCAAAAAGAACTTCAAATTTTGATTCGTCTGACCACAGAACAGTTTTCCACTTTGCCACAGACCACTTTAAATGAGCCTTGGCCCAGAGAAAACGCCTGCGCTTCTGGATCATGTTTAGATATGGCTTCTTTTTTGGCCTATAGAGTTTTAGCCGGCAACGGCGAATGGCACGGTGGATTGTGTTCACCGACAATGTTTTCTGGAAGTATTCCTGAGCCCATGTTGTGATTTCCATTACAGTAGCATTCCTGTATGTGATGCAGTGTCGTCTAAGGGCCTGAAAATCACCAACATCCAGTATGGTTTTCCAGCCTTGACATTACGCACAGAGATTGTTCCAGAGTCTCTAAATCTTTGGATGATATTATGCACTGTAGATGATGATAACTTCAAACTCTTTGTAATTTTACTCTGAGAAACTCCTTTCTGATATTGCTCCACTATTTTCCGCTGCGGCATTGGGGGAGTTGGTGATCCTCTGCCCATCTTGACTTCTGAGAGACACTGCCACTCTGAGAGGCTCTTTTTATACCCAATCATGTTGCCAATTGACCTAATAAGTTGCAAATCGGTCCTCCAGCTGTTCCTTATATGTACATTTAACTTTTCCGGCCTCTTATTGCTACCTGTCCCAACTTTTTTGGAATGTGTAGCTCTCATGAGATCCAAAATGAGCCAATATTTGGCATGACATTTCAAAATGTCTCACTTTCAACATTTGATATGTTATCTATATTATATTGTGAATAAAATATAAGATTATGAGATTTGTAAATCAGTCCATTCCTTTTTTACTCACAATTTGTGCAGTGTCCCAACTTTTTTGGAATCGGGTTTGTACATTCAAAAACATGGACGATCGAGAGCAGTATATAATGGTAAAAATATATATGTCTATGGAACCTCTGGGTTAGATGGGCGGAATGCTCATTCTAAAACCACCTAGGCAGGTGTCCCTGTAGCAGACTCCAGCAGGCAGGTTCTGGATCCAGAGGAAGTGGTCCCTACACCAGAAAGTGTTTCAAAACCTGTGATGCAACTGGGGGATGGCAGAGGTGGACCTACTGGCCTTCAGGTTCAACAATAAACTGGCCAAGTTTTTCTGCAGGTTCAGGCTTCCTCTAGCAGACCCAGCGGATGCTCTGGTGGCACCATGGGACCAGTATGGCCTGATATAGTATGCCTTTCTTCCCCTGAAACATTTTCCCCATCTGATTCAGAGGATTAGGATCAAGGGTCCATTGATCCTCATTGCTCCAGATTGGCATATTCAAATGTGGCATGCTGACCTAGTAAGGCTTCTGGAAGATGGGCTCTACCGGATCATCTGTCTGAAGCACTGATTTGCCATCCTGCTTCATGGTGTTGAACTGTAACTTTACTAATGACAGTGGGGTTGTGCCTGCAAGGCAACACTCATTTTTTTTTTTAAATCAGGGGTCCTTAAGCTCAAAGGCCCAATTCACTTCAGAGGGCTGGATTGTGGCCAGTGGGAGTATAAAATGCCCTGGCATCAGTGTTCTGTGGGACTAAAATGGCCTGATTAATGGGAGGAAGAATAATTCCCCATCATTGGTGTCAGTGGGAAGAATCGTCTCCCATTATTGTTGTAAATGGGAGGAATTGTGTCCCATCATTGGTGTCATTGGAAGCAATAGTGCTCCATATTTGGTGTCAGTGGGAGGAATAGTACTCCATCATTGATGTCAGTGGTAAGTATAGTGTCCCATCATTGGTGTCAGTAAAAGGAATAGTGCCCCAATTTGGCATCAGCGGGAGAAATAATGCCCCATCATTGGTGTCAGTGGGAGGTATAGTGTCCCATCATTGGTGTCAGTGAGAGGAATAGTACCCCATCCTTGGTGTCAGTGGAAGGAATACTATCCCATCCTTGGTGTCAGTAGGAGGAATAGTGCCCCATCATTGGTGTCAGTGGGAGGAATAGTGCCCCATCATTGGTGTCAGTGGGAGGAATAGTGCCCCATCATTGGTGTCAGTGGGAGGAATAGTGCTCCATCATTGGTATCAGTGGGAGGAATAGTGCCCCATCATTGGTATCAGTGGGAGGAATAGTGCCCCATCATTGGTATCAGTGGGAGGAATACTACCCCATCATTGGTATCAGTGGGAGGAATAGTGCCCCATCATTGGTATCAGTGGGAGGAATAGTGCCCCATCATTGGTGTCAGTGGGAGGAATAGTGCCCCATCATTGGTATCAGTGGGAGGAATAGTGCCCCATCATTGGTGTCAGTGGGAGGAATAGTGCCCCATCATTGGTGTCAGTGGGAGGAATAGTGCTCCATTATCGGTGTCAGTGGGAGGAATAGTGCCCCATCATTGGTGTCAGTGGTAGGAATAGTGCCCCATCATTGGTATCAGTGGGAGGAATAGTGCTCCATCATTGGTATCAGTGGGAGGAATATTGCCCCATCATTGGTGTCAGTGGGAGGAATAGTGCCCCATCATTGGTATCAGTGGGAGGAATAGTGCCCCATCATTGGTGTCAGTGGGAGGAATAGTGCCCCATCATTGGTGTCAGTGGGAGGAAGAGTGCCCCATCATTGGTGTCAGTGGGAGGAATAGTGCCCCATCATTGGTGTCAGTGGGAGGAATAGTGCCGCATTATCGGTGTCAGTGAAAGCAATAGTGCTCCACCATTGGTGTCAGTGGGAGAAATAATGGCCCAAGAACCGATAAAGACAAGAAACAGGCCACATCCAATTTGCATAGTTTTGGAAACCACGGCTTTAGGTAAACACATTATAAACATCTTTTTTCAACCAACCATTTTATTTGTGGTCTATAAACAATGCAAGGACACATCTTTAAAGGAAACCTTTCATGGGAGAAGTACATAGAATAGCATTGCTGACCTCTCCTTCTGAAAATGTTAGTCTCCTGGCTGTTCTGTTGATCCCGTGGGCTCAATACTTTCTCAGTCACTGGTCCACTCTTATTATACTGACACAGACTGCTGCTGCTGACCTTTATATTTGACATGCCGTCCTCCTGGATGTCATACTGATCCTCAGGACTCTGAGATTTCTGGGTCATTGACCTGGATAAAGTATATAGATAAGGATTTGTAACTTCTTTTAGACTTCTTGTGCTTTAGACGTGTTTCGTGTCATTGGCACAGACAGTCTCTAAGCCAGAGGCAGCCAGGCAATGAGCATTTTGCTCTCATTACAGGTGTAGATTAGCAGACTCCGGTATGTGGATGCTGATCAGATGCTCTTTAGAGATTTTTCTTGCGGCTCTTGCAGAGTCCATCAGACATTTCTTTAACCACTTTGCCTGGGAGGGGCTGACCGCCGCTGTATATAGTCGGGCGGCGGTCAGCCCCTCCCAGGCAAAGTGACGTACCGATACGTCACTAGCCTGGGAGCGAATAGGGGGCGAGCGCCCGCCGCCGGAGGCACGCTCCCGCCCCCGCTTGTACCCGAAGAAGCCGGCACGTGTGACCATTGTGACGTGTGGTCATTCGCGGTCGTCGGGTAGAGAGGGAGAAAGGCAGGCGGCTAGTGTAAACAAAGCCGCCTGTCATTCTCCCCTGTGTAAAAGCACAGATCACTCGGTCCTGCTATGTAGGACCGTTGATCTGTACTTTTACACACAAAGCCACATCCAATGACAGTTAGAATCACGCCCCTAGGGACACACTTAACCCCTCCCTCTCCAATAAAGTTAACCCCTTCCCTGCCAGTGTCATTTTTACAGTAACAGTGCATATGTATAGCACTGATTACTGTAGTAATGTCACTGGTAACCCCAAAAGTGTCAAAAATGTCAGTCAAGGGTCCGATCTGTCCGCCGCAATGTCGCAGTACTGCAAAAAAAATCGCAGATCGCCGCCATTACTCATTAAAAAAAAACAATAAAAATGACAAAAATCTTTCCCTTAGTTAGTATACGCAATAACCTTTGCGCAAACCAATCAAAATACGCTTTTTGCGATTTTTTTTTTTTTTTACCAAACATAGGTAGCAGAAAACAAATTGGTCTAAAATGTTAAAAAAATTTTGATTTTTACATTTTTTTTTGGGGGGGGGGGGGGAATTTCATATAAAAAAAATGTGAAAAATATTGTTATTTTTGCAAAATTGACGCTCTTTTTTTGTTTATAGCGCAAAAAGTAAAAATCGCACAGGTGATCAAATACCACCAAAAGAAAGCTCTGTTTGTGGGAAAAAAAGGACGTCAAATTTGTTTAGGTACAGCGTCGCACGACCGCGCAATTGTCCGTTAAATTCATGCAGTGCCGAATCGCAAAATAGGCCCTGGTCAGGAAGGGGGTAAAATCTTCCGGGGCTTAAGTGGTTAATAGAGAACCTTTAGTAATTGGTGGTGGAGATATCTCCGGATCCCGGGATGTGGAGTCTCCAGTTGGTGAGGTTCTATGGAATACAGTTATGAATGGCAGGCAATGTGCAGCTCCTTGCTGAGCACCTCATTTACTATTCTCCGGGCCAGACTCTGATGTGGAGTACAAAGTGTCAGAGGTGATCCAGGCTGTGGGTGTGCAGCAGTTCAGGAATGCACATCTGATGGAAATGAATGGGAGCCCTCTGGATCAGGGGTCTTGTCTGCAGCCAGCCTATCCCCTCCTTCCTAATTACCCGGCTATAAATTATACAGATCCCTGGGGCTGCTGCTCAGACCTGAGTAATGTGAGCCGCCTGGAATGAGCCCGCCACTGAGCCCAGGGGAAGCTGTGTAATACCAGCCCTGGGGATGGGGGGCGCTGTGTACTGTACTTACTAATATAGAAATGGATGGATGGATGGAAGAAGGAAGGAAGGAGGGTGGTAGGGTTGGATTAGCGGATGGATGAATAATAGGAGAAAATAAAAAGACTTATAGATAGATAGGTTATTAGCAAGTCTCAAAGATAGGTAGAGTAGATAGACAGATAGACAGATTAGATACATATAGATACATTATCTGAGGATAGATAGATAGATAGATAGATAGATAGATAGATAGATAGATAGATAGATAGATAGATAGATAGATAGATAGATAGATAGATAGATAGCTCACGATTCGATGCGATTACGATTATTAGGGTCGCGATTCGATACGATTTGATTCCGCGATGCATCACGATTACTATTAGGACCCTTTTCTAAAGGGGATCTATGGTGACCCTGCTCTGAAGGCGGATTTATGGGGACCCTGCTCTAAAGGAGATCTATGGGGAGCCTGGGCCTGTCCTAAAGGGGATCCAGGGGAACTGAGCTCTAAAGGGGGATCTATGGGGACCCTGCTCTAAAGGGGGATCTATGGAATAGATCCCCTTTAGTGCATGGTCGCCATAGATCCCCCTTTAGAGCAGGCCAGCATCCCCAGAGATCCCCCTTTAGTAGAGCAGGTCCCCCCATAGATCCCCCTTTAGTAGAGCAGGTCCCCCCATAGATCCCCCTTTAGTAGAGCAGGTCCCCTCATAGATCCCCCTTTAGTAGAGAAGGTCCCCTCATAGATCCCCCTTTAGAGCAGGCCACATCAGGTTAGAAGAGTTACCTGATGCTAGTTGTTGTACCGTAGGCCCTGGTAAGGAGGAATGCTGGGCTCTGTAGTCCCCCTAGTTGTAGTATAACAGGCTCTGGTAAGGAGGAATGCTGGGCTCTGTAGTGCCCCTAGTTGTAGTACAGTAGGCCCTGGTAAGGAGGAATGCTGGGCTCTGTAGTCCCCCTAGTTGTAGTATAACAGGCTCTGGTAAGGAGGAATGCTGGGCTCTGTAGTCCCCCTAGTTGTAGTATAACAGGCTCTGGTAAGGAGGAATGCTGGGCTCTGTAGTCTCCCTAGTTGTAGTATAACAGGCTCTGGTAAGGAGGCATGCTGGGCTCTGTACAGAGCTACAGAGCCCAGCATTCCTCCTTAACAGGGCCTACTGTACTACAACTAGGGAGACTACAGAGCCCAGCATTCCTCCTTACCAGGGCCTACTGTACTACAACTAGAGAGACTACAGAGCCCAGCATTCCTCCTTACCAGGGCCTACTGTACTACAACTAGGGGCACTACAGAGCCCAGCATTCTTCCTTACCAGGGCCTACTGTACTACAACTAGGGGGACTACAGAGCCCAGCATTCCTCCTTACCAGGGCCTACTGTACTACAACTAGGGGGACTACAGAGCCCAGCATTCCTCCTTACCAGGGCCTACTGTACTACAACTAGGGGGACTACAGAGCCCAGCATTCCTCCTTACCAGGGCCTGTTATACAACAACTAGGGGGACTACAGAGTCTGTATGTAGTATAACAGGCCCTGGTAAGGAGGAATGCTGGGCCCTGTAGTGCCCCGACTTACCAGGAAGCAGAGCTGCAGCCAGTTGTGGATGAAGTAGCGGTAGGTGTATGGAGTAGAGCTCGGACAGGTCCTGGGTGATGAGCCTCATGTTGGGAATTTGGAGCTCGGACTAGTGCAGTGCACGGTGCAGGCGGAAAGCAGGGCCTCCTCGCTCCCCTGCGGTCAACTGAGGTTGTCTGCCGAGAACCGCACCGCTACCAGAAGTGTACCGAGCTGGGAAGGCCACGACTTCGGGTGGCCGGGCTGTCAGAGCGGGCGGTCGGGCAGCAGCATGCTAAGTGGGCGTGCCGTGTGTATCCCGGGGCCAGAGAGAGCACTGATAGCTCCGCTCTCCTCCTCTCCTCTCCTGCGCCGCGAGGAGGAGCTCCGTGTCCCACAAGCCCGGCCAGCTCCGCCATGTCACTTCTGTCCCCGCCCCCGGAAGTGACGTCATTAGGTAATCGATTATTCAACCACCCCGAATCGATGCAAAATCGCGAAGGGTCGCTTCGCGATGCATCGATTCGGCGATTATATTCAGCAGCCCTACTATATTACTAAAGTATTGGGACGCCTGCCTTTACACACACATGAACTATAATGACATCCCAGTCTTATGCTGGCCATACACTAGCTGAAAAATCTTTCGAAGATCTGTCATTTGGAACTTTCATTCGTTTTTCGGCCAGTTAATGGGCACAAATAGGAAATCAGCTTTAACTTTTCAGAGGAGGAAAATCAAGGGAACATGTTGGAAAATTCTACGAATGAACGATAAATTGAAAGGTTAATGTGTTTCTTACCCAAACTGTTTGCACCGGGCATGTGTGACAAGCTGAACGAAAAACGGATTCATTTATGTCCATTGAACAATTTATTGATCAAAATTCAGTCATTACATGATGGCAAATCATTTGCTCTCACGGTCCAGTGTTCAATATTCGAAAACAAGTTTGAACGATATTTCATATAGTGTATGGCCAGTCTAATGCCTTGTACACACGCAACGATTATTGGGCGACCGATCGACCGACTTTTGTCCAGAGTGTTGTTTTGTTGGTTGGAATGTGCCTAGACTGCACACAAATTTTCTTGGCCAACAAAAACCAACTTCAGAAGTGATGTCATGTTCTGGTTTACTTTCTTTGTGTTTTTTCTTCTCTGAGCATGCCCAGTCTTGCTCATCAGATTTTTGTCTGCCGAAATCTGTACTGACTGATGGAAAATCGGCCGTTGTGTTGTTGGCCAACAAAAATTTTATAGCCTGCACACCAGATTTTTTTCGGCCGAAAAGTCGGAGTCGGTTGTCGGAAGCATCATACGAACAAGCCGAAAAGCGGCCGATCGGGCGCTGGCCGAAAATTCCCGGCCAATAATCGATGCGTGTGTATGGGGCATTAGTCTGTAGGGTTCAATATTGAGTTGGCCCACCCTTTGCAGCTGTAACAGCTTCAACGCTCCTGGGAAGGCTGTCCACAAGGTTTAGGAGTGTGTCTATGGGAATATTTGACCATTCTTTCAGAAGAACATTTGTGAGGTCAGGCACTGATGTGGATGAGAAGGCCTGGCCTGCAGTCTCCACTCGAATTCATCCCAAAAATGTGACCCGCCTCTTTCATTCATTGGATTTAAGCTCCTTCAATCATGAAGGCTTAATATCACATGTGGTTTGTCTCATCCATATAAACCGATACATTCTGCTGGAGGGTTTGTGCTCCACCCCAAACTCGCTCATCCATGGCTTTATGGACCTTGCTTTGTGCACTGGTCCAAATCATTTGTTGGAGGGGGATGTTGGAGGGGGGATTATGGTGTGGGGTTGGTTTTCAGGGGTTGGGCTTGGCCCCTTAGCTCCAGTGAAGGGAACTCTTAAGGCGTCCGCATACCAAGACATTCTGGACAAATTTCATGCTCCCAACTTTGTGGGAAGAGTTTGGGGATGGCCCCTTCCTGTTCCAACATGACTGCGCACCAGTGCACAAAGCAAGGTCCATAAAGGCATGGATGAGCGAGATTGGGGTGGAGCACAAACCCTCCAGCAGAATATATCAGTTTATATGGATAGATACAAAGTAAAGTACCCCCAAAGGATTATGGTACTTTATATGCCACTGAGACACTGAAAAAAGTGCAAAAATATATATATAAAATCAAAATTTTATTACATGAACAAAAAATAATTTCACAAACATAAGTATGACCAGCACAGAGCTAGACATACAAGAACTTTAAAAACCTGCAAGTGAAGACAGACCAGTCCGTGTGAGATCAGACAACCTCAGGGGCTGTCTGATCTTACACGGACAGGACTCAGGATATTGTCCATGTCCTGAAATTATTACTCCTATATACTCTACTTACCTCTAGCCATGAGCAACATTTATCCACAAAAGTGACTACTTAGACACCATACTGTCTTATTTGCCTATGTGGATCGTCTGGCCGACTGACCGTCTGACCAGCCGCGGATCATTGTGGCGCCCACTCCTCTTGCTAACTGCCAGCAATTTCTATATTACTATTCTTCCTCTCAGCGAACGATGTCTTCTATGAGATCAGACATCCTTTTTTCGGTTGATACCGATTTTAATTGACAGCCCAGTGATCCTTACAAAGAGGACTCCTTTGGGTTAGGTACCCATACTTGATGACTCTGACTCTGACATCTGATATATTCCTTATAATATGAAACATACTGGTACTCTGAATATTTCTTTATTCTCTTCAAAAACTGAAATGTAATTTATATTCCTACATAGGTTAACATTGTGTATTGAACTCTGGTTGACCCCTGAAGAAGGGTTTCCATAACCCGAAACGCGTAGGGTCGTGTCCTGTTCTTTCTACCAATGATACCCAAGAGTCTTCTGTATGGAAACTGGTCTGTCTTCACTTGCAGGTTTTTAAAGTTCTTGTATGTCTAGCTCTGTGCTGGTCATACTTATGTTTGTGAAATAATTTTTTGTTCATGTAATAAAATTTTGATTTTATATATATATTTTTGCACTTTTTTCAGTGTCTCAGTGGCATATAAAGTCCCATAATCCTTTGGGGGTACTTTTCTTGGTATCTAATCATCGGAATGATGGCCACTCACACTGGGTACTAAGTGATAGGTTCTACCAGTAAAGTTTATATGGATAAGATAAAATATTTACCACTGGCAGGCGTGATTAAAGCGGAGTTCCACCCTGGATTTTTTTTTTTTTTTTTTTTAATACCCCCGGGACAGTCAGGGCTAGTGCATTCCACAATGGCTAGCCTCTGATCTGTCCCGGGTTGCACTTACCTGTTAGGACAAATACTTACCTTGCAAACGTCTTGTCCAGCGCTGCCATCTCAGATGTGGGCAGCTTGAAGCCAGCGAGATCCCCTTCGGCGTCTTCTTCCGCCTTCTTTGGTCCCACGATGCTCTGCGCCGGCCCCGACGTCACTTCCGGGTCGCGCGCGTCATCCCTCTACAGCTTCTGGGCATGCCCAGAAGCTGTTTAGAAGGGAATGACGCGCGCGACCCGGAACTGACGTCGGGGCCGGTGCAGGCGCAATGATTCCTGGGAGCTATGACGTTCAGCTCCCAGGAATCATTGCAGAGCCAGGAAGTGACGATGGGCCGCTGCCGAGGAAGGAGGAAGAAGGAAGTAAGGTAAGTATTTTTTCTTCGCTACGAGGTAAGTAAAAAAAAAAAAAATATGCGATTATCCATTTCTTTTTCAGGTGACCCGGAGCGAGAAGATGGAGGTAAGTATAAAAATAGGGTGGAACTCCACTTTAAAATACTCCGCTTGCAATTATTTGTGATTATATATCTAGGTCCTCCCAAGACCTCCTGCTCTCTAGCTCCCTTGTCACCTCTTCCCATGCTCGCCTCCAGGATTTCTCCAGAGCTTCTCCCATTCTTTGGAACTCTCTACCCCAATCTGTCCGACTGTCCCCTAATCTATCCATCTTTAGACGATCCCTGAAAACCCTTCTCTTTAAGAGCCCATTCACACTAGCGCGACTTGTCAGGCGACTTGTCAGCCTGACAAGTCGCGGTCGGTCGCGGTCCATTGAGTAGTACAGAACCCGTTCTAATTGGAGCGGCACAAGTCGCCCCGACTTAGAAAAAGGGTCCTGTACTACTTTGGGGGTGACCTCGGAGCGACTTGCTTAGACTTCCATTATGTGAAGTCCCTGCAAGTCGCGCCAAAGTCGCGGTGCACAGCGGTCGCCCCCCCCGAAGTCGGATCGCCTCAGTGTGAACTGGCTCTAAAGAAGCCTACCCTGCTACTAACTAATACACTGTTTCGCTTTCTCCATCAGCTCATCCCCCACAGCTATTACCTCTTGTATCAATTGACCCTCCCTTTTAGATTGTAAGCTCTAACGAGCAGGGCCCTCTGATTCCTTTTGTTCCAAATTGTATTGTAACTGTAATGTCTGCCTTCATTTTGTTAAGCGCTGCGCAAACTGTTGGCGCTATATAAATCCTGTATAATAATAATAATAATAATAGATATTTATGTAAAACGTTTATCCCAAAAGGAAAAATACAGTTCGCTGTAACTGATTATAAAGTGTGAGCTGGAGTTTGGCTTCAATCTGTTGGGGTATCTAATCCTGCTAGTACATCCAACACTCCCCTCTTCTCAGACAGACAATGCTGCTGTCTGTTGTGACTCCTGTGCTCCTTCATCCAGAGTGGGGGCACTCTAATATAGAAGGTGTGTTACTGGCCAGATCACTAGGAGAAAACAGAAATAGAAAACAAATGCAGTCACCTCATCTAATGATTGGTAAGCTGCAATAAAATAAATTTTAGGTTTTGGGCTTAATACTGCTTTAACCACTTGCTGACCGCCGCACGACTATCTACGTCGGCGGTCAGCCCCTCACAGGTAAAGTGACGTAGGGCTACGTCACTAGCTTGTGAGGGTCTAGGGAGCGAGCGTGCGCCGCCGGAGGCGCGCTCCCGCTCCCGCGTGGTCACGGACCCCCCCGCGCGTGTGACCGGCGGACCCGATGTCCGCCGGTCACTCTGCGATCGGCGGGGGAGAGGGAGAAAGTCAGCCGGCTTGTGTAAACAAGCCGCCTGTCATTCTCCCCTGTGTATGAAGGATGATCATACGGTTCTACTATGTAGAACCGTTGATCACTCTTCATACATCTGAAGCCACAGCCAATCACAGTAGAAAGCACGCCCCTAGGGACACACATAGCCCCTCCCTTTCAAAAAAAGTTAACCCCTTCACTGCCAGTGTCATTTTTACAGTAACAGTGCATATGTATAGCACTGATTACTGTAGAAATGTCACTGGTAACCCCAAAAGTGGCAAAAATGTCAGTCAAGGGTCCGATCTGTCCGCCGCAATGTCGCAGTACCGCAAAGAAAATCGCAGATCGCCGCCATTACGCGTTAAAAAAAAAAAAAACAACAACAAAAATTACAAAAATCTTTCCCTTAGTTAGTAAACGCGATAACTTTTGCGCAAACCAATCAAAATACGCTTATCTTGATTTTTTTTACCAAACATAGGTAGCATAAAACAAATTGGCCGAAAATGTTAAAAAATTTTGATTTTTACATTTTTTTGGGGGGGGAATTTCATATAAAAAAATGTGAAAAATATTGCTATTTTTGCAAAATTTACGCTCTTTTTTTGTTTATAGCGCGCGATCAAAACATCGCACAGGTGATCAAATACCACCAAAAGAAAGCTCTGTTTGTGGGAAAAAAAGGACGTCAAATTAGTTTAGGTTCGGCGTCGCACGACCGCGCAATTGTCCGTTAAAGTCACGCAGTGCCGAATCGCAAAATACCCCCTGGTCGTTTAGCAGCCAAATCCTCCGGGGCTTTAGTGGTTAAATGGCAGTCCGGTTCTCTCACAGTCCCTTTTTTTTTTTTTTTGCACCTGTGCCTAAATCTCACTTTTCCAATAAACTTTGATAAAAGAGTCACCCGTCTCCTTTCATCCCCATTCACCGGCTAAAAATACTGTGTAAGGGAGCCGGGTCCCTCCAGCGGGGCAGAGACGGCGTGGTTTGGACGGGGTTATTTTTACGGTAAATTATAGTTCTAGTGTTACACGTCTCACCATTTCTACACAGCAGAACTTTTCCTGCCACAAAAACTTTCTGCCGCTGAAGACGGGAAAACGAACAATTCTAAACAGCAAGAAAAAAAAAAGAAAAAATCAAGAATGACTTTCAAGCAAAGGTTCACCTCCTAACCTCAGCTGCAAGACCTTGGGGCAATGTTCATTAATAGTTCAGTCCCTAATGTAAGATTTATCGCTCTGTCTCCTGAAAGAGAGCCACGGTTCACCTTCAAGGGATGTCTGCTAGGCAAGGGATTCGGGACCACAGAAAGCTGAAGTTTATTCCACTTTTATTTTGCTTTCCCTCCATATCCATCAACACTTATTTTTTTTAACAAAATCTTTCCGTTTTCATTGCATACCTTAATTAGGCCCGGTTATGTCATCACTGGGTCTCTGTGCTTCTCTGTGCAATCCAGGCAGAGTGCTCTACATACACTCTATTACCAAAAGTATTGGGAAACCTGCAGGGCCGATCCTAGGGTCACAGACGCCTGGGTGAAGAAATATTTCTGGAGCCCCCACATGGGCGTGGTCATCTTACTAACTCCTCCCCCTTACAAATGTACCCTCCCACGATCTCTTAATAATAAACAAATTACAGTAAGTGTAGCAGAGTACTCTAATGGGAACTGTAGGGGGGTCTCTCTAATGGAGACAGAGAGGGCATCTGTTAGAGAGTCTGTTAGACAGAGCCCCCAGACAGGAGACGGTCAGAGACTGCAGATTTGATACAAGAGATGGTCAGAGACTGCAGGTTATGACACAAGAGATCAATGCATCGATGCAGCCTCATCAGTGCCCACCAAATTCAGCTTCATCAGTGCCCACCAAATTCAGCCTCATCAGTGCCCACCAAATGCAGCCTCATCAGTGCCCACCAAATTCAGCTTCATCAGTGCCCACCAAATTCAGCCTCATCAGTGCCCACCAAATACAGCCTCATCAGTGCCCACCAAATGCAGCCTCATCAGTGCCCGCCAAATGCAGCCTCATCAGTGCCCACTAAATTCAGCTTTATCAGTGCCCACCAAATTCAGCCTCATCAATGCCCACCAAATACAGCCTCATCAGTGCCCACAAAATGCAGCCTCATCAGTGCCCACCAAATGCAGCCTCATCAGTGCCCACCAAATGCAGTCTACCAGAGCCCACCAACTGCAGCTTACCAGTGTCTAGAGCACTGAGGGGAGGGGGGGTAAAGAGCACTGAGGGGGGGGGGGGGTTAAGAGCACTGAGGGGGGTTAAGAGCACTGAAGGGGGGGGGGGGGGTTAAGAGCACTGGGGGGCCAGCAAAATAAGTTGTATAGGAGGGGAATGGGGCAGCTGCATATGGAGGAATTGATCTTTCCCTATTCCTCCTGCAGCCGCTGAATGTCTGCAGGAGGGAGAGGAGGAGAATCAGGCATTCGGTGGCTGCAGGAGGAATAGGGAAAGATCAATTCCTTCATATGCAGCTGCCCCATCCCCCTCCTATACAACACACACACACTCGGGCACTCACCTTCTTGCCACCGCCGCTCCGCCCCCCCTCCCCCCCGCGAGCAACGTGGACTGAAGGAGCTGCCACTGCAGCTGCCTTCACACTGAGATGCGAGCAGGACACCGGCCTGACACCCTACCCAGTAAGTGGCACCCCCCGTTGGTACACTGCCGCTATGTGACACACACAAAGAGAGGAGGAGGGAGGGAGGGGAGAACTCTGCCACTGGAGCTTCGGCGCCCCTCCTCCGCCTCAGCTCGCAGGGCCTGGGTGCGGTGCACCCCGTGCACCCGCCCAGGATCAGCCCTGGAAACCTGCCTTTACAGGCACATGAACTTGAATGGCATCCCAGTTTTAGTCTGTAGGGTTCAATATTGAGTTAGCAGACAAAGAGAGACAGGGCTCCCCAATATAACCAGTAGATAATGGAGGCCTGTATGAAAACCTCAGCTGCTCCTTCAGGGACTCCTGGGGTCAGAGTCTGGTCAGTAGGAAGACTGGAAATAAGGGAGCGCTTCTGGTTGTAGGAATCGTAGGCTGTCCCCAGCTTTTCTTCCGGGTTCTTGCTGGCGTGAGAGGGTGATGTCATCTCCCGCGCTGCCGCTGCTCTCATTCAGCCTTCCCGTGCATCGGTCTCCACACCAAATTTCTCCTTGGAGCATCAGTATACCAACTGCCTACCCATCCAAGTGACAGCACGGGCACCTGCTCGCCATGTCGTCTGGCCAGAGACCCAGCGAATAGTACATCAGCAGTGGGGCAAATACACAGGCTCAGCCCGACATCCTATGAGTGACTAGTTTTATCTTTTAGTGGTTACTGTTTTTTTATTTCAATAAACCGATTGATTTGGATCTTCCATCTGGAGTGGAGCTTTACTTAAGTTTTCTCTACAGTATACAATCATGCAATTTGCCCTTACTTCATTGTGACTGGTCACCTTGTAAAAGCCATAACCAGAACTGCTCCCTTATTTCCAGTCTTCAATATTGAGTTGGCCCACCCTTTGCAGCTATAACAGCTTCAACTCTTCTGGGAAGGCTGTCCACAAGGTTTAGAAGTGTGTCTATGGGAATGTTTGACCTCTCTTTTAGAAGTGCATTTGTGAGATCAGGCATTGATGTTGGACAAGAAGGCCTGGCTCACAGTCTCTGCTCTAATTCTTCCCAAGGTGTTCTATCAGGTTGAGGTCAGGACTCTGTGCAGGCCAGTCAAGTTCCTCCACCCCAATCTCGCTCATCCATGTCTTTATGGACCTTGTTTTGTGCACTGGTGAGCAGTCATTTTGGAACAGGAAGGGGCCATCCCCAAACTGTTCCCACAAAGTTGGAAGCATGAAATTGCCCAAAATGTCTTAGTATGCTGAAACCATCATGCACCTACTGCCCACCTTCATACTTTCAGCACTCTTCTCCTGCACATGCTGCCAACCATTTACCTTTCACGCTCCTGTCCTGCATATACGGCCCACTGTTATACCCTCTGCACTCCACTCCAGCATACACTACCCTCTGTCCTACCCTCTACACTCCTCTCCTGTATATACTGCCCACTGTCATACCTTCTAAACTCCTCTCCTGTACATACTGCCCACTGTCATACCCTATACACTCCTTTCCTGTGCATACTGCCCACCCTTATACCCTCTAAACTCCTCTCCTGCACATACTATCCACCATCATACCCTTTACTCTCCTTTCCTGTAAATACTGCTAGCCCTTATACTCTCCACACTCCCCCATGCACATACTGCCCACCGTCATACTCTCAGCACTCCGCTCCTGCACATACTTCCCATTTTCATATTCTCAGCACTCCTCTCCTGCACATACTGCCCACCGTCATACTCTCAGCACTCCTCTCCTGCACATACTGCCCACCGTCATACTCTCAGCACTCCTCTCCTGCACATACTGCCCACCGTCATACTCTCAGAACTCCTCTTCTGCACACACTGCCCACTGTCATACTCTCAGCACTCCTCTCCTGCACATACTGCCCACCGTCATACTCTCAGAACTCCTCTTCTGCACACACTGCCCACCGTCATACTCTCAGCACTCCTCTCCTGCACATACAGTACTGCCCGCCGTCATACTCTCAGCACTTCTCCTCTGCACATACTGCCCAGCATCTTACTCTCGACACTCCTCTCCTGCACATACTGAACACTGTCATACTCTCAGCACTCCTCTTCTGCACATACTACCCAGCATCTTACTCTCAGCACTTCTCCTCTGCACATACTGCCCAGCATCTTACTCTCAGCACTTCTCCTCTGCACATACTGCCCAGCATCTTACTCTCAGCACTTCTCCTCTGCACACACTGCCCACCGTCATACTCTCAGCACTCCTCTCCTGCACACACTGCCCACCTTTATACCCTCAGCACTCCTCTCCTGCACATACTGCCCACTGTCATACCCTCTGAACTCTTCTCCTGCATATAAGGTCATACTCTCTTCTCTCCTCCACTCCACTCTTCTGCACATTTTATGCACTAAAACATTTCTTTATTATTTTATATCCCCAATCTTTCCAATTCTGGAATGGCCACATTTTTGCTATTTGTAAATAGCAAAAATGTGGCCATTCCAGAATGGGAAAGATTGGGGATATAAAATAATAAAGAAATGTTTTAGTGCGTAAAAAGCTGAAAATTTGAAAAGACTGAAAGCTAATTTGGAAATAAAATTTACATGTGAAAACTTAAATGAGATTTTAGTGGTTCAGTTTTCATCCAGTGTAAGAATATGAAAATTCACCTTGCAGTTCTGTGGCTTTCATCAGTCCACTCCGCCTTCGGGCCTGAGCATTTATATTGTTATGAAATTCCTTGGTGAATCCTAATCGCATAATCATTTGTTGCAGGAGGAAAGTTATTCCTCATAATAACGGTGAAGTTAAAGAAAACTCCAGGGAGTATTATAGGCTGAGAGGTTAGAGTAATGTGTTAATTATACTTACCTCCATGGTCTTCTTGTGAGATATAGCGATAGAGACATTATAGCCCCTGACTGGTCAAGCTGCAATGATTAAAGGCCAATGGCAGCCTCCTTTTTTTTTTTTTCGCAATGGCCCCCGCCAACGCCTATAATTTTTTTTTTTTTTTTAAGACTACTCACCCATTTCATACTCAGTGTATCCCCACATGTCCTCCTTCATCTCCATGGTCCAGTGCTCTTCTTATGGATTCAATGACACCCAATATTAGTAAAACCACTTCCTATGAGCCCAAGGTGTCAAGGACTCTCCATCTGGGGGTATTACGATTAAGCTGCTCTGGGCTTAAACACTTGAGCTCTGGAAGGTTTTACCCTCTTCATTTTTATATAAACATGCAGTGCTTCTTAAAAAGTTAAGTGAACCAATCTCATAAGGTCCACAGATGTTAAAGTCGAAAAACACATGAAGTCCACACACAATAATGGATAGGGAATCAAGTGTTATCGTAATTCCAATATAACTGTGAATCTAGAAGCCACCACCAGCAATCACCAGGTGTTCAAGCCTCTTACCGGATCTGACAGACCCCCATTACATTGGTCAGTCTAGCGTGTACAATAAACCTCCTCTCATGTAGTCAGCCTCAGGTCCCAAAGTTCTCTTAATCGTGCAGCCCGGTAAACGTACTTAGCAGACCTCAGATCAGAGATAAAAAGTACACACTCCTCATGGTGTAGTATTTCAAACTAGCAGGTTTAATTGAATAAAAATTGGCCACTTACACAACATCCAGCAAGTAGCAGCAAGTAACAGCTCATGAAGCAGCAGCTCTGGACACCAGAAAGATGGCCACCGTATCCTCCGAAGCACCAAGCGCCACGCCAGCCAAACTCCACCTACATGTTTCGTCAAGATCAGACGTCATGAGGGGGCATGTTTATATAAGGTTTATTTGCATCCACAATTCAGGATTGGTGCAAGCTTTTTTCTTTTTTTGCTTTATATAGTTTGTCTATTAGGATTAGCGCAGTATATTGTCCTCATTTACCCTCTTCATGACTTGGGCATTTTTTGCTATTCAGCACTATTTCAGCTATTCAGCAGTACTTTAACTGGTAATTGTGTTGTCATGCAACACTATACACAAATACAGTTTATATTACTTTTTTTCACACAAATAGAGCTTTCATCTGGTGGTATTTGGTCACCATAGTTTTTTTTATATATATATATATATATATAAATGGAAAAAAATCTGAAAATTAAAAAAAAAAAACATTTTTTTTTTCTATTTTCTGTTATAACATATCAGATAAAAAAATGAAAATATTAATCCAAAATGTATTCTGCTGCGTATCTTTGGTAAGAAAAAAAAAATTCCAATATGTATATTGATTGGTTGGTGTTAAAGTTATATCATCTACAAAAGATTGTATACTGTATAAACTGGAATTTTATTTTTTTATTTTTTTTTTACTGTATACTAGTAATGGCGGTGATCAGTGACTTATAATGGGACTGTGATAGTGCTGCAGGAAATCTGACAACAACTGACACATTGTGGGAACTGGCTAACTGACACTGACTAGTAGCACTAATACAGTGATCAGTGCTAATACTATATACATTGTCACTGTACTAATGACACTGGCTGGGAAGGGGTTAACATCTCAGGTGATCAAGGGGTTAAATGTATGCCCACCAATGTGTAATGTGTGCTGCGTTTTACTAAATATCTCTTTGTTTCTTATCCCTGCTTGCAGGGATAAGAAACAGAGAGATTGTTCCCTCTGTACAGAGCTCTGTGTTGATTGTCAACACAGGGCTCTGGTCTGTGAATGTACACAGCCGATCAGAAGGTCACAGCCATAATTTATTGACCGGGATGTGCTAAGTCCCACTGTGTTCAATCACAGCAGGCCTGCGGGAGGGGGCAAGCACATACGTGCCCTGAACCCTACAGGTACATTACGGTGCCTGAAGGAGCCACCCTGCCGCAGTTTATGCACTGCGGCGGGTCAGCTAGTTGTTAAAGAAGAGAGTGGTGCCATGTCATTATATGGGGCTATTCTTTGCAGTATTCATGACCTGGACATTGCCAGAGGAGGAGGAGCCAAGATATTATGTGACCAAAGCAAAGACTGATGACAACAAAGGTATGTATACACATCTAAACCACTGCTCCCGCTGACTGCTCATCTCCCCAGATCTGGAGAGAGATTTGGTGGTTCCACTACTGTGCTGATCAATGTTCTCCTTGCTGGAAAGGAAGTTGTACCTGAGGACCTACAATGCAAGGATCTCCCTGCCTCTTCTTCATCCTTTCTGAGGTTTTGCTTCCTCCACCTCTCCTGCTGCTCCTTCATCATTACCCCACCAGTAATCAGGGAGGAAGCTCCGAAATGAGGAACCAAAAACCTTACCTCTACCAGACGGGGTTTTGCCTCCAACCAGATTTGGAGTGTGATTTGGTGATGTTACTGCTGTGCTGGCCACTGTTCTCCTTACGGTAGGGGAATTTGTACCTGAAAACCTACAATGCAAGGATCTCCCTGCCTCTTCTTCATCCTTTCTGAGGTTGTGCTTCCTCTACCTCTCCTGCTGCTCCTTTATCATAGCCCCACTAGTCATCAGGGGGGAAGCTCTAACACGAGGAACCAAAACCCTTACCTCTACCAGGCAGGGTTTTGCCTCCAACCAGATTTGGAGTGCGATTTGGTGATGTTACTGCTGTGCTGGTCACTGTTCTCTTTGCGGTAGGGGAAGTTGTACCTGAAGACCTACAATGCAAGGAACTCCCTTCTTCTTCTTCTTCATCCTTTATGAGGTTGTCCTTCCTCTACCTCTCCTGCTGCTCCTTTATCATTACCCCACTAGTCATCAGGGGGGAAGCTCTAACACGAGGATCCAAAACCCTTACCTCTACCAGGCAGGGTTTTGCCTCCAGCCAGATTTGGAGTGAAATTTGGTGATGTTACTGCTGTGCTGGTCACTGTTCTCCTTACTGGAGAGGAAGTTGTACCTGAGGACCTACAATGCAAGGATCTCCCTTCCCCTTCTTCATCCTTTCTGAGGTTTTGCTTCCTCCACCTCTCCTGCTGCTCCTTCATCATTACCCCACCAATCATCAGGGAGGAAGCTCCGAAATGAGGAACCAAAAACCTTACCTCTATCAGGCAGGTTTTTGCCTCCAGCCAGATTTGGAGTGTGATTTGGTGATGTTACTGCTGTGCTGGTCACTGTTCTCTTTGCGGTAGGGGAAGTTGTACCTGAAGACCTACAATGCAAGGATCTCCCTTCTTCTTCTTCATCCTTTATGAGGTTGTCCTTCCTCTACCTCTCCTGCTGCTACTTTATCATGACCCCACCAGTCATCAGAGGGGGCAGCTCTGACACCAGGAAGCAAAACCCTGCCTCTACCAAGACCGCCTTTCACACAGAGACGCCATGCAGAACAAGGAATAGTAAGTCAGTGATGGGGAAAGCGATCAGGTGACGGGAGACCACCGGCAATACTGGTGACTAAGTCCTCTTTAAGTGTTATTGTAGCCCGATCAATGGAGTCCAGAGAGAAGAATAGATTTTCACATTGTACAATACAATTTCGGTCATCACACAGATGTGCTAAACACAAGTATGTTCACATTGTAGAGATCCAAAAAAAGAAAAGAACGCCCTTCTCCGAGAACCGCAATCCTGCTCCAGCAGTGTGTAGTTAGTAGGTACGTCTTGTGGTTGAGGTTTGTGGAGACACAATTGCAGGTTTGCTCAGTTGTTCCTCCCCATGGAAGATGTTTTCACTTTCTGAGTTTCAGGATGAAGTTGGTGGCAGGAAATGTCTGAGATTACTCGGTTGATGTACTATTGTTGTCCACCGTTTACTCTTCTCTTTAAGGCTAGGTTCACCTCTGTGCGATGTGGGAAAGGGCATGGTTTTACATGTTTAAAAAAAAATGCATCCTTTTGGGGAAATAATCAGTGTGGCATGATTTTAAAAAAGGGCGGAGCACTTATTTTGGGCAGTTTGTGTTAGTCTTATTTATTTTTATTTTTTTTACTTGGAAAGCGCTCTGTCCTTGTCTTCATCCTGCACTCAGTAGGTCAGCATAGCAGTGGGGACATTTTACTTTTCTTTACCATAAGGTGACCAGATTTTTAAAATGAAATCTGGGGACATATTTTTTTTTTTTTTATTGGCAAATGGCACAGGACTACATAATACACAGAGCGTTGGGTACAGGACTGCATAATACACAGAGCGCTGGGCACAGGACTGCATAATACACAGAGCTCTGGGCATAGGACTGCATTATACACAGAGTGTTGGGCACAGGACTGCATAATACACAGAGCGCTGGACACAGGACTGCATAATACACAGAGCGCTGGGTACAGGACTGCATAATACACAGAGCGCTGGGCACAGGACTACATAATACACAGAGTGCTGGGCACAGGACTGCATAATACACAGTGCTGAACACAGGACTGCATAATACACAGAGCGCTGGGCACAGGACTGCATGATACATAGAGCGCTGGGCACAGGACTGCATAATACACAGAGCGCTGGGCACAGGACTGCATAATACACAGAGTGCTGGGCACAGGACTGCATAATACACAGAGCGCTGGACACAGGACTACATAATACATAGAGCGCTGGGCACAGGACTGCATAATACACAGAGCGCTGGACACAGGACTACATAATACACAGAGCGCTGGGCACAGGACTGCATAATACACAGAGCGCTGGGCACAGGACTGCATAATACACAGAGCGCTGGGCACAGGACTACATTATACACAGAGCGCTGGGCACAGGACTGCATAATACACAGAGCGCTGGGCACAGGACTGCATAATGCACAGAGCGCTGGGCACAGGACTGCATAATACACAGAGTGCTGGGCACAGGACTACATAATACACAGAGCGCCGGGCACAGGACTACATAATATACAGAGCGCTGGGCACAGGACTGCATAACACACAGAGAGCTGGGCACAGGACTACATAATACACAGAGCGCTGGGCACAGGACTACATAATACACAGAGCGCTGGGCACAAGACTACATAAAACACAGAGCGCTGGGCACAGGACTGCATAATACACAGAGCGCTGGGCACAGGACTGCATAATACACAGAGCGCTGGACACTGGACTGCATTATACACAGAGCGCTGGGCACAGGACTGCATGATACACAGAGCGCTGGGTACAGGACTGCATAATACACAGAGCTCTGGGCACAGGACTGCATAATACAGAGAGCGCTGGGCACAGGACTGCATAATACACAGAGCGCTGGGCACAGGACTACATAATACACAGAGCACTGGGCACAGGACTGCATAATACACAGAGCACTGGGCACAGGACTGCATAATACACAGAGCGCTGGGCACAGGACTGCATAATACACAGAGCACTGGGCACAGGACTGCATAATACACAGAGCGCTGGGCACAGGACTGCATAATACACAGAGCGCTGGGCACAGGACTGCATAATACACAGAGCGCTGGGTACAGGACTGCATAATACACAGAGCGCTGGGCACAGGACTGCATAATACACAGAGCACTGGGCACAGGACTGCATAATACACAGAAGCAGGAGCGGAAGTGAGATTGTCCAGCAGGGGCGTCTGCATCTGAGCCACCAGGCTGTTTCTCAGCCAGCTTGGGATGCCCTGTCTATATTAATCTGGCTCTGAATCCGGGGACAAAGCCGGGGACAGTGTCCTCAATCCGGGGACTGTCCCCAGAAACCTGGGACGTCTGGTCACCCTACTTTACCAGGAATCCTTTTGGCATTTCTGTGGCAGAAGTGGTGCAGCCTTTTTAGGGGGCATCAGAGAGGCCCGGAGGGCGATTGCCCCCCTGGCCCAGTCCTCCCCTGCAGAGTGGCATTTAAAGTGTCCAGGGGATAGTGCTTAGGACGAGGGGAGATCCATGAGGTGCTGCGAAGGAGCACCAGATGAAAATAAAAAAAAGAAAGCCTAAAAAAGAAAACAAATGCAGCCATCACATCTAAGAATATTAAATGTTTGCTTTTGGGTTTTATACCACTTTAAAGATTGGTATATAATGGTGAAAACCTTTAAGGAGAAATAGAAGTGTCTGGAAGGCGTTCTGGTAGTCCTGTACTGCAGGGGGGAGTTCTTGTCGGCTGCTCAGATATAAGTGTTTAATCTCCAGGCCGCTGGGGGCCGCGATCGCCGGTGCGTTGCTAATGTAAGCGTATGAGTTCGGCATGCAGCGCTGCTCCCGAAGAATGCCGCACAGGGCTTACCTAAAACTGACGTCTTGCGCTAATACTTGGCTAATCAGCACCGGGGAGCCGAGGAGATTATTCCTGCTAAGTATTAGGTAAAGGTCACGCTTTTGTTTTCTGCGTCTTTCTGTGACGATAATCGATAGACTACCCTGTTCATGCATGTGGTGTCAGAATAACGTCTTCTAGTGCCCAGGGGCCCAGATGCCAAATGGTGCCCCCCCTCAAAATGTATGAGCATAAGGTGTCAGCAACCCCCCCCCCCCCCAAAAAAAAATAACACTAATCTGCATGCTTATCCCCAAGCTTAAATTCCCTTTGCAAGCCAAAGTTTTCCCCGACAAACCCCCCCCCCCCCCCCAACAGTAAAACATTAATCCTCTTGCCCTCCAAATCCCCCTCCTCCTAGCACAAATCCCCCCAATCATACCTACTAGCACAACCCCCCCCCCTCCAAATCCATCTACATAATACAAATCCCCCCTCCTAGTACAAATCCCCCCTCCTAGTACAAATCCTCCCTCCTAGCACAAGCCCCCCCCCCTCCCATGATACCTACTGTCACAAATCCTCTCCCGTAAATTTCCCCTCCTAGCACAAATCCCCCAATAATACCTACTAGCACAGCCCCCCCCCCCCAAAAAAAAAATACACCTTCATAACACAAATACCCCCTCCTAGTACAAACCCCCCCCTCCTAGCACAATCCCCCCAAATGATACCTACTAGCACAAATCCTCTCCCCTAAATTTCCCCTCCTAGCCCAAATCCCTCCAATCATACCTACTAGCAAAAATCCTCCTTCATAACCCAAATACCCATCCTAGAACAAGTCCCCCTAAACCCCAACTCCTAGCACAAATCCCCCCCCCCCCCCAATGATACCTACTAGTACAAATCCTCTCCCCTAAATTTCCCCTACTAGCCCAAATCCCTCCAATCATACCTACTAGCAAAAATCCTCCTTCATAACCCAAATACCCATCCTAGAACAAGTCCCCCTAAACCCCAACTCCTAGCACAAATCCCCCCCCCCAATGATACCTACTAGCACAAATCCTCTCCCCTAAATTTCCCCTACTAGCCCAAATCCCTCCAATCATACCTACTAGCAAAAATCCTCCTTCATAACACAAATACCCCTCCTAGAACAAATCCCCCTAAACCCCAACTCCTAGCACAAATCCCCCCCCCAATGATACCTACTAGCACAAATCATCGCCCCTAAATTTCCCCTACTAGCCCAAATCCCTCCAATCATACCTACTAGCAAAAATCCTCCTTCATAACACAAATACCCCTCCTAGAACAAATCCCCCTAAACCCCAACTCCTAACACAAATCCCCCCAATAATAACTACTAGCAAACACACCCCCATACCCCTTTATAAGACAAATTTCCCTCCTAGTAAAAATCCCTCCTAACTCACCCCTCTTAACACAAATTCCCCAAATCATACCTACTAGCACAAATCCCACCCCCAAATTCCCCTTCATAATACACATACCCCTCCTAGTACAAATCCCCCCAACCCCCCGTCCTAGCACAAATCAAGTCAATCATACCTACTAACACAAATTCTCCCCCAAATCCCCCCTCCTAGCACAAATTCCCCTCCTAGTACAACATCCCCCCCCCCCAATCCTCCCTCTTAGAACAAATCTCCCCAATTATACCTACTAGCACACACAAATCCTTCCCCCAAATCCCCCTGCAGAATACAAATACCCCTCCTAGCACAAATCCCCCCATCCCCCTCCTAGCACAAATCCCCCCAATCATACCTACTAGCACAAATCATCCCCCCAAATCCTCCTTCATAATACAAATACCCCTCCTAGTACAAATCCCCCCCATCCCCCCTCCTAGCACAAATCCCACCAATCATACCTATTAACACAAATACCCCTCCTATTAAAAACCCCCTCTCCTAGCACAAATCCCCCCCCCCATAAATTAGCCTCCTAAAATAAACTGTATGCCACTGCTGCCCCCCAATTTCATCTTGACAGTACAAATCCCCCCCCCCAATTAGCCTCCTAAATGAAACTGTATACCACTGCTGCCCCCAAACTTCCTCTTGCCAGTACAAATCCAGCCCCCCCCCCTATTCCAATCCCCCTCCTAGTATGTAGGAACCAAAGGGCTCCTGATGACATCACATCGACGAAACGCGTAGAGCATCATCGCGTCATTTCCGCATCTCTGGAACGCACCTCCGGTCTTTGGAACGCACAGCGTTCCGGAAGCGTCCCATGCACCTGGGAAGCTGTTACTATCGGCTTGTATACTGCCTGTATTTTATCTACCATTATGAGTACCATTTTTTAATAAACGTATTGGATTCAAAAAACGATACTTCGCTATGTGAGCCCTTTATTTTCCCTACATATCCGGGACATATGTATTTATTCGTACCATCTGTTGATACAGGGGTCCATCACTGGATATCCATATCAGCTACATCCCATAAACCAGAAACGCCTAATACCCCTGTTGGGGTTCCCATATCTGGTGAGTGCGGTCCTGGGAGCATGAGAGTTTTTTTCACAATCACCAGTTTATGTCTGCAGAACATCAAGATTCCCTTTAAGATTTTTATTCACCTATGTCCATTTATAGGGACGGTTCCTGATTGGAATTGCACTTAGTCACTTTTCACATGTCACTTTATTTATTCTTTGCTGGTATGTATATGGCCTAATACTGAAGATTTACATTAGTCACTAATTTATTGTGGCATTGTATGGTGGCACTATGTATATATATATATATATATATATATATATATATATATATATATATATCACTCATTTATGCACATTTGTCACATCTGCTATATCATGTGTTTTTCAATATAATTAATTTTGTGACTATCAATTTTTTTTATCATAGTTACCAATTTAGTATGATATTGCACTTTGGCACTTTATTGTGATTTTTTTCACTTTAGCACATTATTGCTGATTATTTTATTGATTTGCTGTATGTATAATTACTAGACGGATATTATATTGCAATATTAGGCAGCGCCGCATACCTCCTTCTCCTCACCGTTTGCGCAAATGTTATCGCTTCTACAAACTAGGGGAAAGATTTATGTCATTTTTATTTATTTATTTTACTAGTAATGGCGGCGATCGGCGATTTTTAGTGGGACTGCGACATTGCGGTGGACAGATCGGATCCCTAACTGACATTTTTGACACTTTTGGGGGGGACCAGTGACATTACTACAGTAATCACAGTAGCACAGCCTGCCGTTTAGGAGCTTGGTGTTATACACACATCATAATCTTTTTCCTATTGCCCTGTAAAAAGTCCGCTTTGGCTCATTCTCAGTGAGTTCTTCAGCCACCTTGGACTCCAGCTGTCCATTACTTAGGGGACACACAAATTGGCAACTTCCTGGTGAATCTCTCCATACAACTGATCTTTCCCAGGCCACACAGCATCGGTCAGGCTCCAATTTATCCTGTTTTGATTTTAATTTCAGCAAGCATTCAAGATTCATGTACAGTAAACCATAAAACCACCCAAAGTCACCCCTGATGAAGAAGCTGCCCAGTCACTGCGAAACGCGTCGGGTATCGACTTTGTACTGTGTGGTTGGTTTCTGATACAATGCAATGTCTTCTGCCTGCTGTTGTTTTTAATGTTTAACATATGTATTATGCTCATTAATAATATTTGTTACTTTTTCAATTTTTTGCAACTTTTTTCTGTGCCTTAAAAATCGCACCCCAGGGGAACCCCTACACATTTTTAATACAGTAATCAGTGCTAAAAATATGCACTGTTACTGTACTAATGATACTGGCAGGGAAGGAGTTAACCCAGGGGTGATCAAAGGGTTAAGCGTGAGCCTAGGGGAGTGTTTTCTAACTGTGAGGGGAAGGGGCTTGTGAGATGAACATAGAGACCTGTGATCCTATATAGAAGGATCACAGGCTCTCTGTGATCATTTCAGAGAGAAGAATGGTTTGCTTCCTTCTCTCTCAGTGGGGAGCGATCGCGGGTGCCCGGCGGCAATCGTGGCCGCTGGTCCCATGGATCAGCATCTCCGCTGCCTAGTGGGGGCGGGAGCGCGCCAGCGCGTGCTCGCCCCCCAGCACCACTTGCGCGACTGACGTACCCCTACGTCGTTCCACGCAGCTGAGCCAGCCTTCCGCAGTAGAACTGGGGCGGGCGGGCGGTCAGCAAGTGGTTAAATAACGGTGTTATGGAAGCAGCTAGCCAACTGCCATAACATTGGTATTGTTTCTTACTATGGCTGATTCTTTATATAAAAAAAGTGGTCCAGCGGGTTGATTCACCGCAGGATCACTTTTAGAAACAGTAGGAGGGGTGGTGACCCCCCCTTCCACCGCTTCCTGGTCGTTCCCGGGCTCACCTGACCTATTAGTTAAGCCAGAGAACGATTCGATGTGGCTGTTAGCTGGGCATGGAGACCAGTGAGCCTAAGACGCCCTTGGAGGACCGCAGCGACATCTGACGTCACTTCCGGTCCCAGTCCCAATCACGGTGAGTGATGTATTCTATTAATGAATACAAAGCCTGCTCAGATTGGCGGGCTGATGATGTTACAACCTCTGACTCAGCCAATCCGAGCCGGCTTTGTACTTATTAATAGAATACATTGCTCGCCGTGATTGGCTCAGCGCGGTAAACTGTATGTAGTCGAAGCTACGGTACATACAGCATTACCGCACATCCAGTGGGCTGACAGATTAGGACCGTTCGTTTTGGGTCACCTTGGTAGTCATAAACCTGGAGTTCTCTAAGGTTCACATTTTATACTCGGCATATAAGACAACCCCTTCTCCAATTTATGGGGGATGTTTTAAGGTTAAAAAGTCATCTTATACGCCAGCATATATGGTGTTATTTACACTGATTGTCTTCTGTTGTGCTGGCTTCTTTCACGATTGGTATCATTTTGTTTTTTTAGATTTGAACTCTGTCTGGATGGTTCAATAGGAAGCAATCTACTCTTGCCAGATCATTCCAACCATTAGTATCCATGTTATCTATTCTAGGGTGACAATTTATTTACAAAGGGATATATAGTGCATTCATGGTCTCAAACTGAGCTTACCCCTGCCAGATCTTGATACCAACACAATTCTTTATTATTGGGTTTAATGATAAGGTCTCGTTGATTGCAGGCTCATTTGATGTGACTTTGGTGTCTCTTCTCTTAAAAGTTCTGGATTAATCTTGGCCTCACTGTTTGACTGCCAGAAAAGACGTTGTGATAATATGAATCCTTCTCCAATCTCTTGAGGAAGCAACTTGTGAAACGCGTTATGAGAGAAGATGACTTCCCCCTTGAGCACCTTAACCACTTGCCGACCGGTCACATTGACCGTACTGCGGCAAAGTGGCTCGATATTGTCCAGCGACGTAGACCTACGTCGCTGGACTCCTCCCCCTGTGGGCGGCGCGCGCGCGCCGCCGGAGGCCCGCTCCCGCTGTTTTCAGTCACAGTGGGAGTCGGGCCCGGGGAGGAGCAGCGGTGATCACCGCCGCTCTTCCCCGATCGTCGGGGATCGAGTGTGGAAATCCGCCCGCTTGTGTAAACAAAGCGGGCGGATCTCCTAAGTGACAGACAGGGACAGATTGCAGGGTTCAGCATAGCTGAACCTGCGATCTGTGCCTGTGTCACACAATCCCCTCCCCCCACACGTTAGTAAGCACCAGGCATACATTAACCCCTTGATCACCAATAAAAATTAACCCCTTCCCTGCCAGTGTCATTTTTACAGTAACAGTGCATATTTATAGCACTGATTACTGTAGTAATGTCACTGGTACCCCCAAAAGTGTCAAAAATGTCAGTCAAGGGTCCGATCTGTCCACCGCAATGTCGCAGTCCCGCAAAAAAAAAAAATTGCAGTATGCCGCCATTACTAGTTAAAAAAAAAACAATAAGTACGACATAAATTTCCCATAGTTAGTAGCTGCGATAACTTTTGCTCAAACCAATCAAAATACGCTTATTGCGATTTTTTTTTTTTTTACCAAACATAGGTAGCAGAAAACAAATTGGCCTACAATGTTAAAAAATTTAGATTTTTACATTTTTTTGGGGGGGGGGGAATTTCATATAAAAAAATTTGAAAAATATTGTTATTTTTTCAAAATTGTCGCTATTTTTTTGTTTATAGCGCAAAAAGTAAAAATCGCACAGGTGATCAAATACCACCAAAAGAAAGCTCTGTTTGTGGGGGGAAAAAGGACATCAATTTAATTTGAGTACAGCGTCACACAACCGTGCAAAAGTAACGCAGTGCCGAATCGCAAAATATGGCCTGGTCAGGAATGGGGTAAAATCTTCCGGTCTTAAAGCGGTTAAATATACGGTCATTGAGAATTTTTTTGTCAAAGACATGTAGCTAAATACATTTTGGCCTAAATATATGACAAAAATTGAATATATTGGATATTTTTTAACTGTCAAAGTAGAAAAATATTGTTATTTTTTCAAAATGTTCGCATTTTCTTATTAATATCGCAAAAAATAAAAAGCGCAGAGGTGATCAAACGCCACCAAAAGAAAGTTCTGTTTGTGGGAAAAAAGGACGTAAATTTCGTTTGGGTACGGCATTGCATGACCGCGCAATTGTCAGTTAAAGTCGCACAGTGCCGAATCGCAAAAAGTGGCCTGGACGTAGGACAGCAAAATCCTCCGGTGGTAAAGTGGTTAAAAATCACTTTTCAAAGCAAGTTCAGTTTTTGGTATTTCTGGTGGATTGTAGAGTTGGATTTGGCAGCTTGCCCCAAATCCTCATGGGTTTGTTTATAGCTAATACTATTTGCTGACATCACCTTGATTACTTTATGTGACCTACAAACAGTCATGGCTGCTTCTCCTATCATGCAGGTACTTCTGGTACGGTGCTTGGTTACCGCTCTGTGTATTATTGTGGTAACTTAGGCAGACATTTTTTTGCAATGATGAAATGTCCTCCTCATTGGGTCTATTCAGTTTTACCCTTATCTCAAGGTGAAGAGAATTCCCATCTCTCAGTCATCCAGGGAAAGGTTTGATCACAAGTTCCTGATACATCCTTCATAGAGCTATGTAAAATTGCATTCTTCTCTAAAGCCAATCCTTATCTTTTAATACTGTGACAAGAGACGCTCTTCTCGTGAACATGTGGTCACGCCATAACAAATATGATCCTGTGTGGCCAGAATTCTATAACAGAGAATCAACAGCAGCTTTACCTGGCAGGAACTCCATTGCAAGCGATGTTCATCTAAATGTGTCACTTATGTAGTGGGCTGTAATTTACAATACGAGAAGAGTAGTGGGCAGTGCAGAAATTACATGGTGGTCAGTGGGGAAATGCTTCCTTACATTGATGGCCAGTGGGGAAAATGCTTCCTTACATTGATGGCCAGTGGGGAAATGCTTCCTTACGTTGTCGGCCAATGGTCAGTGGAGAAACGCTTACATTGTTGGCCAGTGGGGAAATGCTTACATTGATGGCCAGTGGGGAAATGCTTCCTTATGTTGTTGGCCAATGGCCAGTGGAGAAACGCTTGCATTGTTGGCCAGTGGGGAAACGCTTACATTGATGGCCAGTGGGGAAATGCTTCCTTACATTGATGGCCAGTGGGGAAATGCTTCCTTACGTTGTTGGCCAATGGCCAGTGGGGAAACGCTTACATTGTTGGGCAGTGGGGAAATGCTTACATTGATGGCCAGTGGGGAAATGCTTCCTTACATTGATGGCTAGTGGGGAAATGCTTCCTTACATTGATGGCCAATGGCCAGTGAGAAAACGCTTACATTGTTGGGTAGTGGGGAATGCTTACATTGATGGCCAGTGGGGAAGTGCTTCCTTATGTTGTTGGCCAATGGCCAGTGGGGAAACGCTTACATTGTTGGGCAGTGGGGAAATGCTTACATTGATGGCCAGTGGGGAAATGCTTCCTTACATTGATGGCTAGTGGGGAAATGCTTCCTTACGTTGTTGGCCAATGGCCAGTGAGAAAACGCTTACATTGTTGGGTAGTGGGGAATGCCTACATTGATGGCCAGTGGGGAAGTGCTTCCTTATGTTGTTGGCCAATGGCCAGTGGGGAAACGCTTGCATTGTGGGGCAGTGGGGAAATGCTTACATTGATGGCCAGTGGGGAAGTGCTTCCTTACGTTGTTGGCCAATGGCCAATGGAGACACGCTTACATTGTTGGCCAGTGTGGAAATGCTTACATTGATTGCCAGTGGGGAAATGCTTCCTTACGTTGTTGGCCAATGGCCAATGGAGACACGCTTACATTGTTGGACAGTGGGGAAATGCTTACATTGATTGCCAGTGGGGAAATGCTTCCTTACATTGATGGCCAGTGGGGAAATGCTTCCTTATGTTGTTGGCCAATGGCCAGTGGGGAAACGCTTACATTGTTGGCCAGTGGGGAAATGCTTACATTGATGGCCAGTGAGGAAATGCTTCCTTACATTGATGGCTAGTGGGGAAATGCTTCCTTACGTTGTTGGCCAATGGCCAGTGAGAAAACGCTTACATTGTTGGGTAGTGGGGAATGCCTACATTGATGGCCAGTGGGGAAGTGCTTCCTTATGTTGTTGGCCAATGGCCAGTGGGGAAACGCTTGCATTGTGGGGCAGTGGGGAAATGCTTACATTGATGGCCAGTGGGGAAGTGCTTCCTTACGTTGTTGGCCAATGGCCAATGGAGACACGCTTACATTGTTGGCCAGTGTGGAAATGCTTACATTGATTGCCAGTGGGGAAATGCTTCCTTACGTTGTTGGCCAATGGCCAATGGAGACACGCTTACATTGTTGGACAGTGGGGAAATGCTTACATTGATTGCCAGTGGGGAAATGCTTCCTTACATTGATGGCCAGTGGGGAAATGCTTCCTTATGTTGTTGGCCAATGGCCAGTGGGGAAACGCTTACATTGTTGGCCAGTGGGGAAATGCTTACATTGATGGCCAGTGAGGAAATGCTTCCTTACATTGGTGGTCCATGGAGCAAGGTTTCCTTACATTGGACGTCAGTGGAGAAATGTTTCCTTACATTGGTGGTCAGTGTAACAAAAAACGGAAATTGAAGCACCACACCACTGCTAAGAGGCCTGGATACAACTTTATTCCAATAAAACTCAGGGGCACAGTGCAAATAGTATCCAGCGTGTTTCAGGGGTCCAACAACATCCCTATTATCTGAGCTTGATTAGACACAATGTGAATGGACAAGAAGTGAGCTGGACATTTCATTGTTTTTTCTTCCAGTGTGATTAGAAGAACGGGCCTTGCAGCTGGTTTGGCAGCTCACTTTTAGGCCCCTTTACACAGGTTATCTGATCAGATCCGTCTGCCAGTTTTTCAGGCAGACCTGATCAGAAGGGTAATGCATTGCTATGGACAAACCTCCAGGTCCGATCCAGGCCGCTAAAAAAGCAGAAGGGAATCCATCCTTTTCCAGATTAGGGGGCCGGACGCCGGACCCTGCGCCCCGAACGCACCGGCCGCCACTAGTACCAGGCTCATGTTACAACCTCTTTTATATCCCCTGTAGGCATCAGACATTGGTATATGTTAGATTTGTCCACCATTTCTTCAGGGGAGAACAGCTGACCTTCAGACATGATAATAGATGGAGCTGGGTTGAAATGATGTCATTGTCATCCAAGACCAGACAAGGTGTTGACACAGCTGGTTGTGTAGTGAAAGTTACGACCCTCGTTTAGATGCTAATAACAGGACTGTCTGCCTTATGCAGCTGCTTCATAAGTATCCCCGCAAGGCAAATTCTCTGTTTCGGACAGTGAGCATTACACACAGTATTAATACTCCACCATGAACGTGTCCTGCAGCTTGTTTTATGTCTCCAGCTGCTCTACATTCAAATAACTACAGCACAGTGAAGAAGCAATCGCACCTGAGCACAGCAAATTTCAAGAGTTTTGCAAGCGTACATAAGCGTTTAAGAAGTGTACCATCAAAGAACGTAGAAAGTCGCACACTGATGTTCAGTCCAGTTAGAATCAATAAGAAAACCTGGAAAAAATGTCGCCTATGGAGATTTTTAAGTTTGGCACCATTCCACGAGTGTGCACAATTTTAACTACTTCTGGACCAGAAGGATTTGCCTGGCCTGGCCATTAAGGGGGCAAATCCTTTCCTGTCCACAACTGGTTAAGGAAATCAGGACCTCCTTTCTTAACCACTTTTGGACCGGAAGGATTTGCCCCCTTAATGACAAGGCTATATTTTGTGATTCGGCACTGCATTACTTTAACGGACAATTGCGCGGTCACGCGATGTTGTACCCAAATAAAATTGATGTCCTATTTTTCCCACAAACAGAGCTTTCTTTTGGTGGTATTTGATCACCTGCGCAATTTTTATTGTTTGCGCTATAAACAAAAAAAGAGCGACAATTCTAAAAAAAAAAAAAAAAAAAAAACAATATTTTTCACATTCTGCTATATAACATTCCCAAAAAAATAAATTAAAAAATCAAAATTTTTTAACATTTTAGACCACTTTGTTTTCTGCTGCATATTTTTGGTAAAAATAAAAATCTCAATAAGAGTATTTTGATTGGTCTGCGCAAAAGTTATCAGGAAAGATTTATGTCATTTGTATTGTTTTTTTACTAGTAATGGCGGCGAACATTGCGGCGGACAGATCGGACCCCTAACTGACATTTTTGACACTTTTGGGGGGACCAGTGACATTACTACAGTAATCAGTGCTAAAAATATACACTGTTACTGTAATAATGACACTGGCAGGGAAGGGGTTAACACAGTGGGTGATCAAGGGGTTAAATGTAAGCCTAGAGGAGTGATTCTTACTGTATGGGGGATGGGCTTTTGAAATGATCACAGAGACCTGTGATCCTATATAGAAGGATCACAGGAGTTCTGTGATCATTCCAGGGAGAAGAACGGTCAGCTGTGTTTACAACAGCCGACCGTCCTTCTCTCTCAGCGGGGAGCGATCGCGGGTGCCCGGTGGCAGTCAGAGCCGCCTGCCCCATGTATCGGAGTCCCCGCTGCTGAGTAAGGGCGGGAGCGCGCCGCCAGCGGCATGCGCTCGCCCCCTAGCAGCAGGTGCGCGACTGGCGTACAGCTAGGTCAGTTCGCGCAGGAGGGGCTACCTGCCGCAGTAAATCCGGGCGGTCCTTAAGTGGTTAAAGCGCGACATCTTGGGTATCTATTTACTTGGCGAAACATCTTTTTTTTTATATTTTACAAACAAATTGGGTTATATATTGTGTTCTTTTGTAATAAAACCTGTTAAAGTGTATAAGCGCAAAAGAAAAATGCGTTTGAAAAATTGCTGCGCTGTGACATAACAAAATGCAACAACTTCCATTTTTTCCATTTTTCTCTAGGGTCTCTGCTAAAAAATACAAATAATATATATATATTAACACACACACATACATATATATATATTTTTTTAGCAGAGACCCTAGAGAATAAAATATATAAATACACACACACACACACACATATATATTATATATATATATATATAAAATGTTGGGGGGGATTCTGAGTAATTTTCTAGCAAAAAAATGATGATTTGTACATGTAGGAGAGAAATACCAGAATTGTCCTGGGGTAGAAGAGGTAAATTACATGGCTTGTGTAGCAATTTTTTATGCTATACTGTTTTTTTTTTTCCTCAAAAGTGGAGTTATCCTTAAGGCTGGCCATACACTATACAATTTTCTTGTTCAACTTTCCTTTAGATTTACCAAAACCATGTAATATAGGGTCAAACCTAAACACTTTCAATTTGTATGCAGTCAGGCAGGCCCTTGCACTACATAGTTTAAGGTAAATCTAAAGGAAATTGAATAAGAAAATTGTATAGTGTATGGCCAGCCTAAGGCTCCGTTCACATGTCAGCGTATGGATCGCGGGCAGAACCGCCGCGGTTCCGCCCGCGATCCGGAGATTATTGCAAATCGCGGGACGCCTGTGCGTTTCCCGTTGGTTTGCAATAGCCCCCCAAACGCTGAGCGATGTTGCCGCGATTTCCGCCTGCCGAATCGCGGTAACATCGCGCAAAAAAAATCGCGGGGCGCAATACGGTCCAAAGAAGCTCTTGTACTTTTTTGGGCGTAATGCGTCCCGCGATTTTTTTTTTTGCGCGATGTTACCGCGATTCGGCAGGCGGAAATCGCGGCAACATCGCTCAGCGTTTGGGGGGCTATTGCAAATCAACGGGCAACGCACAGGCGTCCCCCGATTTGCAATAATCTCCGGATCGCGGGCGGAACCGCGGCGGTTCTGCCCGCGATCCATACGCTGACATGTGAACGGAGCCTTAAAGAGGAAGTAAACCCTCCTCTACAACTTGTACCTATAGGCAAGCCTATGATAAGGCTTACCTATAGGTACTGTAAATATCTCCTAAACATGTACCGTTTAGGAGATATTTACCTTACATGTCGCCAGTGACGTCACTGGCGCATGCGCTCTGAAGGAACGGCCGATCGTGCCGTTCCTTCAGAGCCCCGTGCCGTGACTGTCGGCTCCCGCGCGCGTGCGCGGGAGTGACGTCACCGCGGCTCCGGCCAATCAGATGGCCGGATGCCGCGATCCCGGAAGACGGGCGACTAGACATGTCGCCCGTCATAGAGGTGAGTGAGCGGCACGGCGGGGGCTCGTTCTGAGGTAAGTATTGCATAATGAGCTAATATGCGATGCATACTAGCTCATTATGTCTTTATTTTGCAGGGTGTAAAAAAAAAAAAAAAAAAATTAATACGAGTTTACAACCTCTTTAAGCTTATCACATGTATCTCGCATTTATTTGATGCAGACATTTTTCATAGCTCAGCAGGTCAGAATCAGAAGAAAATGTCGCTGTCATAGCATGAAAACATATCTATCTTTTCAGTTACTTGTACACTGCTTTCATGATATAGAAGAAGTGGCTGGTTCAAACATTATAAGTCAAAATGAATATATTCCTGGTAACCTTTGATCATTAAAAGGATGTCGTTGAGCTCCAGTCGTTGACTTTGCCTAGGCTGAAAAGATGCCTTTAGTGTGCTGCAGGCAGTAGAAAGCTCCCCCCTCCCAACAGTGATCAGATTGCAACATTGTAACTTTGTAGCAAGTCAATGAAGAACTGCCCAGACAGCAGGTAAGGCCCCATTCACACACGGGCATTCTGAATCGCAGGCAGAATTGGCGCGATTCTGCCTGCAATTTCAATACGCTCTTCTAAATAACAAATCACACAAAGCCAATTTCAGATGCCAGTCATTGAAATAAATGACACCTAAAAACGCGATGCGGCAAACCGCACTGTGCGAGGCTTGTCGCTCAAAAGAAGCTCCTGCGTTTTCACCTTTCTTGGTGACAAGCTTTGCACATTGATGTTTGCCAAGATTGCAGCCCAATTTTTCATGGGACCATCGCAGCACAACTGCATTGTGTTTTTGGGTGCCTTTGAAATAAATGTCACCTGAAATTCGCATTGTGCGATTTTTCATTTAGCAGAGCATTATGAAATCGCGGTCAGAATCCCGGCAATTCTGCCCGTGATTTAAAACGCCCCAGGTGTGAATAAAGCCTAATGCCCCGTACACACGTGCATATTGTCGGCCGAAAAGATTCGGCCGCCGAACGATCGGCCGATTTTCGGCTTGTTAGTATGATGCTTCCGACAGCCGACAGCGCACTTTTCGGCCGAACAGAATCTGTCGTGCAAGCATTAAAATTTTTGTTGGCCAACACCAGAACGGCCGATTGTTCGCCAGTCAGTACAGAATTCGGCCGACAGACAGCAGATTTGCAAGACTGGGCATGCTCAGAAAAGAAAAAAGACAAGGAAAGTTAACCATCACATGACATCACTTCTGCAGTCGGCTGTTGTTGGCCGACAAAATTTGTGTGCAGTCTTTTGCAGTTTTCAACAGACACGACAGCCCTGGACAAAAGACGGCCGATCGTTCGGCTGACGATCGGTACGTGTGTAAGAGGCATTAGTAAAGCATTTTAAAATCGCTGTCAAAATCGCAGCAATTCTGCCCTGTGGTTCAAAATGCCCCAGGTGTGAATGGAGCCTTAGCAGAGTAGAGAGCGTTTTGAAATTGCGGTCAGAATCGCAGCGATTTTGCCTGTGCTTCAAAATGCCCCGTTTTGAATGAAGACTTGGCAGAGCGTTTTGAAATCGCGGTCCGAAGCGCAGCAATTCTTCCCACAATTCAAAACCCCCAGGTGTAAATGAAGCCTGATTGTGTCATCTTGAAGCTGCCACCTCAGCCATGGAAGTGCTGTGGATCAGTGGTCCTCAACCCTGGTCCTCAGGGCACACTAACAGGCCAGGTTTGCAAGATAACTGAAATACATCACAGGTGATATAATTTGCTGCTCACTGATTGCAGTACTCTAGTCTGCATCTCCCCAAGGTAATACTTAAAATCTGGCCTGTTAGTGGGCCCTGAGGACCGGAGTTGAGGACCACTGCTGTAGATGGTGATAAAATGGCAGATAAAATTTCAGAAAGTTCTGCTAAATGACAAATCACACAAAGTGAATTTCAGGTGCAATTAATTAAAAATCAATGGCACCTACAAATGCTGTGCGGTTCTGCCGCGATTGTCGTGCGATGAATTGCGGCAAAACCTGCACCTTTTTGGGCGACAAGCTTCTTGGGTTGTGGTTTGCTGCGATTGCAGCACGATTTATCATATTTGGAACTATTGTGGGAAAACCACACTGCTTAGATTACACAATCAGAAAATCATCCGAAAAATAACACTTTCGAAGCGATTGTACGATAATATGATCGTTGGTACACAGCTTTCGAGGGCTGATCAGGAAAGGTCGTGCAAAATTATCCAAATCCAAGCACAAAATCTTTTCCCGTACGATACCAGATTGTACGATTTTGTTTAATCAGTACAGTTTTCCTCCGTACAAGAATTTTCAGAACTTTAGGAACCTCCTTATTTTCCATATGGAGAGATGCAAAAAAAATAAAAATAAATAAAAGGAACGATCATTATTCCGATAATCTCATTGTGTGTACAAGGCTTAAGAAAGGAGGTCCTGATTTCCTTAAATAGATCTTTAGGTATAATTAGAGGGATTACCAGTAGGTGGAAGGAGGTCCTGATTCCTCTATATCCGGTTGCTGACTGCGCACAGTATATTTACTGCGGCAGTCAGCCCCGGCCAGGCAGAGTGACGTAGGTCCACGTCGCTCGCCTGTCACTGGTTTTAGAGCCAATAGCGGGCGCGCACCCGCTGAGGCGCGCACCCGCTGAGGCTCGTTCGCGGAGGAGTGCGGGCGTGTGACCGGCGGACCCGATGTCCGCCGGTCACACTACGATCGTCGGTAGAGAGGGAGAAAGGCGGAGCGGCTTATGTAAACAAGCCGCCTGTCATTCTCCCTGCGTAAAAATGGAGATCAGACAGGGAGGGGTTAAGTGTGTCCTAGGGGCGTGATTCTAACTGTAGTGGGACATGGCTATTGGTGTAAAAACAGAGATCAACGGTTCTGGTTAAGTGTGTCCTAGGGGCGTGATTCTAACTGTAGTGGGACATGGCTATTGGTGTAAAAACAGAGATCAACGGTTCTACATAGTAGAACCGTTGATCTCTGTTTTTACACCAATAGCCATGTCCCACTACAGTTAGAATCACGCCCCTAGGACACACTTAACCCCTCCCTGTCCAATACAGTTAACCCCTTCACTGCCAGTGTCATTTTTACAGTAACAGTGCATATGTATAGCACTGATTACTGCAGTAATGTCACTGGTACCCCCAAAAGTGTCAAAAATGTCAGTCAAGGGTCCGATCTGTCTGCCGCAATGTCGCAGTACCGCAAAAAAAAATTGCAGATCGCCGCCATTACTCGTTAAAAAAAAACCACCAAAAATGACAAAAATCTTTCCCTTTGTTAGTAAACGCGATAACTTTTGCGCAAACCAATCAAAATACGCTTTTTGCGATTTTTTTTTACCAAACATATGTAGCATAAAACAAATTGGCCGAAAATGTTAAAACATTTTGATTTTTACATTTTTTTGGGGTGGAATTTCTCAAAAAAAAATTTGAAAAATATTGTTATTTTTGCAAAATTTACGCTCTTTTTTTGTTTATAGCGCATGATCAAAAAATCGCACAGGTGATCAAATACAACCAAAAGAAAGCTCTGTTTGTGGGAAAAAAAGGACGTGAAATTCGTTTAGGTACAGCGTCGCACGACCGCGCAATTGTCCGTTAAAGTCACGCAGTAAAAAATCGCAAAAAACCCCCTGGTCAGGAAGGGGGTAAAATCTTCCGGGGCTTAAGCCCCGGTTCACACTTGTGCGTGTGCAGGGTTCGCATGTAATGTCGGAGCGCACTGCTCCGACATTACATGCGATCGGCTGTGCGGTGCGAGTTTAGCCATACAAACTGTATGGCTAAATTCGCACCGCAGCCGCACCAAACACGCACGGGGACCCTTTTTGGCAGCCGCATCAGGATCGGATCGCATAGCGGTTCACACTTGTGCGATCCGATCCTGTGCGAACTGCACGATCGCACTGCGATATGCGATCAAACTGGGGGTGTCGTTACGATTACATTGACACCCCCAGCGTATCGCATATGGCAGTGTGAACTGCCGGGGGTGCGTGTGCGATGCGGGAACAGGCTGCGGATTCGCAGCCTTCCCGCATCGCATAAATGTGAACCGGACCTAAGTGGTTAAAGATCATGATATCGCTAGAGTATTCACAAGCAGGACAAAGGAGGTCCTGGTTAATCTATATAGATCTTTATATCACTAGAGGGACCACCAGCAGGAGGAAGGAGGTCCTGATTCCTCTATATAGATCTTTAAATCACTAGAGGCAGTGCTTTAAGTGGTCCGGTATGCACCGGTACTCAGTACCGCCACTTCCAAATATGGCTCTTGAGCATACCGCCACCTCTCCGTGCGCCTTAGCGTACCAGTACGCTCATTTCCCACTCCAGAGCCAGACCAGTCACCACCAGATAGTCCCCCTGCTCCGGAGTCCCAGCCCAGGCCAGCAGCAGCGGCAGAGCTGCCACGCTGCTGGCCTGTACTGCAGTGCACTGGTTGCTATCGCCGCTCGGCGTCCAGCAACCAGTGATATCATCTGACGAGGAGGAGAGCAAGGCCCCAGCATACACTGCGGAGCCTCCTTCCACCTCTGCTGTGCGCTGAGTGGAGTGTTGGCTCCACCCACCTCCTCACTCCAGCTACTCCAGGCCAGCACAGCACAGTGAGTCCCGTGTGTCAGCCTCAGCCTAAAAACGTGAGTAGGAGCAGTTCTGGGGACCCTGATGTGGGATGGGATAGGATGGGATGGGGGGACTCTGTGGGGACCCTGATGTGGGATGGGATGGGATGGGGGGGCTCTGTGGGGACCCTAATGTGAAGAGGGGGGTGCTCTGTGGGGACCCTGATGTGGGATGGGATGGGATGGGGGGCTCTGTGGGGACCCTGTTAGGAGGGGGGTGCTCTGTGGGGACCCTGATGTGGGGTGGGGGGGCGTTCTGTGGGGACCCTGATGTGTGGGGGGGGGGCGCTCTGTGGGGGCCCTGATATAAAAAAAATGTATAGGCTATAATAGAGTACCGGCACCTCTTTTGGGCCACTTAAAGAACTGATTAGAGGGGTCACCAGCAGGAGGAAGGAGGTCCTAATTCCTCTATATAGATCTTTATATTACTAGAGGGGTCACCAGCAGGAGGAAGGGAGTCCTATTTCCTCTATATAGATCTTTAGTTTTCACTAGATGGATCACCTGCAGGAGAAAGGAGGTCCTGATTCCTCTATATAGATTTTTATATCACTAGAGGGATGACCAGCAGGAGGAAGGAGGTCCTGATTCCCCTATATAGATCTTTATATCACTAGAGGGATCACCAGCAGGAGGATGGAGGTCCTGATTCCCCTATATAGATCTTTAGTTAAGCTGGCCATAGATGAGTTGAAAATGGGCACTTTTGACAAGTCCAGAGATGGGCAACAAAAATGATGAAAGGTTTGGGGATAAAGCAAATCAGGAGAGACTTCAGGAATATAATATGTACAGTCCGGAGGAAATAAGGGACAACTTTAAACACATGAAGGTTGTAAATAAGGTTCAGGGTGGTATTTTTAGGATTGAGCTGAGATCAAGAACACGGGACATGACCTCAAATTAACACAAGGAAAGTTCAAGCCTAACTGTAGAAAGCATTCACACCTGACTGTCTCATTTTTGAGAGTTTTATTTTTTTGGTGGGGGGGGGGGTTCAGGTGTCTGTATGGGCATTTTTGCCGAGCATTTTTAAAGCATTTTTGAGCTTTGACTTTTTTTTAAATTAGCCAACAGAGAAAAATATCATCTGTTTCATCATTTGTTGCTATGTTTTTCAGCTTTTTATCCACTTTTATTTATTATTAATATTATTTATTTATTTTAACTTTTTATTTATTTTTTTGTAAGGGGTTAGAGGTTAAAATTTATGGTTAGGGGTTTAATACATTATTTTATTTAATACTTCTATTATTATTATTTATTTACTTATTATTATTTATTTATTTTGTTAGGTTTGGCTCCCCCAGGGTTAAGGTTAGTGGTTAATATTAGGAGTTGGGGTTAGGGTTTATTTTTTAATATTTATTTATGATTTTTATTATGTATGTACTTTATTTTTTATTATTATTGACATTATTTTTTTTAAATATTCCAGAAAAATGCTCACGCATTGATACGTGAGATAATACACTAAAACACCCAAAAACTTGCAAATCAAGCGTTTACATACGTTTCTGTGGAACAAAAACACACTTCAAAAACAAAACACTGTGCCGAATTTGAGCTCCAAAAAACAAAAGCTCCAGAACTTTTTCGAGCTTCAGGCAACTTGAAGTGGGGATGTGAACCATCTCCATTGAGAATATTTTTTTTTTTTCTCCTCCAGCATTTTGGACCTTCAAGCTTCAAGCTACAAACCACTGATGTGTGAATGGGGCCTTGTTAGGGGTTAAAAGTTATGGTTTAGGGGTTTAATACATTTTTTCATTTATTATTTTTTATTATTATTATTATTATTATTTATTTACTTATAATTATTTATTTATTTTGTTAGGTTAGGCCCCCGGGGTTAAGATTAGGGGTTAATATTAGGGTTAGTGGTTAGGATTAGGGTTAAGAGTTAATATTAGGGTTAGGAGTTGGGGGTTCGGGTTACATTTTTTATTTATTTTTATTTATTTTTAATATTTATTTATGATTTTTATTATGTATGTACTATATTTATTATTATTATTATTTATTATTTTTTATTATTATTGACATTTTATTTAAATATTCCAGAAAAATGCTTACGCATTGATGCGTGAGATAACACACTAAAACACCCAAAAACTTGCAAATCAAGTGTTTACATGCATTTCTGCAAAAAAACACTTAAAAAACCAACCACTTTGCCCAATTTGAGCTACAAAAAAAAAAAGCTCCAGAAATTTTTTGAGCTTCAGGCGACTTGAAGTGGGGATGTGAACCATCTCCATAGAGAATCATTTATTTTTTCTCCTCCAGCATTTTGGACCTTCGAGCTTCAAGCTTCAAGCTACAAAACACTGATGTGTGAATAAGGGCCTTGTTAGGGGTTAAAAGTTATGGTTTAGGCCCTTAGGGGTTTAATACATTATTTTATTTATTATTTCTATTATTACTATTTATTATATTTCTATTTCTATTATTATTATTATTATTATTTATTTACTTATTATTATTTATTTTTTTGTTAGGTTAGGTCCCCGGGGTTAATATTAGGGGTTAATATAAGGGTTAGTGGTTAGGGTTAGGGTTAAGAGTTAATATTAGGGATAGGAGTTGGGGGTTAGGGTTACATTTTTTATTTATTTTTATTTATTTTTTAATATTTACTTATGATTTTTATTATGTATGTACTATATTTATTATTATTTTTTTATTATTATTGACATTACTTTATTTAAATATTCCAGAAAAATACTCATGCTTTGATGTGTGAGATAACACACTAAAACACCCAAAAACATGCAAATGAAGCGTTTACATGCATTTCTGTGGAACAAAAAACACTTCGAAAACAAACCACACCAATTTGAGCTACAAAAAAAATAAAGTTCCAGAACTTTTTTGAGCTTCAGGCGACTTGAAGTGGGGATGTGAACCATCTCCATGGAGAATAATTTATTTTTTCTCCTCCAGCATTTTGGACCTTCGAGCTACAAAACACTGATGTGTGAATGGGGTTAAAAGTTATGGGTTAGGGGTTTAATAAATTATTTTATTTGTTATTTATATTATTATTATTATTTACTTATTATTATTTATTTATGTTGTTAGGTTAGGTCCCCAGGGTTAAGATTAAGGGGTAAATATTAGGGTTAGTGGTTAGGATTAGGGTTAAGAGTTAATATAAGGGCTCTTTCACACGGGCGCTCCGTATGTCCGCAAATCATCCTATTTTTTTGTGGATGATTTGCGGACATAATGTAAGTCTATGGCATTGCGGATGTCAGCGGAATACCATCCGCTGACATCCGATTTTCTTCCTTTCAGTTCTGTTCTGTTTTTTGGAATGGAACAGAACCCTATTTTTCCTCCGTTCAAAAAATGGAAAGGAAGGAAAATCGGATGTCAGCGGTGTCATCCACTGACATCCGCAATGCCCATAGACTTACATTATGTCCGTATATCATCCGCAAATGGATGGGATGATATGAGGACATACGGAGCGGATGACACAAGTGTCATCCGCTCCGTGAAAAAAAAAAAGGACCGGAGCGGAGAATAAAAACTGATCGCCCGTGTGAAAGAGCCCCTAGGAGTTGGGGGTTAGGGTTACATTTTTTTATTTATTTTTATTTATTTTTTAATATGTATTTATGCTTTTTATTATGTATGTACTATATTTATTATTATTATTATTATTCATTGTTTTTTATTATCATTGACATTATTTTATTTAAATATTCCAGAAAAATGCTTGAGATGCGTGAGATAACCCACTAAAACACCCAAAAACAAGCAAATCAAGCGTTTACATGCATTTCTGCAAAAAAAACACTTAAAAAACAAACCACTTTGCCCAATTTGAGCTACAAAAATAAAGCTCCAGAACTTTTTCGAGCTTCAGGCGACTTGAAGTAGGGATGTGAACCATCTCCATTGAGAATCATTTATTTTTTCTCCTTCAGTGTCTTGGACCTTCAAGTTTCAAGCTAAAAACCACTGATGTGTGAATGGGGCCTTGTTAGGAGTTAAAAGTTATGGTTTAGGGGTTTAATACATGTTTTTATTCATTATTTCTATTATTATTATTATTTATTTACTTATTATTATTTATTTATTTGGTTAGGTTGGGCCCCCGGGGTTAAGATTAGGGGTTAAAATAAGGGTTAGTGGTTAGGATTGGGGTTAAGAGTTAATATTAGGGTTAGGAGTTGGGGGTTAGGGTTACATTTTTTATTTATTTTTATTTATTTTTTAATATTTATTTATGATTTTTATTATGTATGTACTATATTAATTATTATTATTATTATTTATTTTTTTATTATTATTAGTGTTACATTTTTTTTATTTATTTTTATTTATTTTTTAATATTTATTTATGATTTTTTTTATGTATGTACTATATTAATTATTATTATTATTATTGTTATTTATTATTTTTTATTATTATTGACATTATTTTATTTAAATATTCCAGAAAAATGCTCTCGCATTGATGTGTGAGATAACACACTAAAACACCAAAAAAATGTTCAAATCAAGCGTTTCCATGTATTTCTGTGGAACAAAAAAACACTTCAAAAACAAACCACTCTGCCCAATTTGAGCTACAAAAAAATAAAGCTCCAGAACTTTTTTGAGGATTAGGGTTAAGAGTTAATATTAGGGTTAGGAGTTGGGTGTTAGGGTTACATTTTTTATTTATTTTTATTTATTTAACATTTATTTATGATTTTTATTATGTATGTACTATATTTATTATTATTTATTTTTTATTATTATTGACATTATTTTATTTAAATATTCCAGAAAAATTCTCACGCATTGATGTGTGAGATAACACACTAAAACACCAAAGAATGTTCAAATCAAGCGTTTCCATGCATTTCTGTGGAACAAAAAAACACTTAAAAAACAAACCACTCTGCCCAATTTGAGCTACAAAAAAATAAAGCTCCAGAACTTTTTTGAGGATTAGGGTTACGAGTTAATATTAGGGATAGGAGTCGGGTGTTAGGGTTACATTTTTTATTTATTTTTATTTATTTTTTTAATATTTATTTATGATTTTTATTATGTATGTACTATATTAATTATTATTATTATTATTATTATTATTATTGTTATTTATGTTTTATTATTATTAGTGTTACATTTTTTATTTATTTTTATTTATTTTTTAATATTTATGATTTTTATTATGTATGTAATATATATTATTATTATTATTATTATTATTATTATTATTATTATTATTATTGTTATTAGTATTATTTTTTATTATTATTGACATTATTTTATTTAAATATTCCAGAAAAATGCTCTCGCATTGATGTGTGAGATAACACACTAAAACACCAAAAAGTGTTCAAATCAAGCATTTCCATACATTTCTGTGGAACAAAAAAACACTTAAAAAACAAACCAATCTGCCCAATTTGAGCTACAAAAAAATAAAGCTCCAGAACTTTTTTGAGGATTAGGGTTACGAGTTAATATTAGGGATAGGAGTCGGGGGTTAGGGTTACATTTTTTATTTATTTTTATTTATTTTTTTAATATTTATTTATGATTTTTATTATGTATGTACTATATTAATTATTATTATTATTATTATTATTATTATTATTATTATTGTTATTTATGTTTTATTATTATTAGTGTTACATTTTTTATTTATTTTTATTTATTTTTTAATATTTATTTATGATTTTTATTATGTATGTAATATATATTATTATTATTATTATTGTTATTGTTATTAGTATTATTTATTATTTTTTATTATTATTGACATTATTTTATTTAAATATTCCAGAAAAATGCTCTCGCATTGATGTGTGAGATAACACACTAAAACATCAAAAAGTGTTCAAATCAAGCGTTTCCATGCATTTCTGTGGAACAAAAAAACACTTAAAAAACAAACCAATCTGCCCAATTTGAGCTACAAAAAAATAAAGCTCCAGAACTTTTTTGAGGATTAGGGTTAAGAGTTAATATTAGGGTTAGGAGTTGGGGGTTAGGGTTACATTTTTTATTTATTTTTTAATATTTATGATTTTTATTATGTATGTACTATATTTATTATTATTTATTATTATTATTATTTATTATTATTATTGACAATTATTTTATTTAAATATTCCAGAAAAATGCTCAGGCTTTGATGCGTGAGATAACACACTAAAACACCCAAAAACGTGCAAATCAAGTGTTTACATGCATTTCTGCAAAAAAAAAAAAACACTTCAAAAACAAACCACTTTGCCCAATTTGAGCTACAAAAATAAAGCTCCAGAACTTTTTCGAGCTTCAGGCGACTTGAAGTGGGGATGTGAACCATCTCCATAGAGAATCATTTATTTTTTCTCCTTCAGCGTCTTGGACCTTCAAGTTTCAAGCTACAAACCACTGATGTGTGAATGGGGCCTTGTTAGGGGTTAAAAGTTATGGTTTAGGGGTTTAATACATGTTTTTATTCATTATTTCTATTATTATTATTTATTTATTTGGTTAGGTTAGGCCCCCGGGGTTAAGATTAGGGGTTAACCACTTAAGCCCCGGAGGATTTGGCTGCTAAACGACCAGGGGGTATTTTGCGATTCGGCACTGCGTGACTTTAACAGACAATTGCGCGGTCGTGCGACGCTGTACCTAAACTAATTTGACGTCCTTTTTTTCCCACAAACAGAGGTTTCTTTTGGTGGTATTTGATCACCTGTGCGATTTTTTGATCACGCGCTATAAACAAAAAAAGAGCGTCAATTTTGCAAAAATAGCAATATTTTTCAAATTTTTTTATATGAAATTCCCCCCAAAGAAAATGTAAAAATCAAAATTTTTTAACATTTTCGGCCAATTTGTTTTATGCTACCTATGTTTGGTTAAAAAAATTGCAAAAAGCGTATTTTTATTGGTTTGCGCAAAAGTTATTGCGTTTACTAACAAAGGGAAAGATTTTTGTAATTTTTGTTGTTTATTTTTTTTAACGCGTAATGGCGGCGATCTGCGATTTTTTTTGCGGTACTGCGACATTGCGGCGGACAGATCGGACCCTTGACTGACATTTTTGACACTTTTGGGGTTACCAGTGACATTACTACAGTAATCAGTGCTATATATATGCACTGTTACTGTAAAAATACACTGGTAGTGAAGGGGTTAATTTTATTTGAGAGGGAGGGGCTGTGTGTGTCCCTAGGGGCGTGATTCTTACTGTGATTGGCTGTGGCTTGAGCTGTAGGGACACTGATCAACGGTTCTACATAGTAGAACCGTGTGATCAGTGTCTTTACACCGAGGAGAATGACAGGTGGCTTGATTACACAAGCCGCCTGACTTTCTCCCCCGACGATCGCCGAGTGTCAAACGCGCGGGGGGGTCCGTGACCGCGCGGGAGCGGGAGCGCGCCTCCGCGGGCGCGCGCTCGCTCCCCAGAGCCTCACAGGCGAGCGACGTAGACCTACGTCGCTCTGCCTGTGAGGGGCTGACTGCCGCAGTAAATATACTGTGAGCAGTCGGCAAGCGGTTAATATAAGGGTTAGTGGTTAGGATTGGGGTTAGGAGTTAATATTAGGGTTAGGAGTTAGGGGGTTAGGGTTACATTTTTTATTTATTTTTATTTATTTTTTAATATTTATTTATGATTTTTATTATGTATGTACTATATTTATTATTATTTATTATTATTATTATTTATTATTATTTTTTATTATTATTGACATTACTTTATTTAAATATTCCAGAAAAATGCTCACGCTTTGATGCGTGAGATAACACACTAAAACACCCAAAAACGTGCAAATCAAGCGTTTACATGCATTTCTGCAAAAAAAAAACACTTCAAAAACAAACCCCTTTGCCCAATTTGAGCTACAAAAATAAAGCTCCAGAACTTTTTTGAGCTTCAGATGACTTGAAGTGGTGATGTGAACCATCTCCATAGAGAATAATTGAATTTTTCTCCTCCAGCATTTTGAACCTTCAAGTTTCAAGCTACAAAACCCTGATGTGTGACTGGGGCCTTGGAAAGTATTATTTTACTGAAAGAGTAGTTGATGCTTGAGGTAGACTTCCAGCAGAGGTAGTGAGTCAGTCAACAGTAAGTGAATTCAAACATTTTTGGAACAAACCTAAATCTCTATTCAGTGAAAGAGGTTAAAAGAAAAAAAAAACAACAAAAAATAAAAAGAGGTCATCCTTGATGGACCAACGTGGTCTTCATCTGCCATGACTCTTCTATATTTCTATTCCTTTCTATAATGCGGAGTGGCACATGTGTGACAATACAAGGGATAAGGACCGGCTAGAAGTTCCTCTTCTGAAAGGACGGCCTGGGCTGATTCCACACACACACAAAGAGATGATTTGGATGAGAAACAGACAAAAGGGAAAAGAGATATTCTTTTGTTTTCTCCTCTTTGTCTTCATTAGAAGGAGTCCGTTGTTCCTCTGCATCTAATAGACAGATTAGGAAGCCAAGCTTCCAACCCGAGACACAAAAGATGCAAGAGGCTTTCTCCATCTTAAAAGGTCTCCTGAAACCCGGCACGGAAGGACTGTCAAACATTTATAACCAGTTAAAGGGCATCTAATACTGATATTTTAGGTGGCTCCTGGCAAATTTTATCTCAAGCCTCTCCTATTTATCAAGGGCTCTAACAAAGATTTTTTTTTTCACCAAAATTCTGTGTTTTGCCCAAGAACCCTCACTCTTACAAAGATGGATTTTCCAAAATCTTCGATAATTGGGGATAATAATAATCTTTGTCATGGATTTGTAAGGGAGGGACGCCAACTAGTGTCAGGAAATATAACTAAGAACCCCTTCAGGCTCATGGCCGAGTAACGTACTGATACGTCACTTTGCCCAGGAGAGGCTGACTGCCGCAGTATATAGTCGTGCGGCAGTCGGCAAGTGGTTAAGGGTCTAAAAGGCTTGTTAAACAGAACGTGTCGCAAAGAGTTTATATCACTTAGAGGACTTTTTGTCCTCTATGTGATATAAATATAGTTTTTGTGAAAAGATAGTGTCAAAAATAAAGTTGCACCCAACCACTTTACCCCTCCCCCCCCCCCTCAACCCCCTGAGCCCATCCGACCCCCACATACAAGCTAAGGACTAGGAATACCCCCCACCATGCTTTCTGGGTTCCGCTGACCTACATGCCGAGTATCACCAAATGGAGGGAAGGGAAATCAATGAACATCCATTCATTGATCTCCCCTAGCTGCAAAAGAACCTGGAAGTGACATATATAACATCACTTCTGGGTTTATGTTGTCACTTTCCCTGGTTGCTATGGGCAGGGAGGAAGCTAAAGAAGCATGACCTGCACTTCATTAGCTTTAGTGTAAGGCAGGTGAAACATCAGGGGTTTAAAGACCCCTGATGTCTCATTAAAGATAACCTATCACAAAGAGTTTATATCACTTTTTTTTTTTTTTTTTTTTTTTTTTTTTTTTTAATATAAATAAAGTTTTTGTAAAAAAAATTGTTAAAAGTAAAGTTGTGCCCAACTTGGAACCAACACCCCCCCAAAAAAAAATAAAAAAATTTAGGCTATCCTGCCCCTACATACATGCCAACTGTCCCTTTTTTCCTGGGACAGTCCCTGCAAATAGGAGCCTGTCCCAGGTAATTTATATTGTCCCTGGAAGTGCCCGTTAATCAGGCTGCCCATAAATGTTACGCAGAAGTAGTGCAGCTGAATGGGAGAATTATTCCAACTCTGCTGCTGTGGCCTTAAGTTTGAAATTCCCTTTTAAATTCCCTGTAATTCTCTCTATATTGAGTAGACTCTATAATCTGATAAGTAGGCGAGATTAATTATGCAGAGTGGGCGGAGCTTTAGGGAAGTGGGTGTGGTAATTGATAGCTGTGCTGCAAAGTGTCGCTGGAAATTTTTTTAAAATGTTGGCAACTATATACATACAAGCTCAGAACTGTGCCTCCCCCCACATGACCCCTCCCAGCATGATTGCTCTGCTCTTCCCTTTTGCCAAGTGTTACTGAATGGAGGGGAGGGTGACCAGTGAATACCAGTTCGTTGATCTCCCCTAGCCCTCCCCAGAACCAGGAAGTGACGTGTATTCTGGTTTCCGTGTTGTCACTTTCCCCCGGTTGCTATGGGCAGAGAAGAAGTTAATGGAGTGCAATCTGTGCTTTTTTTTTAGCTTTAGCGGAAGACAGGTCAGATATCAGGGGTCCAAAAGATCCCTGATGTCTCATTTAAGAGAACCTGTCACAAAGAGTTTATATCACATAGGGGACTTTTTTTCCCCTATGTGATATAAATAACGTTTCAGTGAAAAAACGGTCAAAAAATAAAGTTACACTCCACTTAAACCCCTCCCAAAAATTTTAGCTCACCCTATCCCCTCATACAAGCTCAGTACTGGGCCTTCCCTACGCGACCCCCTTCTTCCCTGGCCGGTTGCTATGTCCAGGAGAAAGCAAAAGGAGTGCAATCTGTGTTCCATTAGCTTCAGTGTAAGGCAGGTAAGACATCAGGGGTGTAAATGACCGTTTAAAGAGAACCTGTCACAAAGAGTTTATATCACTTAGGGGACTTTTTTAACTCTTTATGTGATATAAATAATGTTTTCGTGAAAACAATTGTCCAGAAATAAAATTGCATACAAGCACATGTGATTGTAACCAGTGAAAGCAATAATTCCAGGCATATTATTCACAGTTAGCTCTAAAGTGATGATCTGCAGCGACTTTTAAAGTGGTTCTAAAGGCTCAAGGTTTTTTTTACCTTCATGTATGCTATGCATGGGGGTAAAAAAAAAAACCTTCTGTGTGCAACAGCCCTCTCAAGCACTCTCGAATACTTACCTGTGCCCCTTTGCAATCCAGCGATGTGCACAAAAGCCCTGGCTCTTTGGAGACTCTCCCTCCTCATTGGCTAGGACAACAGTGGGAGCTACTGTGAATCAAAACCAGTGAGTCAATGAGAAGAGAAAGGGGCGAGGCTGAGCCTTGGCTCTGTGTGTGATTGGACCTGCAGAGCAGGGGCTTGGGAGCGAGTGCCCCCAAAGCAAGCTCCTCCCTCTAGGGGCACCAGGAGTGCCGACAGGGGGACCGAAGAAAAGGAGGATTGGGGCTGATCTGTGCAAAACCATTACACAGAGCAGATACATATAACATGTTTTTTATTTCAAAACAAAACAAAAAAATACCTTTAAAGAGATTGTTAGTCCCGGTTCACACTAGGGCGACCTGTGAGGTGACCTGGTCGCCTCACAGGTCGCCGTAGGTCGCCTCCCATAGGGAAGCTGCGGACCCATTCTAATAGGAGCAACACAAGTCGCTCCGACTTAGAAAAAGGGTCCGGAGCTTCTTTGGGGCGACCAGGAGGCGACCGCCATAGACTTCAATGTTATGAAGTCCGTGGCGGCCGCTCCGAGGTCGCGGCGTCGCCCCTATGTGAACGGGGCCTAAACCTCCTAAAAAAAAATAAAAATAAAATAAAAACCTGCAAGGCAATGTCCAAATGTGCTAGTATGCATATGCAGGGGAGCCCCCGTTTACAGCACAGGACTCGAAGAACTCTGAAGGAAAGGCACGGGTATGCCATTCCCTTAGAGTGCATGCGCCCAGGGCCGCTGATAAGGTAGTACAGCCAGCCCTCCTGTACTGGGCCTGGGCCCCATCAGTTTAAAAGGGGGCCTAGCCGGGGCGTGGTTTGGCCGCTGACTGGAATGGCCACTTAGCTGTACCACTCCACTCTCATCTGGGCTCCACAGCATCGCACAGCACTGGCACCCCTCTCTCTCTCCCTCCATCTGGGAGGATCTTTTACTGGGACACCCGTAGGACATGTCACGGTGGAAGCAGGAGTCTCAACACTCCAGGCGGCTGCACGAGTTCTTCATGAAGCCCGCACAGCGCCGCGCCCAAGTTGGCGGATGGAGGGAGAGCTGCCCTTTCCGGTAACACCCTAAAAGCCATCATGAGTCTCTACTCTAACCCTAGCACCAAAGTCTGGACCTCAGGCTACCTCTCGCCCCACTTTCCTATCACCAATGGGACACGGCAGTGGTGCCCCTTGTCGCCACTCATTTTTGTCATGGTAATCCAACCATTGGGTGCAACCATTCCACCCACCCCCTCTATATCAGGACTAACAGTGGGAAACACAACTCACAAGATAGGTCTCTACGTGGACGACATCATCATATAACTCGCTGACCCAGTGGACTCACTTCCTCATCTACTTCATATACTAGACAACTTTAGTAGAGCGTCTCTCTACAAGCTAAATCACTCTAAGTCCTCCATGGGTATATGCCTAACCTCAGCACTTAGAAAACCACGCCAGTTCTCCAAGAACGTTTCACATTGGGAATCCACAATGAAATTATACCTGGGATGGTATTACACCCCCTAACAAACTCGCCAAAATACACCACTCCTTATCACCTAAATGCCGGAGGGAGGGTTGGAGGAATGATGTAATAAGAATTGTGTCGGTGTAAATTCCATGAGCAGGCCGGAAATTTTGCTGGTCAATCTGTGTACTTCTTTCTAGAAGGGTTGAACGTGGGGGCGTGTCCACCAGGTATGTAGGAGGGATCCCGCCTCCCCTCTACATCTCCACTTCAGTGTATTTTTTATTTGAAAATTTGTGCTTGATAAACCGTTTTGCTAATATTATTTATTTTAGGCAACAAACTGAACAGTTAACATTTCCAGAACTCCATCATGAAAAGTCTGCTGTGTGTTATGTCTTTGTTGAATTGTGCTGTGTACGTGTGTGATGTAAGTTTATACGCCTTATTTTTCCAATTTCTTTTTTTTTGGGTTGCAGATGTCCTCTGTCCAAACGTCAGAGTCGAGGGTGACCGTTTTAAACACAAGAATGGAGAAAAAGACGAAATTCCAGGTGGGTTAAGGGATGACCTCAGGAGGTCCTCAACAGAGCCACCTTTGTTTTATTATCTTATTCCTTATCTTTACAATGTTAATGGGTAATTTTTGCCTTGCACACCACACAAAGAACACAAACTTAAAGCATAAAGGGGGATATAAGTAACAAAATATGCCATTATCTTATCGACCCAAAATAATAGATTGGGAAGCAGCCCACCTATAGATACAATGTACAAACCAATGGTCCCTCCCCACACGTATAACTGGCCTTTGCAGCAAGGAGCACATGGAAGGGTGACACATGTCAAACAAAGCCAAAGAAAATTCCCAGCTCCACTTACCAGCCAGCCTGCAACAAACTGAATTATCCTGCCTAACAATATGCGCTAAAAACAGGGGTTTCGTTTCAACACATTTGCAAATACATGTGTAAACTGCAGAGGCACTATGTGAATTAAAGTGAAGCTCCATCCAACAAGAGAAGCTCCACTTGTTTGCACCCTCACCCCTCCACTGCCACATTTGGCACTTTCTGGGGGGGAACGGGTACCTGGTTTTGAAAGTTACCCACTCCCACTTCCTGATAAGATCTCGCACAGCGATCTATGTCATGTCTGGCCCCTCCTCCTTCCCCCCATTGCCTTCTGGGATCTGTGTGTCCCCCAGAAAACAGTGGGACCATTCAGAAAGTGCAGCCCGACTCGTGCATGTGCAGTAGGAAACCGGCTGTGAAGCCTTCACTGCCGGTTTCCCTGACTTTGCAATGCCTGCACCTGAAGCTGATAGACAAATCGGCTTGGGGTGCTGACATTGCAGGATCCCTGGAGAGATAAGTGTCCTTATTATATTAACTATATTAAAAGTTATCAGCTACAGCAGGGGTCTCAAACTGGCGGCCTTCCAGCTGTTGCAGAACTACAAGTCCCACTGCGCCTTTGCCCAAAGGGAGATTCATGATTGTAACTGTCAGCTTTGCAATGCCTTATGGGAATTGTAGTTCTGCAACAGCTGGAGGGCCACCAGTTTGAGACCCCTGAGCTACAGTATTTGTTGCTGACTTTAAATTTTTTTTTCCTAGATAGGAGTTTGTTCTGACTTTATACAAACTGTAAGGCATCTCTATCTCAGGATAGACGGCTTTGCATGGTGCGCGGTGACTGGCATACTTTTCATGCCTTACAAAGACTGCTAATGTATACAGTTCTTATTAGGCCTCGTGCACACTGGACATCATACAAATGCCAGTAGCTTTGTAGTGAGTTTTTCAGCGATTTTTAGCTTTTTTGCATTAGCGTTTTTCAGCATTTCTTGGCGTTAGCGTTTTTTTACTGTTTTTAGCTATAAATCACCTCTCAGCAACTTTAGTAACTCCGACTTTCCCACAATGTAATGCTTGCCAGAATTGCATCGCATGGGCATTTACACCCATGCAATAAGATTTAGATGCGGGGAAAAAAGGGTCCTAAAACATTTTGGTGCAAATGTGGACTGTTTTTTCCCTGCATCAAAATCGCATCGCATGGGTGTGAACCTGCTGGGGAAACATAGGAGAGCATGCCGGGGAGACATAGGAGAACATGCTGGGGAGACATAGGAGGACATGCTGGGGGAGACATAAGAGAAAATAATGGGGAGACATAGGAGAACATGCTGGGGAGACATAGGGAAACATGCTGGGGAGACATAGGAGAACATGCTGGGGAGACATAAGAGAACATGCTGGGGAGACATAGGAGAACATGCCGGGGAGACATAGGGAAACATGCTGGGGAGACATAGGAGAACATGCTGGGGAGACATAAGAGAACATGCTGGGGAGACATAGGAGAACATGCTGGGGAGACATAGGAGAACATGCTGGGGAGACATAGGGAAACATGCTGGGGGAGACATAAGAGAACATAATGGGGAGACATAAGAGAACATGCTGGAGGACATAGGAGAACATGCCGGGGAGACATAGGGAAACATGCTGGGGGAGACATAAGAGAACATAATGGGGAGACATAAGAGAACATGCTGGAGGACATAGGAGAACATGCCGGGGAGACATAGGAGAACATGCCGGGGAGACATAGGAGAACATGCTGGGGAGACATAGGAGGACATGCTGGGGAGACATAGGAGGACATGCTGGGGAGACATAGAAGAACATGCTGGGGAGACATAGGAGAACATGCTGGGGAGACATAGGAGGACATGCTGGGGAGACATAGGAGAACATGCTGGGGAGACATAGGAGAACATGCCGGGAGACATAGGAGAACATGTCGGGGAGACATAAGAGAACATAATGGGGAGACATAGGAGAACATGCTGGAGAGACATAGGAGAACATGCCGGGGAGACATAGGAGAACATGCCGGGGAGATATAGGAGAACATGCCGGGGAGACATAGGAGAACATGCCGGGGAGACATAGGAGAACATGCCGGGGAGACATAGGAGAACATGCTGGGGAGACATAGGGAAACATGCTGGGGAGACATAGGAGAACATGCTGGGGAGACATAGGAGAACATGCTGGGGAGACATAAGAGAACATAATGGGGAGACATAAGAGAACATGCTGGAGGACATAGGAGAACATGCCGGGGAGACATAGGAGAACATGCCGGGGAGATATAGGAGAACATGCCGGGGAGACATAGGAGAACATTCTGGGGAGACATAGGAGAACATGTTGGGGAGACATAGGAGAACATGCCGGGGAGACATAGGAGAACATGCTGGGGGAGACATAGGAGAACATGCTGGGGAGACATAGGAGAACATGCCGGGGAGACATAGGAGAACATGCCGGGGAGATATAGGGAAACATGCTGGGGAGACATAGGAGAACATGCTGGGGAGACATAGGTGAACATGCCGGGGAGACATAGAAGCACATGCTGGGGAGACATAGAAGAACATGCTGGGGAGACATAGGAGAACATGCTGGGGGAGACATAGGAGAACATGCTGGGGGAGACATAGGAGAACATGCCGGGGAGACATAGGAGAACATGCTGGGGAGACATAGGAGAACATGTTGGGGAGACATAGGAGAACATGCCGGGGAGACATAGGAGGACATGCTGGGGGAGACATAGGAGAACATGCTGGGGGAGACATAGGAGAACATGCTGGGGAGACATAGGAGAACATGTTGGGGAGACATAGGAGAACATGCTGGGGAGACATAGGAGAACATGCTGGGGGAGACATAGGAGAACATGCTGGGGAGACATAGGAGAACATGCTGGGGAGACATAGGAGAACATGCTGGGGGAGACATAGGAGAACATGCTGGGGGAGACATAGGAGAACATGCTGGGGAGACATAGGAGAACATGTTGGGGAGACATAGGAGAACATGCCGGGGAGACATAGAAGAACATGCTGGGGAGACATAGGAGAACATGCTGGGGAGACATAGAAGCACATGCTGGGGAGACATAGAAGCACATGCTGGGGAGACATAGGAGGACATGCTGGGGAGACATAGCAGAACATGCCAGGGAGACATAGGAGAACATGCTGGGGAGACATAGGGAAACATGCTGGGGAGACATAGGAGAACATGCTGGGGAGACATAGGAGAACATGCTGGGGAGACATAGGAGAACATGCCGGGGAGACATAGGAGAACATGCTGGGGAGACATAGGACACATACTGGGGGAGACATAAGAGAACATAATGGGGAGACATAAGAGAACATGCTGGAGGACATAGGAGAACATGCTGGGGAGACATAGGGAAACATGCTGGGGAGACATAGGAGAACATGCTGGGGAGACATAGGAGAACATGCCGGGGAGACATAGGAGAACATGCTGGGGAGACATAGGAGAACATGCCCGGGAGACATAGGAGAACATGCTGGGGAGACATAGGGAAACATGCTGGGGAGACATAGGAGAACATGCTGAGGAGACATAGGAGAACATGCCAGGGAGACATAGGAGAACATGCTGGGGAGACATAGGAGAACATGCCGGGGGAGACATAAGAGAACATAATGGGGAGACATAAGAGAACATGCTGGAGGACATAGGAGAACATGCCGGGGAGACATAGGAGAACATGCTGGGGGAGACATAAGAGAACATAATGGGGAGACATAAGAGAACATGCTGGAGGACATAGGAGAACATGCTGGGGAGACATAGGAGAACATGCCGGGGAGATATAGGAGAACATGCTGGGGAGACATAGGAGAACATGCTGGGGAGACATAGGAGAACATTCTGGGGAGACATAGGAGAACATGTTGGGGAGACATAGGAGAACATGCTGGGGGAGACATAGGAGAACATGCTGGGGAGACATAGGAGAACATGCTGGGGGGGAGACATAGGATAACATGCTGGGGAGACATAGGAGAACATGCTGGGGGGAGACATAGGAGAACATGCTGGGGGAGACATAGGATAACATGCCGGGGAGACATAGGAGAACATGCTGGGGAGACATAGGAGAACATGCTGGGGAGACATAGTAGAACATGCTGGGGAGACATAGAAGCACATGCTGGGGAGACATAGAAGCACATGCTGGGGAGACATAGGAGAACATGCTGGGGAGACATAGGAGAACATGCTGGGGAGACATAGGAGAACATACTGGGGAGACATAGGAGAACATGCTGGGGAGACATAGGAGAACATGCTGGGGAGACATAGGAGAACATGCTGGGGAGACATAGGAGAACATACTGGGGAGACATAGGAGAACATGCCGGGGAGACATAGAAGCACATGCTGGGGATACATAGGAGAACATGCTGGGGAGACATAGGAGAACATGCTGGGAAGACATAGGAGAACATGCCGGGGAGACATAGGAGAACATGCTGGGAAGTTTACTGGCTGCAGAAAAAAAATGTCTGACGCCAAAAACAGCCGCTGTAAAAACGTCATGTGTGCATGAAGCCTAAATGTTACAATGACACAGAAGTGTAAAATTGACCAAAAAAAACTAGCCAGGTCTTTTCTAAAAGAATAAAACGTCTCCAATAATAACAACAACAAAAAACAAATAATAATAACATTAAAAAAAAAGGAAGCAAAAGAGTTGATCGCCCAAAGAGCTAGCAATCTGATTTAAAATAGTTTCCTGGCTGACCCTAATCTTCCACTGTGCAATTTGTCAGCTTTTCCTACAACAGCTTCCAGTTGACAGATATTATGGCTGCTCTGTGCCCCTTCTTTATAATGAGGGGTCTAGCTTCACCAAAAAGCAGAGAGTAGGTTGGCGAGCTTGGGAAGACGGGCTAATTTATTATATATTAAAATATATTGAAATATGAACAAAGCATATCCCTCTACAATGTGTACTTGTCACAATTAAAGCAGAGTTCCAGTCCCCAAATCCAATTTTTTTTTAAGACTTCACTCTAACTTGGTCCACATGATATGCAATCTTTAGATAGTGTTATAAATGCAGGTCTTTTTATTTATGTTTAAATTGAATAAAAGTACCCGGATATCGGAAGCTGACAGGGTCCAACTCCACTGTGGACATCTGAAGCCCTCTTGTATCTATTTCCGGGAATTAGTGCAGGTGGCTACCCAGCAGTGGCGGCCCATCCATTAGGGGCGCAGGGGCGCCGCCCCCCCTATCAATGTGTTCGGCCCCCTAATCTACATGCAGGGCACCGGACGCATGGATTCCAATAGAGTTTTTTTTTTTTTAAGCCAGAGGCTATAATAGACTTCAAAAAAGGGTGGGCTTGGGGTGCAAAGCACTGCGCCCTGAGCCCACGCAGTTGTGTGACAATAGCAATGAATATTCACTATTGCCACGCTGATTCTCCTCCTGGCCAATCAGGAAGCGGGTCCTGAGACCCGTTTCCCGACTGCCTGAAAGGAGAAGCCATGCTATTGGCCAAGGAGGAGGAGGGAGGAGATGCAGGGGAAGCCCACGGAGGAGACTGAGGGGGAAACCGCCGCCGACGACTGCCCAGGGGGAGTGAGCCAGCGACTGGGGGGGCTAGGTGTGTGGGCTGGAGCTGGTGTGGTCAGGGGGGTATGGTGGGTGTGGTCCATCTAAAGCGCTCACTCTGATGGAAATGGTACGCATGCTGCTCTCCTCAGGAGGGGAACTCCAAACAATGTGCACATAAAAGAGAAAAGGAGGGGCGAACACCTAGTGCCGTACCCTTGAACACCTTTAAAATGTTTATTAAAATGCCAAAAACATACTTAGAGACATGAAGGGCAAAAACCGCATAGAATGAGTCCACCACATGTGGAAATGAACATGTCCCTGTACTTGGACCCTCTGATTCGTTTCGGGAGGCACACTCTCTGAGGATGGGAGCGTGCCTCCCGAAACGCATCAGCGGTCCAAGTACAGGGACATGTTCATTTCCACATGTGGTGGACTCATTCTATGCGTTTTTTGCCCTTCATGTCTGTGAGTATGTTTTTGGCATTTTAGTAAACTTTTTAAAGGTGTCAAAGGGTAATGCACTAGGTGCTTGCGCCTCCTTTTCTCTTTCATATAACCGATTAAGTGTAGGCATCACTTCTTGCTTTAAAATACTGCTGTTGTTTGGAACTGAGTGGCTCCACTTCCTACCTGTAGATGCTTCTCCGTGAAAATGGCGCCCAACTCCTCCCGTTTGCATAATTTCCTGACGGGAAATAACGCAAGATTTTGGTATTAGGCAACTCCCATGGGCTCCTGGGATACATGACGCCGATGGTCTTAGGTGTTCATGGGAAGCGCCTAATGATGTAATCGCCTAGGCAGCCCGAGCAGGAAGTGCTCCACAAAATCAGGAATTACAGGTATTTAGAAAAAAAAAAAATAATAAAAATTGTTACCATTTTTTAGTAAATGGAGGATGGGGATTGTATTAGGAGTAAGTGGAAAAAAATGAGTGGAACTCCACTTTATGAGCACAAAGTGTCATTTCTGGCTACTGCTTCATTCCTCTGCTATCAGCATGGGTCACTTCTGACTCCAAGAGAAAAAAAAAAGGTGACAGAGGAGGGATCTCCAGCACACAGCCTGTGATTGACAGCCTCAGCTCTGTTCCTCTGTGCTGTGTTAGGGGGTGTGTCCCTTCCCTCCAATCAGCTCTCAGAGCTCTCCTCACTGAGCTCTTCAGAGTGTAACTTCCGTTCCCTGCCCCCTGCTTTCTGAAAGCTCAGACAAGCTGTATAAATTCAGGACATTGAAAGGACATTGAAAGGCCAGGTCACATCTGCAGCAAAAATGCATGGAAAGTAGGTTTCAAAAGGCATAGTTCACACCAGTGCAGTCAGTTCCAGAAAAAAAAAGTAGAACATGCTGCATTTTTCCTGCACTGGACTGTACTGGAACGTAGTAAAATGCATTAAAAATGCACTGGAATGCACTGGAACACATCAAAAACTGCATAAAAAATGCATTGGACCACAGTACATAAAAAAAAAAAAAAAACAGGAAAAAAAAAAAAGAAGAAAAAAAGCATCTAGAATGCATCCAGAAACGCATCAAAAATGCACCAGGACGTGCCAAAAAATGCGCATGCAGAAAGGCATCTACAACAGATGTGGAGTGTAGGGGTCGACAGATTATCTGCAAAGTCGATATAACAAGGGCCAATCTGCACTTTCCCAGATATATCAGAATTGGCCCCGGAGGTTACCGATATTACCGATGTTTCGGGAAAGTGCTTGTACCGGAGTGATGCCTGCAGCTAGAGGCATCACCCCAGTACCGGCGTCCATAGCCGACTGTGGGCTATCTTGTAATGACAACCGATGTGGCTGAGAAGCCGCTCAGCTGTCATTACAAGGAGCGGGAGGGGACGCCCCCCCCCTTCCGCGGCTCGCCCGGGTCTCCTGTCCCACCAGGAGACCCGGACAACCAGCCTGCACGGCCGCCGAAGACCCGATCAAAGCCCCATTCGGCTCTGATTGGGTCTCCATGTAAAAACCCGTAAGTGATGTCATGACATCACTTTCGGGTACTCGGCGCCAAATTATAAAAAATTACAGCATTCAAAACATGGCGTTTTGAATGCCTTTAAGTGCAGAGGAGGGGTTTGGGGTCTTTTAGACCCCCAGATCCCCCCACAAGAGTACCTGTAAAAAAATTAAAAATTATTTTCTTTTTAAATGTCCGAAAATATCGTCAGATATCGGCCGATACCGATATGCGATGGCCAAAATATCCGTATCGGTATCAGCAATAAAAAAACGATATGGGTCGATCACTACCGGAGTGTGTTTTTGTAATGCCAACCAGCCCTTAGAGAAGAAATTGCTGCAGATAAACAGGTACAGCTTATGTAGGAGAATGTGCTTTATCTCTCGGTAACACCTGAGGCCAGTCACTTCACTGGGTTTATGTAAAGATTTATAAGCACTTTAAGTTTCTTACAAAAGCTATATGATACTAAAAAAAAGGAAATACAAGTAGAACGAAGTGTAATCAATTTTCCTTAATTGGCTTCATTTAAATCCAATTTTTTCCCTTGACATCTACTTTTAATGACCCAGACACTAATTCCGCTTACCGTGAACACTACTACAATAATCCTTTTCACACCCAATGTATTTATAAAGTTCTCTTTGTCTTCAAGGCACCGGCCCAATATTTCCATGATTAACGATGGAGCCGATCCTTTGCATAATGCGCTCACTAATGATACATAGATTTGGGCAATGACTAATACACAGATGTATTTTGCAAAGTGACCTTTTCAGGAGTCGTGGAGGTCACAAGACCTCATTTATTTCTCAGAAAAATGGGGGCCCTGCGGCGGCCATACATTGGGATTAGCCAAAGCCGCACAATAAATAATTGTTTAGTTTGGGTCCTGATATAAGCAAATTCCATGATATATGAATAACAATGTGCATTTCTTGAACTTTTGCTGAGTTTTTATTTTTTATGTATAAGCGAATAAAGAATGCAGTGAACAAGGCTTGCATAATAAAAGGAACTTCAGTGTGTTCCCAAACACTATGGAAGTACCAAGACTGCTTCAGTGTAACCCGTATGGTCCGGGCTAAATGAGGCAATAGGATGTAAAGCCCATTACTGATCATTGACCCATTTGGTATTTTTGTCCGCCGCCTCAATTGTCTACTGGCTTGTCCTCACTTACAGTGGACCTTTCAGTACCTTTACAAGTCATGGTGTCATTTTTTAGTTTCAATAATTTTTTATTAGTTTTAAAATGGTACAACAAGAGTTAAGCAAGCAGTCAATCAAATAATTCCGCCATGCAATGGAGGAAAGGCATTACATAGCTAAGTACTCATACAGTAACATATAACAAGCAGTGGTCAACATGTGACATTCCAACGTAACTCATGTATAAAGTTGTGTCAACCACCGCCTAGTATGAAGGTGGACATCCCCAACCCGGGCACCCCCATGGGAACAAACTGTGTCACAGGGGGGGTGCCCACCTAGAGGAAGATACCACGGTTAAACAACATGCGGGTTCATGGTGTCATTTTTTTAAAAATATAATTTTAAAGCTGTCCTTAAGTTCCAGTCAATGGCTTTGTCTAGGCTGAAACAATGTTATCGGTCTGCTATTGGGTTACCTCATGGGGGGTGCCTTGACCTGTGCCCCTGACAAAGCACAATGTTGATGGTAACAAGGGCCTCCTCCTCACCACCCTGGATCAGTGGTGGTAGGGGTCAGCTGGTGGGGGGGCGCTTCAGAATGTGAAAGCCTCCTTTACAAATAATGAGGCCCCAGTTATCACCTCCCACATTTAAATAAATAAGTAAGGAATACTTAGTACTCCTACTTGTCCTTAAGTTCCAGTCAATATCTTTGTCTAGGCTGAGACAATGTTATCAGTCTGTTATTGGGATACCACATGGGGGGTACCTTGACTTGTGCCCCTGACAAAGCACCATATTGATGGTAACAAAGGCCTCCTCCTCACAACCCTGGACCAGTGGTGGCGGGGGACTTATCAGAATCTGGAAGCTTCCTTTACAAATAATGGGTACCCAGTTTTCATCCCACCCCTCCCCCTCACTTACATGAATGAGTAAGGAATACTTAGTACTCCTACTTGTCCTTAAGTTCCAGTCAATGTTATTGTCTAGGCTGAGACAATGTTATCGGTCTGCTATTGGGTTACTACATGGGGGGTAGTACCTTGACTTGTGCCCCTGACAAAGAACCATGTTAAGGGTAACAAGGGCCTCCTTCTCACAACCCTGGACCAGTGGTGGTGGGGGTCAGCTGGTGGGGGGCTGATCAGAATCTAGAAGCCTTCTTTACAAATAATAGGGCCCCCAGTTATCACCCCCCACACTTACATGAATAAGTAAGGAATACTTAGTACTTCTACTTGTCCTTAAGTTCCAGTCAATTTCTTTGTCTAGACTGAGACAACGTTATCAGTCTGCTATTGGGTTACCACATGGGGGGTACCTTGATTTGTGCCCCTGACAAAGCACCATATTGATGGTAACAAAGGCCTCCTCCTCACAACCCTGGACCAGTGGTGGTGGGGGTCAGCTGGTGGGGGGCTGATCAATCATAATCTGGAAGCCTCCTTTACAAATAATGGGGCCCCCAGTTATCACCCCCCCACAATTACATGAATGAGTAAGGAATACTTAGTACTCCTACTTGTCCTTAAGTTCAAGTCAATGTTATTGTCTTGGCTGAGACAATGTTATCGTCTGCTATTGGGTTACCACATGGGGGGTACCTTGACCTGTGCCCCTGACAAAGAACCATGTTGATGGTAACAAGGACCTCATCCTCACAACCCTGGACCAGTGGTGGTGGGGATCAGCTGGTGGGGGGGCTGATCAGAATCTGGAAGCCTTCTTTACAAATAATGAGGCCCCCAGTTATCACCCCCTCCCCCCACTTACATGAATGAGTAAAGAATACATAGTACTCCTACTTGTCCTTAAATTTCAGTCAATGTCTTTGTCTAGGCTGAGACAATGTTATCCATCTGCTATTGGGTTACCACATGGGGGGTTCCTTGACTTGTGCCCCTGACAAAGCACCATATTGATGGTAACAAAGGCCTCCTCCTCACAACCCTGGACCAGTGGTGGCGGGGGACTTATCAGAATCTGGAAGCTTCCTTTACAAATAATGGGTACCCAGTTTTTATCCCACCCCTCCCCCTCACTTACATGAATGAGTAAGGAATACTTAGTACTCCTACTTGTCCTTAAGTTCAAGTCAATGTTATTGTCTTGGCTGAGACAATGTTATCGTCTGCTATTGGGTTACCACATGGGGGGTACCTTGACCTGTGCCCCTGACAAAGAACCATGTTGATGGTAACAAGGACCTCATCCTCACAACCCTGGACCAGTGGTGGTGGGGATGAGCTGGTGGGGGGGCTGATCAGAATCTGGAAGCCTTCTTTACAAATAATGAGGCCCCCAGTTATCACCCCCTCCCCCCACTTACATGAATGAGTAAAGAATACATAGTACTCCTACTTGTCCTTAAATTTCAGTCAATGTCTTTGTCTAGGCTGAGACAATGTTATCAGTCTGATATTGGGTTACCACATGGGGGGTTCCTTGACTTGTGCCCCTGACAAAGCACTATGTTGATGGTAACAATGGCCTTCTCCTCACAACCCTGGACCAGTGGTGGTGGGGGTCAGCTAGTGGGAGGCTGATCAATCAGAATCTGGAAGCCTCATTTACAAATAGTGGGGCCCCCAGTTATCACCCCCCCCCCCACCCCACTCATATGAATAAGTAAGGAATACTTAGTACTCCTACTTGTCCTTAAGTTCCAGTCAATGTCTAGGCTGAGACAATGTTATCAGTCTGCTATTGGGTTACCTTGACTTGTGCCCCTGACAAAGCATGATGTTGATGGTAACAAGGGCCTTCTCCTCACAACCCTGGGCCAGTGGTGGTGGGGGTCAGCTGGTGGGGGGGGCTGATCAGAATTTGGAACCCTTCTTTACAAATAATGAGGCCCCAGTTATCACCCCCCCCCCCCCCACACACACACACTTACATGAATGAGTAAGGAATACTTAGTACTCCTACTTATCCACACACACAAAAAAATTTAAATAGTAAATAAAGACACTCACTGTTTGACAAGTCCCTTATGAAAAAATAAAAAAGCCTCAAAAAAAGTCCCTCTTTGTAGATCCATCAGTAGTCATGTCATGCAGCGTTGCACATCCATGTCAATCATGATGGCCTCCTAAAACAAAAAACACGCTGACCTTCCAGCACGTTCACACCTGCTGTCTTTTGGAATTTAAATAAAGGTGGGGACATAATGGCTGACATCAATAACTAAATATGGCCAGGGCCATCCTTAATATTGATTAGACCCTGGACAAACATTTTCTTGGGCCCTCCCAAATCCACTTATCAACTATTCTCAGGCAGTGAGGGCTCAATGGGCAGCTGCTTTAGGCCCCACAACAGTGCCTGGGCCCGGGGCAGCTGCCCCTTTTGCTCTGCCTTAAAGACAGCCCTGAATATGGCCATATCTGGTCAATGGTATTGCCGTAATCATGTCAGTCAGTAATCCTGCCCCTTCCTGGTTGGTACTCATCTGAGCGGCAGAAGTTACTTATTGCGCAAGGAATCCCTAGCAACTTCTGGAGGAACTCTGGTTGAGAAACCCTGGCTTAGAAAATCTCACACTGAGGCAACTCTGCTATGAGGCTCAAGGGACAGGAGCAGGGTTTCTCAACCAGGGTTCCATGGTGCCCTAAGGTTCCTCCAGAGGTTGCTAGGGTTTCCCTGAGCAATGAGTAATGTCTGCCTCTCAGATAAGTTCCCACTGACACCATTGAACTTTTTAGCTATACTGTCTGTAGGGGGATAATTCTTCCCATTGACCACAAGTGTATTGAGCATTCTTCCCACTGATCATCACACTAATGTATCATGATTTGTAGATTTAGTAATTATTAGCAGGGGTTCTCTGAGCCCGGAAAGTTGTTTCAAGGGTTCCTCTATGTTGAAAAGGTTGAGAAAGGGTGTTCTAGAGTGATTCAAGGCAAACTGTAGATTTTTTTTAAGGTATTGCTTAGAACTATTACTATTTTTAGATATTTCATATCATTCTTGACATTCTGAGATCAGGTCTACTTCATAACGAATAGCCGTATTCACAGGTGACTTGTGTTGTCCCCTCTCCAGGTTTTACATTCTTTATAAACTTGCATCAGTAAACAGCTGTGAATCCATGTAAAAGCTAATATCTCCCACCATTCTTCTTATACATCATTTGGTGACAGGTTTTGACCTGATGGAACTCTTCAACGTCAAAGAAGTATTTGGAGAAAAAGATGGTGGAGTACAGAGCTCCTATGTACGCCTTGGAACCTTCCCCATTGTCCAGAGGACAGAGTAAGTAGAAAAAGCAATCAGTGTGCTGCTCAGAGATGGTAATCTGCATACCTTGGTTGTAACCAGGGCAGGGACAAGGGGTGGGCAGAAGGGTCGGCTGCCCTGGGCACAATAATTTATTGCAGGGATGTGTACGCCCAGACCATAACCCTAAGGGAAATGCGGGGGAAAGTTTGCCATCTTTGTCCCGGCACTGGTTATAACGAGTGGTTATTTGAGTTACTGTTGCCTTTATATCATCTGGAACCAGTCTGCCCTTTCTCCTCTGACCTCTGACATCAGCAAGGCATTTTCCTCCACACAACTGCCGCTCACTGGATATTTTCTCTTTTTTGGACCATTCTCTGTAAACCCGAGAGATGGTTGTGTGTGAAAATTCCAGAAGATCAGCAGTTTTTGAAATACTCAGACCAGCCTGCCTGGCACCAACAACCATTCTACGTTCAAAGTCACTTAAATCCAGTGCTAGGACAAGGTCACCTACAGCACAGGGCGAATATGCCAAACTGTGCCCACCCCAAGATGTATGCGCATTATGTGTTCGAAAAAATCCCCCTGCCAAAAACCAACTGGGCATGATTACTCCCTAATCATAAATCCCCCCTCCTCCCAGTACAAATCCACCCCCCTGCTGAAATTCCCCCTCCCAGCACAAATATTTGCCCCCCCCATCCCCCACATCCCCACAGCACAAATGACCCCCCCCCCCAAAAACAAAAATAAAAATAAATCACCCCTCCTTGCACAAATCCTCCACCCCTCAAATTTTCCCTCCAAGCACACATCCTCTCCCCCCTACTCCAAATCCCCCTGCTAGCACAGATACCCCCCCCCCCACATCCCTACTAGCACAAACCCCCTTGAATCGACACTCCTAGCACACGCGCCCAAATTTCCTCTCCTAGAACAATTCTAACCCCCCAAATTCATCCTCCCCACCCAATCTCCTTGTGATGCCCCCCCCTTCTCACATGATACCACAGTGCCCAGGGCAGCCGTCCCTTCTGCCCACCCCTGGTCCCGGCCCTGCTTAACCACTTGCCGACCAGTCACGTTGACTGTACTGCGGCAAAGTGGCTCGATTCCATCCAGTGACGTAGACCTAGCGCGCTGGACTCCTCCCCTTCTGGGCGGCGCTCGCGCGCCGCCGGAGGCTCGCTCCCGCTGTTTTCAGTCACAGCGGGAGTCGGGCCAGGGGAGAAGCGGCGGTGATCACCGCCGCTCTTCCCCGATCGTCGGGGAATCGAGTTTGGAGATCCGCCCGCTTGTGTAAACAAAGCAGGTGGATCTCCTAAGTGACAGACAGTGACAGATTGCAGGGTTCAGCATAGCTCAACCTGCGATCTGTCCCTGTGTCACTCAGTCCCCTCCCCCCACACACGTTATTAAACACCAGGCATACATTAACCCCTCCCTCTCCAATAAAATTAACCCCTTCCCTGCCAGTGTCATTTTTACAGTAACACTGCATATGTATAGCACTGATTACTGTAGTAATGTCACTGGTACCCTCCAAAAGTGTCAAAAATATCAGTCAAGGGTCCGATCTGTCCGCCGCAATGTCGCAGTCCCGCAAAAGAAATCGCAGATCGCCGCCATTACTTGTTAAAAAAAAAAACACCAAAAATGACAAAAATCTTTCCCTTAGTTAGTAAACGCAATAACTTTTGCGCAAACCAATCAAAATACGCTTATTGCGATTTTTTTACCAAACATAGGTAGCAGAAAACAAATTGGCCAAAAATTTAAAAAAATTTTGATTTTTACATTTTTTGGGGGGGGGGAATTTCATATAAAAAATTTGAAAAATATTGTTATTTTTTCAAAATTTACGCTCTTTTTTTGTTTATAGCGCAAAAAGTAAAATCGCACAGGTGATCAAATACCACCAAAAGAAAGCTCTGTTTGTGGGAAAAAAAGGACGTAAATTTCGTTTGGGTACTGCGTTGCATTAGAGGTGTACCGAACTGTTCGCCGGCGGACAGTTCCCGGCGAACTTAGCATGTTCGTGTTCGCCGCTGCGGGCGAACATATGCAATGTTCGGTCCGCCCCCTATAATACATCATTGAGGCAAACTTTGACCCTGAACTTCACAGTCAGCAGGCACATTTCCAGCCAATCAGCATACCTCCCTCCCACACCCTCCCACCTCCTATAAATAAGCAAGGGCAGCATCCATCTTAGATCATTCTGAAGCAGTGTGTGTAGTGAGAGTAGGGAGAGCTGCTGCTGCTGCTGTTAATAGCTAGGGACAGTTAGTCAGTGTTCCTGGTCTTGCTAGTCAGTGTTCTTGGTACACTACTGCTGTAAGGACAGCATCCTGACAGCACCCCAAAAAGCCCTTCTAAGGGCTGGTATTTGTGTAATTTTATATATATATATATATATATATATATATATATATATATATCTAGTGTCCCCAAAAGCCCTTTTAAGGGCTGGTAATTGAGTTTTTTCTTTATATATATATATATATATATATCTATTGTACACTGCAGTTGCCTGCCCGCTGTGTGTGAGAGGCCACAGACCTACCACAGACTGTACTGTGTGCACACCACACTCATTTCGGGTGGCACAGGCACAGTACCTTGCATTTTAAAAAATATTTTTTTTTTCATCTGTCATAATTGCAGTGAGTGCTGTGTCAGGTCCACAGAGTGCACTGTACCCACTGCAGTGCACTGCCCACCACTGATATATATATACGGTGGCACAGCATCTTGTTGCAAATTGAAAAAAAAAATAATATTTTTTATTATTGCAGTTGGCTGGGCTGCCAGTGACTGTCAGGTCCACAGAGTGTACTGTGCCCACTGTAGTGCCACTGCGTGCCCACCCACCACTGATATATATACGGTGGCACAGCAGCTTGCAAAGTAAAAATATATATATTTTTTTTATAATTGCAGTTGCCTGGGTGCCAGTGACTGTCAGGTCCACAGAGTGTACTGTGCCCACTGCAGTGCCACTGCCCACCCACCACTGATATATACGGTGGCAGGCATGACTTTTTTTGGATTAGTGTCTGGGGGGTCTAAAAAGCGTACCTGTGAAGTTTCAGCTCTGTAGCATGTCCAGAACCAGAAAAAAAGATCATATAGGTGTAAAAGGGGTTCCCACCATCCCTGCTCTACTGAAAAATGATCTTTTTTTCTGGTTCTGGACATGCTACAGAGCTGAAACTTCACAGGTACACTTTTTAGACCCCCTAGACACTAAATCACACAAAAAAAGTTCTTAAAAATTGTCATTTTTGATAGAGAGCCAATTATTGGAAAAATTAAAAAAGTCTAAAAAGTGTACCTGTGAAGTTTCAGCTCTGTAGCATGTCCAGAACCAGAAAAAAAATAGAATTAGGGTTAGGGCTAGGGTTAGGGTTAGGGCTAGGGTTAGGGTCAGGGCTAAGGTTAGGGTTATTTTTAGTGCTTAGGGTTAGAGGGTTAGAGTTAGAGGGGTAGGGCTACTAACTCTAACCCTAAGTATCTCACCGTAACCCTAACCCTAGCCCTTAACACTAAACCTAACCCTAACCCTCTAACCATAACCCTAACCCTCTAACCTTAACCCTAACCCTCTAAGCCTAGCCATAAAAATAACCCTAACCCTAAACCTAACCCTAGCCCTAACCCTAACCCTAGCCCTAAGCCTAACCCTAGCCCTAACCCTAATTCGTATTTTTTTCTTGTTCTGGACATGCTACAGAGCTGAAACTTCACAGGTACACTTTTTAGACCCACCAGATGCTAAATCCTAAGACATTTTTTATTTTTATTTTTTTTTAATTTTTCCAATAATTGGCTCTCTAACAAAAAATTACAATTTTTAAGAACTTTTTTTGTGTGATTCAGTGTCTGGGGGTCTAAAAAGTGTACCTGTGAAGTTTCAGCTCTGTAGCATGTCCAGAACCAGAAAAAAAAATTGAATTAGGGTTAGGGTTAGGGCTAGGGTTAGGGTTAGGGCTAGGGTTAGGGTTATTTTTAGTGCTTAGGGTTAGACGGTTAGGGTTAGAGGCGTAGGGGTAGGGTTACTAACTCTAACCCTAAGTATCTCACCGTAACCCTAACCCTAGCCCCTAACACTAAACCTAACCCTAACCCTTAAAGCCCAGTTCCTGTCCCATTTTGGTCGGTTCTGGTCTGTTTGCGGTTGTTTGCGGTGCGTTAAACGGGGAGTTTGGTCTGTCACTGTGAAGCGGGTGTAACCCTTACACTACCTGATCGATACAACATCATACCTGATCGTATACACACACTGGATGTTTTAAAGCACGTTATTCCAAACAATTTAGGAATGTTAGGTGATTTATTCCCTTTATGGATTAAAACCAGACTCTGCGTCAACTACATAATTTTCCATGGGAGTTTTGCCATGGATCCCCCTCCGGCATGCCACAGTCCAGGTGTTTGTCCCCTTGAAACAACTTTTCCATCACTATTGTGGCCAGAAAGAGTCCCTGTGGGTTTTAAAATTCGCCTGCCTATTAAAGTCTATGGCGGTTCGCAATGTTCGCCGGTTCGCGAACATTCGCTGATGTTCGCGTTCGCCGTTCGCGAACGGCGAATTTTATGTTCGCGACATCACTACGTTGCATGACCGCGCAATTGTCAGTTAAAGTCGCACAGTGCCGAATCGCAAAAAGTGGCCTGGACGTAAGACAGCAAAATCCTCCGGTGGTAAAGTGGTTATATCCCCATTCTTCCACATTCTGATGCTCGGTTTAAACTTCAGCAAGTCATCTTCACCACGTCTAGATACCTAAATGCATTGAGTTGTTGCCATGTGATTGGCCAATTAGCAGTCTTTGTTACCAAGCATTTAAACAGGTGTTCCTAATAAAGTGTATAACAATAAGGTGAAAAAATATAACCTTGGATGCTTAGTCCAGGTCACCACCATTCAGAGGTATCCCTGTGCTGGAATCTCTGTATTGTATTCATGGTGAGCCCTCTAATACAACGCAGGGCCCCGGTCAGCAATCCGTGTATTAAATTGACCAGAATGAACGCGGCATTCCGTCCCACCCACCGGATTCCCGGCACAGAATTCTGATCATGCTTTATTTATTGTCCTCAGTGGAAGAGACACAACCGAACAAATGTCAAATGTCAATGTATTCACAGACGGAGAGCGACAAAGGGCACTGCGGCATAAGATAATGCGGTGGGCGTTTTCTCCGGAAATCTATTGCATTTATACGGCGTTTGTAAAAACATGAACAAAATCCGACTGGGATCAAAATGTCAACATTTCTGCTCACTTATGTGGCTGCACATATTAACCCTTTAACCACTTCTGGACCGGAAGGATTTGCCCCCCTAATGACCAGGCCATTTTTTGCAAATTCGGCACTGCGTTATTTTAACGGACAATTGAGCGGTCGTGCGACTCTGTACCCAAATAAAATTGATGTCCTTTTTTCCCCACAAATAGAGCTTTCTTTTGGTGGTATTTGATCACCTGTGTGATTTTTATTTAATGCGCTATAAACATAAAAAGAGCGACAATTCTGAAAAAAAAAACTATATTTTTCACTTTCTGCTATATAACATTCGCAATAAAAAAAAAAAAAAAAAAAAAATACAAATTTAAAGTTTTCATCATTTTAGGCCAATCTGTATTCTGCTACATATTTTTGGTAAAAAGAAAAAAAAATCGCAATAAGCGTATTTTGATTGGTTTGCACAAAATTGAGAGAGAAGTATGGACAAATGGACTTTGTTGGCACAATGACAGGACAATATGTCATAAAAAGTATTTTTTATTATGAAACTATTAAAAAAGTGTATATATATATATATATACACACACAAAACAGACAAAAAACAAGAACAAAAAACATGATCTTAACCACTTAAGCCCCGGAAGATTTTACCCCCTTCCTGACCAGGGCCTATTTTGCGATTCGGCACTGCGTGACTTTAACGGACAATTGCGCGGTCGTGCAACGCTGTAACCAAACGAATTTGGTGTCCTTTTTTCCCCACAAACAGAGCTTTCTTTTGGTGGTATTTGATCACCTGTGCGATTTTTTTGATCATGCGCTATAAACAAAAAAAGAGTGACAATTTTGCAAAAATAACAATATTTTTCACATTTTTTTATATGAAATTCTCCCAAAAAAAATGTAAAAATCTAAATTTTTTAACATTTTCGGCCAATTTGTTTTCTGCTACCTATGTTTGGTAAAAAAAAACGCAATAAGCGTATTTTGATTGGTTTGCGCAAAAGTTATTGCATTTACTAACAAAGGGAAAGATTTTTGTCATTTTTGTTGTTTTTTTTTTTTTAACGCGTAATGGCAGCGATCTGCGATTTTTTTTTTGCGGTACTGCGACATTGGGGCGGACAGATCGGACCCTTGACTGACATTTTTGACACTTTTGGGGTTACCAGTGACATTACTACAGTAATCAATGCTATACATATGCACTGTTACTGTAAAAATTAGGTAAAAAAAATTACTGTACATTACCCTGTCCATACCAGTATAGATCCTAACACATTACCCTGTCCATACCAGTATAGATCCTAACACATTACCCAGTCCATACCGGTATAGATCCTTACACATTACCCAGTCCATACCGGTATAGATCCTAACACATTACCCAGTCCATACCAGTATAGATCCTAACACATTACCCAGTCCATAGCAGTATAGATCCTAACACATTACCCAGTCCATACCAGTATAGATCCTAACACATTACCCAGTCCATACCAGTATAGATCCTAACACATTACCCAGTCCATACCAGTATAGATCCTAACACATTACCCTGTCCATACCAGTATAGATCCTTACACATTACCCAGTCCATACCGGTATAGATCCTAACACATTACCCAGTCCATACCAGTATAGATCCTAACACATTACCCAGTCCATACCAGTATAGATCCTAACACATTACCCAGTCCATACCAGTATAGATCCTAACACATTACCCAGTCCATACCAGTACAGATCCTAACACATTACCCAGTCCATACCAGTATAGATCCTAACACATTACCCAGTCCATAGCAGTATAGATCCCAACACATTACCCAGTCCATAGCAGTATAGATCCTAACACATTACCCAGTCCATAGCAGTATAGATCCTAACACATTACCCAGTCCATACCAGTATAGATCCTAACACATTACCCAGTCCATACCAGTATAGATCCTAACACATTACCCAGTCCATACGAGTATAGATCCTAACACATTACCCAGCCCATACCGGTATAGATCCTAACACATTACCCAGTCCATACCAGTATAGATCCTAACACATTACCCAGTCCATACCAGTATAGATCCTAACACATTACCCAGTCCATAGCAGTATAGATCCTAACACATTACCCAGTCCATACCAGTAAAGATATCCAGCATGAGATTTTTCCCCATTGAGATCTGATGTGCTTTCAAAGTGTTCCTTGAATTTTTTTGAGCAGCGTATGTATATATATAAATATATCAATATACACCTATTGGGATTTTTTCTACCAAAGATATGTAGCAAAATACTTTTTGGTTTAAATTTATGAGGACATTTTATTTTAATTTTTTTTTATATATTTTATAACAGAATGTAGAAAATCTAGATCAAGGACTAGAAAGGTCCTACCACATGGTGATTTAGTTTGAGGGCTTTTTTGGGGGGACTTTAATGGTACATATTCACCAGTTAAACAACCAATTCTTAAAAAGTTGTAAATGTTATTACATTTCTTGACATACAAAAAAAAATGTAAAAAAATCAACAAGAAAGACAATCATAAAGCCATTACATATAGAAAACTTTTTCTTTAAAAACATAGTATGCTCATTTACTAGTATTACTCCTCAGTTGATCTGCCAAAACAGCTAGAATAATCAACAGTAGCCCGACATGTTTCGCTGTCGCTTCCTCGGGGGCGTGTAAAGGAATTGTGGTAATAGCTAGAGTTCTATATAGATAAATAGATACATAAATTAACCACTTGCCGACCGCCGCAAGTACATATACTGCGGCAGTCAGCCCCGGCCAGGCAAAGTGACGTATATATACGTCACTAGCCTGTCACCGGCTTGTGAGCCAATAGAATAGCGGGCGAGCGTGCGCCCGCTGAGGCACGCGCCCGCCCCGGCTCGTTCCCTAAGGAGTCCGTGCGTGTGACCGGCGGACCCAATGTCCGCCGGTCACTCGGCGATCGTCGGTGGAGAGGGAGAAAGGCAGGCAGCTAATGTAAACAAGTCGCCTGTCATTCTCCCCTGTGTAAAAATGACGGTTCTACTATGTAGGACCATTGATCTCTGTTTTTACACCAGTAGCCATGTCCAATCACAGTTAGAATCACGCCCCTAGGACACACTTAACCCCTCCCTCTCCAATACAGTTAACCCCTTCCCTGCCAGTGTAATTTTTACAGTAACAGTGCATATGTATAGCACTGATTACTGCAGTAATGTCACTGGTAACCCCAAAAGTGTCAAAAATGTCAGTCAAGGGTCCGATCTGTCCGCCGCAATGTCACAGTCCTGCAAAAAAATCGCAGATCGCCGCCATTACTTGTTAAAAAAAAAAAACACCAAAAATTACAAAAATCTTTCCCTTTGTTAGTAAACGCAATAACTTTTGCGCAAACCAATCAAAATACGCTTATTGTGATTTTTTTTTACCAAACATATATAGCATAAAACAAATTGGCCGAAAATGTTAAAACATTTTGATTTTTACATTTTTTTTGTGGAATTTCATATAAAAAAATTTGAAAAATATTGTTATTTTTGCAAAATTTACGCTCTTTTTTTGTTTATAGCGCGTGATCAAAAAAATCGCACAGGTGATCAAATACCACCAAAAGAAAGCTCTGTTTGTGGGAAAAAAAGGACGTCAAATTCGTTTAGGTACAGCGTCTTACGACCGCGCAATTGTCCGTTATAATCATGCAGTGCCGAATCGCAAAATACCCCCTGGTCTTTTAGCAGCCAAATCCTCCGGGGCTTAAGTGGTTAAACACCCAGTGGTGATCAAATACCAACAAAAGAAAACTCTATTTACGTGGAAAGAATGATATCAATTTAATTTGGGTACAGCATTGCATGGCCACTTAATTACGGGTTAAAGTAACGCAGTGCAAAATGGCAAAAAAATGCTTTGGTCATGAATGGGGGAAAACCATTTGGAGGTCAAGGTTAAGGATAAATTGCACACCAGTTACAATTTGTTGCATTTTTTGCGTCTTTTCCAGAGACATCTTTCCACAAGGTCTGCCAGATGAATACGCCTTTGTAACTACCTTCAGGTTCAGAAAGGCCTCCAGACGGGAGGATTGGTACATCTGGCAAATCATTGACAAATACGGAATACCGCAGGTAATGTCCGTTACAAACTTGCAGAGCCATGAAACCATATTAGATCATTCAGCATTGAGGATGTCTTTGCACTAGCCCACAACGACCAATCAGAAAAACTGAAATCAAAATCTTCGGCAACATCCTGAGAACTGTCTCCAGAGAGGTCCTGCATTGTAGGGTTCCAGGACAAGTATCAAAGCCCCCAAATGGGGAACCTAAAGCATATATAGAGCCCAAAAATGTTATTTTAGTTTTGGTAGTTTTGGATATTTAAGGAAAGATTTGAACCCCTGTCAGGTTCTTATTGCTGTCTGTGTCCCCTCTGTGGAAATTGTTGTTTATCCTGATTACTATTGAGGCAGAAAACAATGAGAAATCGAAAATTTCACAGTTGTCTCTAGAACGGGAGGTTAGAGGAAATCTTCCAATGTTTTGGAGACAACTTTTTACAATGGAATCCTGCTCTTTGTAGAAATTTATCCTCACTTCCTGTTACATCTCTGGGACAGGAAGTAAAAGGAAATCTCCTGTGAAGGGGCATAGACAACAAAAAATAAACGGACAAAAAAGAAAACAGTTTTGGCTATGCATACACTTTAAAGATGTAGCACCCTCCTAGTTAGGTGCTAGGTAGGTAAAGCCTATCTGCTTATCAGGGGAGCCTGATTAATATTAGGCCTGTTGCATGTGTACAGAGTGTGATTCATCTGGTCTGAGGGAGTGTCCCCACTGTATCCAATAGGGGAGCCTGTTGGACAGTGGAGGAAGCCCAGCCAGTGACACAAAGGCTTTTGTAACTATCCCAGTGGATTGGCACAAACAGTGGTGCATCCTGGGATATGTTATAAAAGCCAGGAGCACATGTGACAGGGTGTCTTTGGGTGGGAAGCCAGGTTCCAGAAGGAGGGTGACATTAGTCTCTCCTTCCGCTGCTGTGGATGGTGGTCACAGGCAGTCGGCCTTGTGAGCCAGGAGTGTGGTGCTGAGCCAGGAGGTCCAGGAAAGCTGACCAGTGGAGTTGGAGGCAGAGCAACCTAGGGAAAAACAGTGTCCGTGAGAAGCTTGCCGGGGGTCTGCCCAGGAAGGGGGACCATTCCAGTGGAGTGTCAGTGGACAGGTGTCAGCACACACAGCAAGTGAGAAAGGGGGTGCCAAGTTAGAACCCTGAAGAGTAATTCAAGCAGGAACACATTATCTATCAGGGGCAAGGTGAAGCAGCGGCCTTGCCGCACACTACAGCTAGTTGTCCTCAAGATTGTGCTTAGTTCATAGTTGGAGGATCCCACTCATCCCTTCTCCTATCCCAGTTCCAAATAAAAACACAAAAACCAACATCCCCTGGATGGATTATTGACTGAGCCAAGGACTTTCAATGCTGTTTGTCTGCTATCAGTTGCTAAGGGTAACCCAGGGTAATCCAGAAAGTGTAATTTTCAGCAGTCCTCTAGGGGGCAGTGCTACAAAGAGAACCAATAACAATTTATGATCTAAAGCCCGGTTGAACCCTCACTTTAAATCACATTCCTGGTGCATTAAAACAAAAGGTGTGCAAAGTCTAACAATTTGTATTCTTTAGAAACAGTCACATCCCAAAGAGAAAAGCCAGCAAGCTGCAGAGGAGGAACCTTGCTTTCTTTGTAGAAGCAGGGGTCTCTCTGAAGAGGTCCAACACACCCCCTGTAAGTCAGAGCTCTCCAATCAGCAAGGAGCATGAGCTTAGCTGACTGGAGAGTTCTGACTCTAACTCAGCATGGGGGCGTGTCAGACTTATGCCGTGAGGTCAATGCTTCCACACAGAGAGCAAGGATCCCTCTCTGCAGTATGCTGGCAGAGGACAGGATTTTCTACTTGGCTGCTGTGGCTGCTTTAGAAAAATAAAATGTAAAAATTTCCACATGTATTGATGCACCTAGAATGCATTTAGCTGATTTAAAACTAAGAGAGTAGAAAAGGGAATTAAATAGCCATGGTAGTGATCCTTGTTAGTGCAGTAGTTTGGCAATAGAATTGAACAATGTAAGAATAAGTCAAAGAAGGTAATGAATTGGAATCATGTTCTCACACCTGTGAGGTTGCAAGATGCCCTTAGTGAGGTTGAGCAACCTATAGATAGAATATGTGGAGAATATTGCTGTCTTCAGACGGAAGGTGGTCGTGCTCAATGCTCATCAGAGTTTTTCCAGAAAATCCTACGATGGTCTGCTATTTGATACTGCTGATAGAGAGAGGAGTGTAATACAAAGCATATTTATTGGCGTGTAGCACCCTCCTAGTTAGGTAGGTGCTAGATAAAGAGAAACACATTACCAGTCCCTGCACAGATCCTGGAGATTAATTCTCAAGCTGGGGAACCTTGTAATTTGGCCAGTGGTGAAACACATGAGTAAAAGCATGGCAGCTCTCTTAACCCTCCATGGGATATGAGGCAGAGAAAGAGAGAGAGAGAGAGAGGTGCTAGGTAAAGCATGTATTGCTCCTGCTGCTTATCAGGGGAGCCTAATATATTAGGTTGACTGTCACATGTTTCCAGGTGTGATTCACTGGGTCTGAGGGAGTGTCCCCACTGCATAAAATGAGGGAGCGTGTTGGACAGTGGAGGAAACCTAGCCAGTGACACATCATGTTTTATGGCAGTCCCACTGGGAGGGCATTCTTGCAATGCATCCTGGGATTGACCATAAATTCTGAGGGGACATGTGACAGGGCGTCTTTGGCAGAAAGCAAAGCCCCAGGAGGAGGTGGACGACTGTCTCTCCTCCTGCAGTGTGAGAGGAAGGTGGTCTTAGGCAGTCGGCCTAGTGAACCAGGTGTGGAGCTGAGCTGTAGAGGATCCGGTGTAACTGACGGTGGAGCTGCTGGCAGAGTCTTTTTCTAAAAACAGTGTCTGTGAGTACTGAGGGACCTGCCAAAGAGTCTGGCCCACGAAGGGAGACCACTCCAGTGAAGTCAGGGGATCAAGGAGCTAGCTCACACGGAGAGTATGACAGTAAAGGGGGTGCCATGTAGAAAGCCCTGAAGAATAGGAACAAAAGGGGGTGCCAGGAAGGGCTCTGAAGATTGTTCTGCAGTACAGTACAGCTTATTTAAAGCATTTCATTTATTACTACTTCATCGCTTTTGACAAGGTGAAGCAGCGGCCTTGCCGCGCTCAAGTACAGTTAAAGGTCCCAGCAAATTGTGCATCGTTTATTCAAGCTGGAGTATCCCATTCGTTCCATTCTCCTATCCAAGTTCTCAATAAAAGCACAAAAACCAAAACCCCTAGACTGTTTCATGACTGAGCCAGGCACTTTGAAGTCGCTGAACTATTGTACTGTTGCTATGGGTAACCCAGGGGAACCCGTCACCAGGAGCTCCCCAGGGAGTAGTGCTACAGGAGTGAAAGACAATTGACAACTTACACAAACAAGTAAAATAACTTGCTCATCAATAAGCTAGGGCCCCTGGTGGTAATCTTCAGCATAGCATGACACCTTGATACAAGCAAACACACTAGGTAGGCTGGTGGGTAACCTGTAAAGCCAAGAAGACACAGCAGGGGGCACCAGACTAAGTGCAGTCAATTACAGGAAGTATTAGGTGCATGTTAATTAGTAACGCACATGGTACATAAGAAATGGCATTTTTTGTATATCACCACAATCAGCAGCATCAACATGGAGTCTCCCCTTTTTTTGCTCTATCTATTTGATCCTGCTGCAAGCAGTAATTGCAGATTTTGAAGGTAATAAGCTCTGCGCTAAAGGCCCATACACACGTACCGATCGTCGGCAGACAAGCGTCGGCCGACGAACGATCTGCCGATTGTACGCTTGTTAGTATGATGCCTCCGACAGCCGTCAGCGCACATTCTGCCGACAAGAATCTGTCATGCAAGCATTAAAATTTTTGTATGCCGACACCAGAGCGGCCGATTGTTCGCCAGTCAGTACAGAATTCGGCCGACAGACCGCAGATTTGCAAGACTGGGCATGCTCAGAAAAGAAAAAACACACGGAAAGTTAACCATTACATGACATCACTTCTGCAGTCGGCTGTAGTCGGCGGACAAAATTCTTGTGCTGTCTTTGCACTTTTCAACAGACACCGACAGCCCGGGGACAAAAAACGGCCGATCGTTCGCCGACGATCGGTACGTGTGTACGGGGCTTAAGGAAAAAATGTTAATGTAAGTAGGCTGCAGCCTCCCTAAACTAAAGCCAAAGGCTATATAGGAATGAACAAACAAAGGAAGGAGGGAAATGGCGCCGTCTACTGGAAGAATAACCAATCAATAAAGATAGGCTACGGTATGGATGGTGGTAAATTAGGTGGCGGACATCAATAATATGAGAAAATAATAAATATTGTAAGTGACAAAATGTGTACACTAAATACAGTGACTGGTAGGTAATAAATAAGCAATAAAATGAGCAATAAAATATATAAGTACACTGTACCTCATACCATATTTATAGTGTACTTATATATTTTATTGTACACATTTTGTCACTTACAATATTTATTATTTTCTCATATTATTGATGTCCGTCGCCTAATTTACCACCATCTATACCAAGGGTCTTCAAACTACTGCCCTCTGTTATTCAGGAACTACAACTCCCATCATGCCTAGTCATGTCTGTGAATGTCAGAGTTTTACAATGCCTCATGGGATGTGTAGTTCTGCAACAGCTGGAGGGCCCTAGTTTGAGGATCCCTGATCTATACCATAGCCTATCTTTATTGATTGGTTATTCTTCCAGTAGACAGCACCATTTCCCTCCTTCCTTTGTTAATTTCAGATTTTGGCTCCAAACATTTGAGTGGAGATCTGCAGGGGTGCCCGGGAAGAAAGGAGATGCTTAAAGAATGAGTTTGTCAACGATTGATCTTCATTGGTCCGGGACATACATATGAAAAAAAGTGAATGCATCTCCTTCCTTACGGGCGCCTCTGCAGGTCTTCACTCTTCTAGAGAGGCTTTCCAGAGGCTTTGGTAGTGTATTTGTGGGACTTGGTGCCCAATAAGCCAAAAGAATGTTTGTAAGCTCGGGGATGGCATTCCACTTCATCCCAAAGGATGTTTAGAAGGGGGTTGAGGTCAGGACTCTGTGCAGGACACTCAAGTTTCTCCACACCTAACTCATCAAACCATGTCTTTATGGAGTTGGCTTTGTACATAGAGTATAGTCATGTTGGAACAAAAAAGGTCCAAATTGTTGGAAGGGCACAACTGTCTAAGCCATCTTTATATGCCATAATGTTAATAGTACCCTTCACTGAAAACACCTAAATTTAAATATTTGGAGGAGGGGTTTCCACATGCATTTGGCCATATAGTGTAGGTATGATGATCAGGTGCCCACAAATGGTTGACCATACGGTGTATAAAGCTACTAGTTGGCAGCTGTGTAAACGTTGGATGCATGAACTGATATTGCTTTTGTGTTCGGTCATACAGGTCTCAATGAGGCTGGATGGAGAGAACAAGGCTTTGGAGTACAGTTCAGTGGGTGTCACAAAGGACGCAGTGAAAGCAAACTTTCGAGGAGCCCAAGTTAGCGAGCTGTTCGATCGTAACTGGCACAAGATTGCCATCAGCGTGCAGGCAAAGACCGTCACCTTGTACATCGACTGTAAGCTGGTTTTGACTTTGCCCATCGAAGAACGTGAGAACATTGACATCCAGGGAAAGACAGTGATCGGAAAACGTCTGTATGACAGCGTTCCTGTTGATGTAAGTCGAAGCTTCCTGGCAAACGATAAAATGTTTCATTATGGACATTATCTTATTTTATGCGCAGAACCTGTGAGCTAATCCTCTATGTTTACCTTCCAGTTTGACCTCCAACGTATCGTCATCTACTGTGACTCAAGGCATGCTGAGCTGGAGACCTGCTGCGATATCCCTAATGGACCTGTATGAACCTGTATTTATATTTATTTATATATACATATATATATATATATATATATATATATATATATATATACACACAGTATTTGATAATAAATTATGATACATTGCATCACATATATGTAACCTAAATTGTTCTGATTTTATTTTTGCTGTAAAAAATATCAGTTCTAAAAATTAAGGAAGAAAAAAAAATCAGTTAACTCCCTGGATCAATTTTTAACAATGTTACATCTTATGGGAGTGTCCTACAAGAAAAATCGATTCCCACCATCAGGGGCTTCTGTGAAGTCCTGTACCCCAGAGGCGTAACTAGAACCTTCATGGCCCCGGTGCAAGAAACCATGAAGGGCTGACCCCTGGCCGGAGCCCTTCCCTTCAAGCCTGGGGCTCTTCCCACTGATCCTGGGGCCCTTTACTCCCATTGCGGGGCCCTTTATTACATTCCCCGCAGCGGGACCCTTTCACAATTTCTGCAGTGGGCCCCCTTTCTGCCATCTTGGGGCATCCCCACAGTGGTGGAATGCCAGGGCCCAGTTGCAAGTGTGACCTTTGCGATCCTGGAAGTTCACCCACTGGTGTCAGTCGTTTTTATTTTTTGGTATTTTAATTGTATTATTTTTTATCATTTTATTTTATTTTTTTTATAATGTCACTGACTATGACTCTGTCCATTCAGAAAAGGAAGGAGCTAGTAAATTACTTATTTACCGACCCCCTTCCTGGTTCTCTATTGTGACGCATCCCCTGCAGCAGCCGGCAGGAGAGGGGAGGGAGTACAGGGGGAGGAGGGGCACAGTGAGACGGGGGACAAGGGAAGCACACAGGGGCCCAGAGACAGCAGAAAACAAGTGAACTGGATAGGAGGAGTGGCGGGGGCAGCACACAGAGGAACCAATCTCCTCCATTTTCCTCTTGCAGCTACAGGAGGAAAAAGGAGGACAGTGATTTCTCTACATGCTACCCAACCCCCACCCGCCGCCCCTCCTATCCAGGTGTACAGGGGAGCCGCATGGGTCCCCTGGAGCATGGGACCTGGTTGCAATTGCAACCCCTGCAACCCCTGTAGTTACGCCCCTGCTGTACCCTATATATTGGTGAAAGCCTTTCTGCCACATTCTTGAGCCATTACTTTCCTCTTCCATCTGTGTTGGATTAACTGTTGCAGTTACTGTCTTCTTACCAGTCAGATGCTGTTTGGACACATTGCTGTATTCCTTCTTGTGTTTAATGGAAACAGGAACACGTACTGGAAATTACATCATAACACTTGAATGCAAGCATACTACTGATGCCTAGTGGCATAACTAATAATTACAGTTTAATAATCGACTAGGTTTATATACAGTATACTATACATACTGTATACATACTATACTACATGAGACACATTCAGTGCCCACAGGACATATACAATATTTCTGTCAGGATCAACTGTATTTTTTTTTATACTTTTTAAATATATACACTATATTGTCAAAAATATTGGGAAGCCTGCCTTCATACCCACATGAACTTTAATGGCATCCCAGTCTTAGTCCATATGATTCAATATTGAGTTGGTCCACCCTTTGCAGCTATAACAGCTTCAACTCTTCTGGGAAGGCTGTCCACAAGGTTTAGGAGTGTGTCTATGGGAATGTTTCACCATTCTTCCAGAAGTGCATTTGTGAGGTCAGGCACTGATGTGGACGACCAGGCCTGGCTCGCAGTCTCCGCTCTAATTCATCCCAAAGGTGTTCTCTCGGGTTGAGGTCACGAAGGTCAGTCAAGTTCCTCCACCCCAAACTCGCTCATCCATGTCTTTATGGATCTTGCTTTCTGCATTGGTCCAAATCATTTGGTGGAGGGGAGATTATGGTGTGGGGGGTTGTTTTTCAGGGGTTGGACTTGGCCCCTTAGTTCCAGTGAAGGCATCAGCATACCAAGACATATTTGACATTTCTATGCTCCCAACTTTGTGGGAACAGTTTGGGGACGGCCCCTTCATGTTCTAACATGACTGCGCACCAGTGCATTAAGCAAGGCCAATAAAAACATGGATGAGTGAGTTTGGGGTGGAGGAAATTGACTGGCTTGCAGTGCTGACCTCAACACGATAGAACACCTTTTGGATAAATTAGAGCAGAGACTGCAAGCCAAGCCTTCTGGTCCAACATCAGTGCTGACCTCACAAACACGCTTCTGAAAGAAAGAATGGTCAAACATTCCCATAGACACACTCCTAAACCTTGTGGACAGCCTTCCCAGAAGAGTTGAAGCTGTTATAGCTGCTAAGGGTGGGCCAACTCAATAGTGAACCCTACGGACTAAGACTGGGATGCCATTAAAGTTCATGTGCGTGTAAAGGCAGGTGTCCCAATACTTTTGGTAATATAGTGTATATATCAAAGCACTTTCAATGACTAATTATTATAATACAGGGTTTAATACCAACAGTTCGCAGAGCCCTTTAGAAAAATAAAGGTAGACAGTACAATTACAGCACAATTCAGTATAAGATGGTTCCCAGGGCCCTGCTCATAAGAACTTAAAATCCAAAAGGGACAAGCAATTGTATGGGAATGAACTGATGAAGAAGGTAAAGCTTCAGTTGTTAGGTGGAGGTAGAATACGCTTCCCTGAAGAGATGAGTTTTCAGGGAGGACAGAATAAGAGATAGTCATACACAGTGGGGCAGATAGTTTCAGAAGATGGGGGAGGCTCTAGAGAAGTCCTGGATGTGAGCATGGGAAGCTAGTGGACAGGAGGTCTTGGAGCGGAGAGGATGGTTTGGTTGATATTTTCAGACAAGTTGATGATGTAACTGGGGGCAGAGCAGTGGGTTGAGTAGCATGTTGTTATCATTTAAAATTGTATTAGTTGGGCAAGCAAAAACTAGTGGAGTGATTGGCAGAGAGGGGTGGTGGATACTGAGCAATTGGTAGGGTGGAGCAAAATTCATGATAGGCTGAACAGGGGATTGTCTGTGTTTAGAGCCGGTTCACACTACTCCGACTTGTCAGGCGACTTGGTCACCTGACAAGTAGTGCTCCATGGTGTGCAATGGAACTGTTCTAATCAGAGCGACTCAAGTCGCTCCGACTTAGAAAAAGGTTCCTGCACTACTTTTGAGTGAAGTCGGAACGACTTGCATTGACTTCTATTATGAGAAGTCGTTTGCAAGTCGCGATGAAGCCATGCTGCACTGGCGACTTCAAAATCGGGGCGACTTTGAGTCGCCACGGTGTGAACCGACTCTTAGGTAGGCCAATGAGGAAGGAGTTGCAACAGTCGAGGGATAAGATACAACAATGGAGTGAATTAGTAGCTTAATGGTGTAGTTGGTTAAGAACGGGCACATTTTGGAAATGTTACAGAGGTGACAGTGTCAAGATTTGGACAGTGATTGGATTTTGGTCTGACTGAACAGGTCAGAAACCAGGGTTACACCTACTGTCAGGAATCTACACCAGGGATGGCCAGATCTGCATGGCTACATTCAGGAGCCTGAGACCAGACTGTATATTTTAATTAAGATTTATTTACAGTGAAACCAAATTCCCCAATTCCCAATCACCAGCGAACATGAAGATACAAGTGAACCATAACCCAAAGACAAACTACTTAACAAACTAACTAGGGAACTACAGTGCAACCAGCAGGTGATCCAGGTCCTGACACCTAGCATCCTAGCAAGAGTGGGGGGAAGGATAGGTGTATGAGGAAATATCATGACCTCAGTTTTGGAAAGATTGAGCTTGAGTGGTGTGACATTCATACTACATGGCAAATTAGGTATAATGTAGAGAAATTTAAGGTATTGCACTTGGGGGCAAAAAAAACATAAACACAAATTATGCTCTGGGGGGGGGGGGGGGGGCCTGGAGGAATCCAGGATGGAGAAGGATCTGGGGGTGCTAGTAGAAGATAGACTAACCAATAGCATGCAATGTCAAGCTGCAGCTGTCAAAGCCGGCAGAACATTAGCATGCATAAGGAAGGGGATGTACTCCAGAGACAAAGCAATAATCCTACCATTTTATAAAACCATGGTCTGACCACATCTGGAGTATTCTGTCCAGTTCTGGTCGACAATCCTCAGAAAGGATGTGCTGGAACTGGAAAGAGTCCAAGGAAGGGCAACTAAACTATTTAGGGGACTGGAGGACCCTAATTACGAGGAGTGATTACAGGCCCTTAATTTATTCTCCTTGGAGAGGAGACGCCTGAGACGGGACATAATAGTGATTTACAAATACCTCAATGGTGATCCCAGTATACAAAAAAAAATATTTAGTCTCAAGGAGTGCAAGAGACCATGCGGTTTATCCTTAAGTTGCGTAAGTGGTTCTAAACTGTAAGGGCGGTGAGAACGTGAAACTCTCTTGCACAATTGGTGGTAGCTGCGGGGAGTATGGCTACTTTTAAAAGACTCTTGGACGTGCATCTCACAGATCACAACATTCAGGGTTATGGGGAAATGATCACGCCACTGACACACACACACCTGAATAGGTTGAACTGGATGGACTGTTGTCTTTATTCAACCTCAACTACTATGTAACCAGTGTTGGGGGTAACTAGTTACAAAGTAACGGATTACAGTAACTACATTACTTTTTTTGGTAACTAAGTAATGTAACTACCGTATTTATCGGCGTATAACATGCACCTAAATTTTAGGGCAGAAATTTCAGGGAAAAAGCTGAAATTTAAAATAAACAGCTTTAAACTCAGAACATTTTTTTAAAATTAAATGTAGTCTTACCAGTGCCCACAAATGCAGCCTCATCAGCGCAGTGTCCTTAAATGCAGCCTCGCCAGTGCAGTGCCCATACATGCAGCCTCCCCAGTGCAGTGCCCATACATGCAGCCTCGTCACTGCAGTACCCATACATGCAGCCTTGCCAGTGCCCATACATGCAGCCTCGCCAGCGCCAGTGCCCATACATGCAGCCTTCGCCAGTGCCCATACATGTAGCCTTTGCCAGTGCCCATACATGTAGCCTTTGCCAGTGCCCATACATGCAGCCTTTGCCAGTGCCCATACATGTAGCCTTTGCCAGTGCCCATACATGTAGCCTTTGCCCATACATGCAGCCTCGCCAGCGCCCATAATTGCAGCCTCGCCAGCGCCACTATACACATCACTAAAGATCTCCAGAAAGCAGTGCCGAGAGGTAGAAGGGGGCGGGTGGCGCCGAGAGGTAGAAGGGGGCGGGCGGCGCCGAAAGGTAGAAGGGGGCGGGCGGCGCCGAGGAGAAGGAAGTCCGCACTCTCATCGGAAGTCCCGGCGCCTATGATTGACGTCAGCATAGGAGGCGGGACTTCCGATAACAGCACGGACTTCCTTCTCCTCTGCGCCGCCCGCTCCCTTCTGACTCTCTGCGCCGCCCGCCCCCTTCTACCCCTCGGTGCTGCTTTCTTGACATTTTTTTTTTATATCGGCGTATAACACGCACAGCTACTTTTTCCTCCATTTTTAGGAGGAAAAAGTGCGTGTTATACGCCGATAAATACGGTAGTTACAATACTAATATTGGTAACTACACTACTTTACTAGGCTATAGGAGGAAACTACACTACTTTACTAGGCTATAGGAACGCGCTTTCCTGCGTTACCCAAGCCGTGCGATACAATCGTTATTTCGAAGAATAGAGAGGGATGAAGTTTATGACTTTTTGTTGCACTTTATGTTTTATTCTGTTTTTTCAGGTTTTGTTCTCATGTTTCCCAAAGCCTGTGTTTATACAATAAACTCTATGCAGTAAGAGTGTCGTGTATCTTCTTCTACACGGTCAATTAAGAAAGAGGAAAGTAAAGTAATAAGTAGTGAAGTTACTTTTCAAATGCAGTAACTATTCAAGAAAGGACAGGTCTGAGCAGGAACCGGGTGAGGGGTCCAGCACCAAAAAACCGTGCTTCCAAATATAGAAGGGGGAGAAAGAAAAGAAAACAAAAGGAGAGGAGGGAGAAAGAAAGGAAGAAGGAGGAGAGGGGGCAAGGTAGAAGGGGAGAGGAAAAAAGAGGGGGGGGGGAGGAGGGCCCAGAAGGGAAGGGGGGAAAAAAAGGGGAAGAAGGAAAAAACAAAGGCAGAGGGACAAGGGGAAGAAGGGCGGGACAGAGGCCCGCAAGAGGGGAATGAAGGTGAAAAAATCAGGGTAGGTAAGGAAAGGGAATTTAGAAAAGAAAGGGGAAAGAAAAGAAAATGACGAAAAAGGGAAGAGAGGAAAGAAATGAGGGCTAGTGGGATTTTTGAGGTACTGTATTTAAAGATGAATTGACATCATATATATAAAAAATATAGAAATTTATTCTTTAGATTAAAAACATGACAGGAATAAGACAACACATGGACATAAATAGAAAAAACATATATAGAGCAGTATATCAGGAATATACAATTAGGTTTCTAGTAGGCAATATCAAAGTGCAAACCGGTGATTTGCACCAAAAGCACCGGGTAATGACCCGACATGTTTCGCGGTATTCAGGTATCCGCTTCTTCAGGGGTATGTTGGTTTTACAGTAGATAAATTAGCCTTAGAAATCCTATGAAAAAAGGGGAGGTAATACATTAGAACAAAACAACATTATTGTATAAGGAAGTTTGAGAACATTCACCGAAAGTGTCTCAGATCTCCATCACCTTAAGACATGCAAGAGTGGTCACCCAGTGAACGCCTCCCCCACGAATGTGGAGGGGGTGGAAAAGAGGGCAAAAACCATATGTGAATATCACACATTGGCAAATACCTGGATATAGCGTACTGGCTGCTCAAAAAGTTGCCTAGAGGCTGTTGGTTGGTCTGTAAAGCATTTTATCTCTGAGAGACATAAAGGGGTAACATTAGATTGTTATATAAAGCAAAGAGATCATCTGAAAAATGATGGTGGGTGCCGCACTTAAATGAATCTTACCAATACTGGGCAACAGAAATTAATGGTGTAGGTGCGCTGGGGTAGGTTTACAGGCATAGCATCCTCTCCAGCTATGAGAGGTGTCTAAACACCCTAGAATTCAAGGCGCACCAGCGCTGGTATATCTGTCAGCTAAATGGCAGGAAGGGTAGCGTACTGAAGGGTGATTCACCCTGTTCGTCCTTCCCCGGTGGCTCACTGAGGAGCGTCTAGATGGAATGGAAAGAGCTGAGTATAAGCAAGGGGAAAAACTTAACATAGTGCAGCATTTGAAAGATCTCTTCCCCGAATGGGGCTCTGTAGTGCTTACCGTGTGTAGTATTGAGTGGCGTCAACCCCGGCAACTGCGGAGGTAGCACCGTCTCGCCGCTCTTAAAACACCCACTCAACCCGGCGTGCATACGCACTTCCGGGCGGAAGTGACGTAGGCTCGCAGGGTCAGGTCCCTGACGGAGCATCCCAAGAAGCTGGGCATGCGCCGTGTTGCACAAAAGATCAGCCACAAACGCGGCTGTTATGCAACCACATGACCAGGCACGAATTGGGTTACCAATCGTGTCAGTCAGTCCAGGGACCACACATCCGTGGGGAATGCCGGGCAATGACACCCCCTGCCGTCAGGATGGAGAATTGTGAGACCGGTGAATGTGCAAAAGACTTCCCTAAGTGCAAATGCAGAGAAACTTGTTACATATCATATGGGTACTACAACCCATAAACAATAAGCATATGAATAAGCAATTACATCCTTTATTGAAACACCCATAACAATACTTCATTTAAGTTGTAATCATGGTATGTTGTGTAGCCCCGTAGATAACCTACATCACTTGGAGCATAAACAACAACCAAAATTAGACAGCACAGAAAAAACTGTGTAATATATTACAGACATAAATAATGTCACAAAATCTGCTTGCTGGTATAGGATAATGACCTGTAGATGGCAATCCTGGGGGGAAAAAAATTAAAGAAAAATTTTTTATTAACAAAATAAAAATAAATCAACCAATGATGACATATTCACCCTCCAAGAACAATGGGGCTGTGGGAAACTCACAAAAACTCCGAAAAGATCCAGACATCTTGTGCGCTGAGTCAGCATGACAGCCGGCCTATTGGACCCACCCAGGAACTCCCAGGGGGTAGATGACAGGGTTGTCTCATTTTTCGTCCTGGAGGTCATTCCTCAAGACCCCCGGGGTGGAAATTGGGACAAGCGCATCTTGCAAAAAGAATCCTATTGGATCGAAGCATTAGACGCTACCAAACCCCCAGGCATAAATGAAATGGTCTCCTACAAACCATTTCTAGGTTAACAATGCGATGGGTTCTGTTTCCACCCTGTCATCTACCCCCTGGGAGTTCCTGGGTGGGTCCAATAGGCCGGCTGTCATGCTGACTCAGCGCACAAGATGTCTGGATCTTTTCGGAGTTTTTGTGAGTTTCCCACACCCCCATTGTTCTTGGAGGGTGAATATGTCATCATTGGTTGATTTATTTTTATTTTGTTAATAAAATTTTTCTTTAATTTTTTTCCCCCCAGGATTGCCATCTACAGGTCATTATCCTATACCAGCAAGCAGATTTTGTGACATTATTTATGTCTGTAATATATTACACAGTTTTTTCTGTGCTGTCTAATTTTGGTTGTTGTTTATGCTCCAAGTGATGTAGGTTATCTACGGGGCTACACAACATACCATGATTACAACTTAAATGAAGTATTGTTATGGGTGTTTCAATAAAGGATGTAATTGCTTATTCATATGCTTATTGTTTATGGGTTGTAGTACCCATATGATATGTAACAAGTTTCTCTGCATTTGCACTTAGGGAAGTCTTTTGCACATTCACCGGTCTCACAATTCTCCATCCTGACGGCAGGGGGTGTCATTGCCCGGCATTCCCCACGGATGTGTGGTCCCTGGACTGACTGACACGATGGGTAACCCCATTCGTGCCTGGTCATGTGGTTGCATAACAGCCGCGTTTGTGGCTGATCTTTTGTGCAACACGGCGCATGCCCAGCTTCTTGGGATGCTCCGTCAGGGACCTGACCCTGCGAGCCTACGTCACTTCCGCCCGGAAGTGCGTATGCACGCCGGGTTGAGTGGGTGTTTTAAGAGCGGCGAGACGGTGCTACCTCCGCAGTTGCCGGGGTTGACGCCACTCAATACTACACACGGTAAGCACTACAGAGCCCCATTCGGGGAAGAGATCTTTCAAATGCTGCACTATGTTAAGTTTTTCCCCTTGCTTATACTCAGCTCTTTCCATTCCATCTAGACGCTCCTCAGTGAGCCACCGGGGAAGGACGAACAGGGTGAATCACCCTTCAGTACGCTACCCTTCCTGCCATTTAGCTGACAGATATACCAGCGCTGGTGCGCCTTGAATTCTAGGGTGTTTAGACACCTCTCATAGCTGGAGAGGATGCTATGCCTGTAAACCTACCCCAGCGCACCTACACCATTAATTTCTGTTGCCCAGTATTGGTAAGATTCATTTAAGTGCGGCACCCACCATCATTTTTCAGATGATCTCTTTGCTTTATATAACAATCTAATGTTACCCCTTTATGTCTCTCAGAGATAAAATGCTTTACAGACCAACCAACAGCCTCTAGGCAACTTTTTGAGCAGCCAGTACGCTATATCCAGGTATTTGCCAATGTGTGATATTCACATATGGTTTTTGCCCTCTTTTCCACCCCCTCCACATTCGTGGGGGAGGCGTTCACTGGGTGACCACTCTTGCATGTCTTAAGGTGATGGAGATCTGAGACACTTTCGGTGAATGTTCTCAAACTTCCTTATACAATAATGTTGTTTTGTTCTAATGTATTACCTCCCCTTTTTTCATAGGATTTCTAAGGCTAATTTATCTACTGTAAAACCAACATACCCCTGAAGAAGCGGATACCTGAATACCGCGAAACATGTCGGGTCATTACCCGGTGCTTTTGGTGCAAATCACCGGTTTGCACTTTGATATTGCCTACTAGAAACCTAATTGTATATTCCTGATATACTGCTCTATATATGTTTTTTCTATTTATGTCCATGTGTTGTCTTATTCCTGTCATGTTTTTAATCTAAAGAATAAATTTCTATATTTTTTATATATATGATGTCAATTCATCTTTAAATACAGTACCTCAAAAATCCCACTAGCCCTCATTTCTTTCCTCTCTTCCCTTTTTCGTCATTTTCTTTTCTTTCCCCTTTCTTTTCTAAATTCCCTTTCCTTACCTACCCTGATTTTTTCACCTTCATTCCCCTCTTGCGGGCCTCTGTCCCGCCCTTCTTCCCCTTGTCCCTCTGCCTTTGTTTTTTCCTTCTTCCCCTTTTTTTCCCCCCTTCCCTTCTGGGCCCTCCTCCCCCCCCCCCTCTTTTTTCCTCTCCCCTTCTACCTTGCCCCCTCTCCTCCTTCTTCCTTTCTTTCTCCCTCCTCTCCTTTTGTTTTCTTTTCTTTCTCCCCCTTCTATATTTGGAAGCACGGTTTTTTGGTGCTGGACCCCTCACCCGGTTCCTGCTCAGACCTGTCCTTTCTTGAATAGTTCAATAGGGATGTTGGTACACTGATCAATTTTTTCAACAAACACCCCCTTATGCAAATGCAGTAACTAGTAAAGTAATCTCGTTACAATTTACAGAAGTAACTAGTAACTAGTTACATTTTTTGAGTAACTACCCCAACACAGTATGTAACTATACTGATATGCCTATTAGTGGTTTAGTGATGCTTTAGAGATTGATGGGGTAAGCAGTACAGGTAAGTGAAGATGAATATTTGGGTGAGTAGAGAGAGTTGGGTGTCATTAGCTTAGAGATTGGAGACCATAGAAGGCCATCAACTGACCCAGAAAGGAGGTGTAGCTAGGGAGTAGAAAGGGTCCAAGGACAAAGCCTTGGGGGACCTCTGCTGGGCTCCTTCTTGGTCTTTATATTTAACAGACTAAAAGTGTGAGAATAAGAGAAGTCCATTGTTAGGGTTTTACATACACCTAATTATGTGTTTTCTTTTTTATAAATGGTAACCCACCGAATGACCCATAGAATCCCAAACCTGTTTTCTTAGTTCTTCTTCACCATCTTCTTCTAAATTAAGTCATGATTACCCCAAAATAGATTTTTATGTATTAATCTATTTATAAATGCACTTGAATACAATTTTGAAATGTGATATCATTCTTATTATTTTTTAGTGTACAGTGACTGTAGTCACAGAGCCCCCACCCATCATACCAACACCAACAGCAGTGGAACATAGGGGAACTGAAAACAGCACCATCAACTGCTCCCACTGCCCATTCGGGGAGAAGGTATAGTACAAAGTTATTACTACTTCCAGGAGAAACCATTTGTTTAATGCTGTATGAGATGTGTAAAAGTGGACCTTTCTGAAACTGTATAAGTCTGCATGAATAGATTCCTGACATGTCACAATATACAGTGTGGTATTGGGGTGATTATACTCATCTGGTCGGTGCTTTTCCAATGCGTTGCACCAGATCAAACTACATTTTAGGGCATAAAAGCCTACTTTTTTTAAATAAAACAGAGAGTTCACATAGACATCAGTTGCCCATGCAGGGGTTTCCACCATCAACATCAACTGCCATCTGAAAATACCAAGCCACCTGGCTACCTTGTGAGCAGCACCTCTGCTCTTCTTACCAGTCCCTCTGACTGTACTGTCCAGCTCTCCTGGTTCATTTGGCTCCCGCCTTTAGTCGCAGTGCCCTGCTGCACGGCCAACTACTGGCCTCTGGTTAAGGGTTCTCTTGAGTGCCCTGCTGCACGGCCAACAACTGGTCTCTGGTTAAGGGTTCTCTTGAGTGCCCTGCTGCACGGCCAACTACTGGCCTCTGGTTAAGGGCTCTCTTGAGTGCCCTGCTGCACGGCCAACAACTGGCCTCTGGTTAAGGGTTCTCTTGAGTGCCCTGCTGCACGGCCAACAACTGGTCTCTGGTTAAGGGTTCTCTTGAGTGCCCTGCTGCACGGCCAACTACTGGCCTCTGGTTAAGGGTTCTCTTGAGTGCCCTGCTGCACGGCCAACTACTGGCCTCTGGTTAAGGGTTCTCTTGAGTGCCCTGCTGCACGGCCAACTACTGGCCTCTGGTTAAGAGTTCTCTTGACTCCCCTGACTCCTGGAATGAGACCTTCTTTCCGCAGGCTGGGGCACCTCTGACCCCTGGTTAAGACCTTCTGACTCCTGGCTGAGGCCCCTCTGACCCCAAGGTGAGAATTCCTCCAAACTGGGAGCCCTGAGCTATCCTCAGGCTTGAGTATATAACAATCCTGCACACCTCACACAGGCTGCGGACATCCGGTAAAATCCAGACATGGAATTGAAGGTTCCGTCCCACCCAAGACACTTTGGAAGTTAGAACCCGATAGAACACCTTAGGGATAAATTAAAGCAAGACATGCATCAGCGAGTTTGGGGTGGAGGAACTTGACTGGCTTGCACAGAGTCCAGACCTCAACCCAATAGAACACCTTGGGAAGAATTAGAGCAGAGACTGCAAGCCAGGCCTTCTCATCCACATCAGTGCCTGACCTCACAAATGCGCTTCTGGAAGAATGGTCAAACATTCCCATAGACACACTCCTAAACCTTGTGGACAGCCTTCCCAGAAGAGTTGAAGCTGTTATAGCGGCAAAGGGTGGGCCAATTCAATATTGAACCCTACGGACTAAGACTGGGATGCCATTAAAGTTCATGTGCGTGTTAAGGCGGGTGTCCCAATACTTTTGACCATATAATGTATGTTCTTTAATAGCTACAAAAATATTGATTTTGTGTGCATCAAATGTCTTTGCAAACCAGTGGCAGTGCTGTGCATAGCCTGTGCAGAGAGCAGAGCTGTGGGAGTGGCCCAGCAGGCTCCACCCACTACAGGCTGCCTGCAGAAAACTACAGGAGGGGGCGGAGACCAGACCAGTCACCCTGCACAGGGAGAGAGAGCAGAAGTGACTAGTCTTTATTACAGGAAGCCAAACACTGGATTGCTGCACAGATCCAGAAGAAATACACAAAGCACACCAAGATTTAGGAAGAATACACAGGATAGATGGATTTAGATAATAATTACTTATCCCGGAGTTCAGCTTTAAGGAAAAACTGAAATGATAACTTAAAATATCTGCTCACTACAAATACACTTTACACCTTCTTTATTATGTTGTCCAATGCATGCTAGAAATGTAATCAGTGTTTGTTCTGTGTTTTAGGGTGAAATGGGTTTTCCTGGTCCAGTGGGCCCCAAGGTAAGCATTATATAGTATGCAGTGTAGACAGGGCCGCTGATGGGGGGGGGGGGGGACCACCAGTCCTCCTGTAGGGAGCCTGGGCCCTGTGCGGCTCCCTGCAGCAGCTGAAAGCCAGTTTCTCCCACCCCTGCCAGCTTTCAGCTACTGCAGGGAGAGACACAGGGCATCGTTCCTGTAATTGCTTGTCTGACACCGATCCCCCTCCCTGTTCTGCCTGCTTCTGATCCCCTCTTTCCCCGTGTGAATCACTGACCCCCGAGAAACCTTCCGAATCACTGACCCCGAGAAACCTTTAATCACTGACCCCGAGAAACCTTCTGAATCACTAACCCCTGAGAAACCTTCTGAATCATTGACCCCTGAGAAATCTTCTGAATCACTGACCTCGAGAAACCTTCTGAATCACTGACCCCGAGAAACCTTCTGAATCACTGACCTCGAGAAACCTTCTGAATCACTGACCCCCGAAAAACCTTCTAAATCACTGACCCCCAAGAAACCTTCTAAATCACTGACCCCCAAGAAACCTTCTAAATCACTGACCCCCAAGAAACCTTCTGAATCACTGACCCCCGAGAAAACCTTCTGAATCACTGACCCCCGAGAAACCTTCTGAATCACTGACCCCCGTGAAACCTTCTGAATCACTGACCGCCGAAAAACCTTCTGAATCACTGACCGCCGAGAAACCTTCTGAATCACTGATCCCCGAGAAACCTTTAATCACTGACCCCGAGAAACCTTTAATCACTGACCCCCAGAAACCTTCTGAATCACTGACCCCCCGAGAAACCTTCTGAATCACTGACCCCCGAGAAACCTTCTGAATCACTGACCCCCAAGAAACCTTCTGAATCACTGACCCCACGAGAAACCTTCTGAATCACTGACCCTCGAGAAACCTTCTGAATCACTGACCCTCGAGAAACCTTCTGACTCACTGACCCTCGAGAAACCTTCTGAATCACTGACCCTCGAGAAACCTTCTGAATCACTGACCCTCGAGAAACCTTCTGACTCACTGACCCTCGAGAAACCTTCTGAATCACTGACCCTCGAGAAACCTTCTGAATCACTGACCCTCGAGAAACCTTCTGAATCACTGACCCCCGAGAAATCTTCTGAAACACTGACCCCCAAGAAACCTTCTGAATCACTTACCCTCAGCAAGTCTACAGAGTTCCATATAAATGGAAGGATATTACATAAAGCAGTAAAAATGATGATCACACTTTTTCTTCCGCAGGGGGAAATCGGAAGTCCGGGGCCTGTCGGACCTTCAGGTCTGAAAGGAGAGAAAGGAGAGTCGGTAAGTCTAGTAACACGGAATTGTTAATTGTACAACGATTTTGTATTATCTTTGTGGTTGGCGCTGTACCTCCTTTTAAGAGGGGCTGGTATAGTAGTTGATGGTTAAAATCAAGGGAGTTGAGTGTGTGCTAGGTTGGCTATACGGATTAGACATGTGCAATTCATTTAGTTAAGGAGCGATCGCGGGTGCCCGGCAGCAATCGCAGCCACTGGCCCCATAAATCAGCTTCCCAGCTGGCAAATGGGGGCGTATGTGTGTCTCCGGCAGCACGCGCACGCCCCCAGGATCGCTCCCACACACCGCCGTAAAGGTACGGCGATTCGTGGGAACCTGCCGCCGTATATCAACGGCGGCGTGTTGGCAAGTGGTTACCAAGGACTCTCTCCAAACTAAGGGCAAACCCCACCTTAGATAGTTGTTGTTGGAACAGGTGTCTATCCTAACCAGGGCCGGTGCTTCCACTAGGCAAACTAGGCGGCCGCCTAGGGCGCAGCCATGGCCAGTGCTACATTCCTCTCCTGTCACCTCCTCATCCCCTGTGGATGTCACCTCTAGAGAGGGGGGCACTTTGTATATGAAGATGTGTGTACAGTTAAAGGGGGGCAGTGTGTATATGAAGGGGGTGTAGGGTTAAAGGGGGGCAGTGTGTATATGAAGGAGGTGTAGTGTGTATAGGAAGGGGGGTGTAGGGTTAGGGGGCCGTGTGTATATGGGGGTGTAGGGTTAAAGGGGGGCAGTGTGTATATGAAGGGGGGTGCAGGGTTAAAGGGGGGCAGTGAGTATATGAAGGGGAGTGTAGGGTTGAGGGGGGCAGTGTGTATATGAAGTGGGGTGTAGGGTTGAGGGGGGCAGTGTGTATATGAAGCGGGGTGTAGGGTTGAGGGTGGCAGTGTGTATATGAAGGGGGGTGTAGGGTTGAGGGTGGCAGTGTGTATATGAAGGGGGGTGTAGGGTTGAGGGGGGCAGTGTGTATATGAAGGGGGGTGTAGGGTTGAGGGGGGCAGTGTGTATATGAAGGGGGTTGTAGGGTTAAAGGGGGGCAGTGTGTATATAAAGGGGGGTGTAGGGTTAAAGGGGGGCAGTGTATACAGAAATGGGAGTGTAGAGTTAAAAGGGGAGGTCATTATGTACAGGAAGGGGGCAATGTGTACAGTTTTTTTTTTTTTGGGGGGGTGCAAGTAGCTGGTCTTGCCTAGGGTGCAAAATAGTCTAGCACCGGGCCTGATCCTAACCATTCTAAGGTTCTTCCTCACCTCCTGTTCCGGTGACAACTGTACCCTTTTGGAGTTGCCATTATTTCCATCACCACAAATAGAAAAAGTAAATCCCCCAAGCGGGGACACAGACAGCAATACTAGACCTTTCCCTACACTATCCAAAAATTGGTTTGAGGAACACCTTAGGTAAATATGGGGAATATTAATGCTGCATGTATCTGTTTTTTTTTTTTCCCACAGGGGAGAAGTATTGCAGCAAAAGGAGACAAAGGTGACCAGGTAAACTATTTGAATCCTCCAAGGCATTTTTGGAAAGGAATTAACTAAAAAGTTATGATCTGGTGCCTAGAATTCTATGCCTCCATCCCTTATATCTACCACAACCAAAACAAATGCCCATGGGTTTTTAAATGAGGTGCAACGTTAAAGAGATTTTGTATAAAACATTGGTGTATTAACATTACATGATAATCTCGCAATCAAAAACAAGCTGGTAGATGATGTTCGACATACAGCAGGTAAAGACATAAAGTCTTGACGCGTTTCATTAATAACCTTCACTCCTTCAGGTGTAGATGCACGATTTTATATGGGTGACATCTACTCCTGAAGAGGTGGAGTGAGTGCTCCAGACCAAGCCTTCAGAATGCAGGGGGAGCAATCAAACCTGTGGCCTGTGCAATCTAGAACAGCCCAAAGAAATCAATAGTTGCAGGGCCGTCTTTAACACAGGGCAAAAGGGGCAGCTGCCCCAGGTCCAGTCATTTTGTGGGCCCAAAGCAGCTGCCCCTTTAGCCTGCACTGCCTGCAAATAGTTGATAAGTGGATTCGGGAGGGCCCAAGAAAATATTTGCCCATGGTCCAATCAATATTAAAGAGGGCCCTGAATAGTTGCTCCAATGATTACAGAGGAGCCAAAAAGAAGTACATTTACCTAACTTTCTAGCAACCTACCTAGGAGAAATACTGTATATACACTGCCTTGAAAAAGTATACATACCCCTTTAAGGCATTAAGGATAAGGAATGAAGGCAGTTCTGAAGGTAAAAGGCGGTCCAACCCACTACTAGCAGGGTGTACCTAAAAAACAAGCCAGTATTCATACCCCTTACAATTTTCCACATCTTGTCATGTTACAACCAAAAATGTAATTGTATTTATTTGGCATTTTATGTGATAGACCAACACAAAGTGCATAATTGTGAAGTAGAAGGAAAAGTGATAAATGGTTTTCAAAATTTTTTACAAATAAATATCTGAAAAGTGTGGCGTGCATTCACCCCCCTTTACTCTGATACCCCTAACTGAAATCTAGTGGAACCAATTGCTTTCAGAAGTCACCTAATTAGTAAATAGAGTCCACCTGTAAACACCTGTGTTTCATTTAATCTCAGTATGCATTTAAAGCTGTTCTGTGAAGCCCACAGAGGTTTGTTAGAGACTCTTAGTGAACAAACCGCATCATGAAGGACAAAGAAACACAACAGATAGGTCAGGGATAAAGATGCGGAGAAGTTTAAAGCAGGGTTAGGTTATAAAACATTATCCCAAGCTTTGAACATCTCTTTGACTCTTTTCAACCCATCATCTGAAAATGGAAAGAGTATGGCACAACTGCAAACCTACCAAGACATGGCCGTCCACCTAAATTTTTTTATTTTTTTCAGTTACCTTGTTTTTATTGAACATAAACTTACCTTCCTTCCTCTTCCTCCTTGTGCGGCCACGGCCCCCGACGTCACTTCCTCCTTTGCATTGCGTCCTGGGAGACGAGCGTCATCAATCCCAGGATGCAATGGGAACAGCCCCGGCCGCTACTCTGATTGCCGATCGCAAATCTACAGCGCATGCGCGAGATTGCGAACGGCATTCTGGGTAGCCAGGAACCTGGAAGAAGGACACAGCGGGGGACACCACGGCTTCAGATGCCCACACCGGAGATGGCCGCGCTCTACAATAAGTTTTAAAGGTAAGTATTTATCTTTATTCTATAACTGTATTGACATGTAATGTGGGGTTAGTGTTAGGGTAATTGGGGATAGTTTAGGATTAGGGGGGAATTTTAGTTAAAAAATGTGTATGTGGCCGGAACTCCGCTTTAAAGTACTCATTTTCTGCTATCAGTTGCTAAGGGTAACCCAGGGGAATCCAGAAAGTGTTATATGCAGCAGTCTCCTAGGGGGCGGTGCTACCTAACTATATAGAGCCATCCATGGCCTTTTTATTGATCTAAATATTTGATCACCCTTTTATAAATCCAAATTGAAAAACACATTTGGCGTTTTCATCATTTAAAGTGATGCTTTGACACGCCACGCTGTTTTCTCGAGTTCTCCTTTAGCTTTTTTTTCTCTCTTGGTTTTGAACAGCACAGCCATTTATTTTTTATTTTTCGGCTTTGACAAAATCACAAACTCTCCCCCTCCCCCCCACCCCTTTTATTCCATCTGACATGTTTTGCGCAGTTTATTATTATCAGCCTTCTATTAGATAAGAGAGGGAAAGTGGTGTTTATGCTGAACATTATGTTAAGCGTAAAAGTTACAAAAGTGATTTATTTGGGAGAGGGAGAGATTGATTGATGTGTCGGCGGCGGCACAAATAACAGCTACATAATGTTGGCGGAGATTCTAAACAACATGAGTCATGTTACATAGTTCCACTTACAAACCGCACCCGGGGGAAATCAGACAAGCGCGGCACAATCAAGTGTGCGACGTCTTCACATCAAACACTGTAAATAAACCAATTTTTGAAGCATTTTTGGCTTTAAAAAAAAAAAAAAAAGTGTAAAGTTGATGATCTCAAGATGTTCCATCCTTCACATTGTTGTCTGTGTTTATAAATGGGCTTAAGATGTTTAACGCCGAGATGCTTCCGTTCCATATTGATGCCTTTAAAGTAATCAATGCCGTTTATTTTGTTTCTTTTTTTTGCCTCCGTAAAGTGGATCTGCAGGCAAAACCTACCGATTCATTTCCCATTTAGATATAGGCATTGTGGGATTAATGTGGTGCTGTGTTGCAATGCCATTTGTAATTCATAGCATAAGGAACAAACTTTTCAGAGAAAGGGAATACGATAAAACACGTGGCCACCCGCAAAAACTAGAGGAAAAATGGTTTAACCTAAACCACTTGCCGACCGCCGCACGACTATTTACTGCGGCAGTCAGCCCCTCCTGGGCAAAGCAACGTAGGGTTACGTCGCTTGCCCACGAGCCTCTAGGGGGCAAACGCGCACCGACGGGGGCAAGCGCGCGCAGACGGAGGCGCGCTCCCGCCACCGCTCGTTCATTGAGATCCCCGCGCAAATGACCGGCGGCTCCGAAGTCCGCCCACCACTCGCGATCTCCCGCTGCAGAGGGAGAAAGGCAGGCGGCTGATGTAAACTAAAGCCGCCTGTCATTCTCCCTGATCTAACTGCAGAGATCATACGATCCTGCTATGTAGGATCGTATGTCTCTGTGATTACATCACAAGCCACACCCCTCCACAGTTAGAATCACGCCCCTAGCAGTGCTGTATTTTGGCCTAGGCCAACAAGGCCCAGGCCTAGGGCAGCACTTTGCAGGGGGGCAGCAAAAAAGCCCCCCCCCTCCACCTGAGACTTTATTGGCCACTGGTTGCTAGAGCCGCCTCTCTCACCCCCTCTCTCTCACCCCCCCTCTCTCACCCCCCCTCTCTCTTTCTCTCCCCCCTCCTGTCTCTCTCCCTCTCTCACCCCCTCTCTCTTTCTCTCTCATCCCCCCCTATCTCTCTCTCTCTCATCCCCCTCTCTCATCCCCCCTCTCTCTATCATCCCCCTCTCTCTCGCTCTCTCTCTCATCCCCCTCTCTCTCTTATCTCCCCTCTCTCACCCCCTCTCTCACTCTCTCTCTCATCCTCTCTCTCACTCTTTGATCCCCCCCTCTCTCTTTCACCCCCCTCTCTTTCATTCCCCCTCTCTCTATCCCTCACCCCCTCTCATCCCCCCCTCTCTCTCCCTCCCTGACCCACCCTCACCCCCCCTCTTGTGAGATCTCAGGGGTTCATGCTGGGACTTGTTGTCCTTCAATTTTGGAAGTAGTCACATCCGTTAAAAAAGGAGTGGGGCAAATTTACAAAGGGGGGGGCGCCCAATTTTAGTTTTGCCTAGGGCAGCACAAAACCTAAATACACCACTGGCCCCTAGGCTGACACTTAACCCCTTGATCACCAATAAAGTTAACCCCTTCCCTGCCAGTGTCATTTTGACAGTAACAGTGCATATTTATAGCACTGAGTACTGTAGTAATGTCACTGGTACTCCCAAAAGTGTCAAAAATGTCAGTTAGGGGTCCGATATGTCCGCCGCAATGTCCCAGTCCCGCAAAAAAAAAAAAATCGCAGATCGCCACCATTACTAGTTAAAAAAAAACAATAAAAATGACAAAAATCTTTTGTCATAAATAACTTTTGCGCAAACCAATCAAAATACGCTTATTGCGATTTTTTTTTTAACAAACATATGTAGCAGAAAACAAATTGGCCAAAAATGTTAAAACATTTTGATTTTTACATTTTTTTGGGGGGGAATTTCATATAAAAAAATATGAAAAATATTGTTATTTTTTCAAAATTGTCGCTCTTCTTTTTGTTTATAGCGCAAAAAGTAAAAATCGCACAGGGGATCAAATACCACCAAAAGAAAGCTCTGTTTGTGGGAAAAAAAGGACGTCAATTTCATTTGGGTAAAGTGTCGCACGACCGCGCAATTGTCCGTTAAATTCACGCAGTGCCGAATCGCAAAATAGGGCCTGGTCAGGAAGGGGGTAAAATCTTCAGGGGCTTAAAGCGGTAGTATCCCGCTTTTTTTTACTTTTACCTACAGGTAAGCCTATAATAAGGCTTACCTGTAGGTACAATTAATATCTCCTAAACCGGCACGGTTTAGGAGATATTTGCACTGCATGCAGCCGCTCACGCGAGCGGCGCATGCGCTCTGAAGGTCCGGCGGACCTTCAGCTTCCCTTGCCGGGAGCTTGCCGGAAAATCACTCCCGCGCGCACGTCATCGCGGCTCCGGCCAATCACAGCACCGGAGCCGCCGAACCTGGAAGAGACGGCGAGGGATCATGGCAGCGCCCGCAGCGATGTCCGGGGGTCTGTGTCGGAGCTTCGTTCTGAGGTAAGTAATACATAATGCGATGCATACTAGCTCATTATGCCTTTGTCTTTGTCTTTTTTGTTTGTGTTTTTGGGTTTACAACCGCTTTAAGTGCATCCACTTTCTTTGTATAGATTCTCATATATCCATACCATAGTAGAGCTACAATGTTCCAATGTAGTGGAACATTGTTGACAATGTTCCACTTCTATTTCAAGCAGCCTCAGCATCATTCAGAAGTAACTGGCAGGGGTTGGGACCCAAGATATAGGGGGGAACAACCAGGGACTGACTGGCAGCTTTTGGCCCAGCGGACAAGTATAAACCAGAGGCCCATGGTGCATGCCCCCCCTCACACTCTCCCTCTTCCCGGCCTCCTCCTGACCCCCATTTCAGGCTGAAGTTCTGCTCCAGGTACTCTCTACTTACAGACCCGAAACCGGGTTCCTGACCTGGCTCGCAGGGGGCGGTTGGGGGGAGCTGGGGCATCTTGGTTGGGGCTCCAGTGGGGCATGGAACTGGCCTCTGCTCAGACACCATTTACATGATCCATGCCTGGTGGAGGCTTTGGGCTGCGCTCTATCCATTTCTTCAACCTGGACTCAGTAGGTCAGCGGCAGGGATTTTTTACTTTTCTTTACCAGGAATCCTTTAGGCATGCCTATGGCAGAAGTGGTGCAGTCTTTTTACGGGGCATCATTGCGGCCCAGGGGGCAATTGCTCCCCTGTCCCCTGGCCCAGTCCTCACCTGGGACCAACACACCCTAAGAGTTCCCCTGGTTTAATCTGGTGTAAAACAGTCCAACCTGGAGGCTGATGGATGATTACCTATGTACGTATACTTGACTTTGTTCTTCAGTTTTCATTTTGAAGCCTATGATAAAATCAGACTATATGTGATATTAGAAGGCAAATTGTGAACTATAGATGTGATTCTCATCATTATATGTTTTAGGGAGAAGAAGGCAAAGCAGGCATTCCTGGATTAAGAGGAGAGAAAGGCGAAAAGGTAATGAAAAGAAAATTGCAATGGCTCTTAGAGGGACCTACAATCTGCAAGAAGCAAGCTATTATAGCGCAGCTCTAATGCTGCACAAATATGTATTCAGTGAAACTAAAATCTCTTTAATTAGCATTCTGAATGGGTTTTAAAAGAAAATGATTGGGACTTTACCTTGTACCAGAGTCAATAGTCCTCACCTCCAACAGTTCCATTACACTATTTACATTGCCTGTGCAGCGAAGTCCAACCTAAATTCTCATACGATATAGGCTGTATCCAGCTACAGATGTACAGTATCTCACAAAAGTGAGTACACCCCTCACATTTTTGTAAATATTTTATTCTATCTTTTCATGTGACAACACTGAAGAAATGACACTTTGCTACAATGTAAAGTAGTGAGTGTACAGCTTGTATAACAGTGTAAATTTGCTGTCCCCTCTAAATAACTCAACACACAGCCATTAATGTCTAAACTGCTGGCAGCAAAAGTGAGTACACCCCTAAGTGAAAATGTCCAAATTGGGCCCAAAGTGTCAATATTTTGTGTGGCCACCATTATTTCCCAGCACTGCCTTAACCCTCTTGGGCATGGAGTTCACCAGAGCTTCACAGGTTGCCATCGGAGTCCTCTTCCACTCCTCCATGATGACATCACCGGGCTGGTGGATGTTAGAGACCTTGCGCTCCTCCACCTTCCATTTGAAGATGCCCCACAGATGCTCAATAGGATTTAGGTCTGGAGACATGCTTGGCCAGTCCATCACTTTTACCCTCAGCTTCTTTAGCAAGGCAGTGGTCATCTTGGAGGTGTGTTTGGGGTTGTTATCACATTGGAATACTGCCCTGCGGCCCAGTCTCTGAAGGGAGGGGATCATGCTCTGCTTCAGTATGTCACAGTACATGTTGGCATTCATGGTTCCCTCAGTGAACCGTAGCTCCCCAGTGCTGGCAGCACTCATGCAGCCCCTCTAGTGTTCTACTGGTAACGAGCCCTGGGAATCAATCTGTTCTATGCCCATGCAGGAATACAGAACAGGTCCAGTCAATTCTATCATTCCCAGAAGCATATACTTAACTTTTCTTTGCTTCGCCCTTGCTCCATTCAGCTGACTTAAGTGAGATAAACTGAGCCTCTAGGTATGAGGACCACATGATTCACTTTTGTCCTCCCATAGGACAGAGATAGTCCTTTCTGACTGGCGGCTCAGGCATTTAGTGCTGTCACATGCAGGAACAAAGCTTTCAGGCCTATGTAAATTAAAAGGTGTAGTTCCTCTTTTAACAGAAATTTTGGGATATTTTGTAATGTTATGGTGAGCGCAAAGGAGTCAATCTGCCATTTTTATTGTTGGTTGAGCTCGTGGATAATGTTTTTTTTTTTTTTCTTAGGGATCTTTAGGGCCCCCTGGAACAGCTGGCAGACTAGGAACCAAAGGAGAACGGGTAAGGGGATTTATCATTAAAAAAAATTATATTTTCAGAAATGGATCTGTTGTATCCAGCCGCACTATAATAACGTATGTATGCATTATGACATCAGTGGCAGTACAATATTATTAGTATAGATACCATATTGTTATCAGTGGAGATACCATATTGCAGGGGTTCTGTGGACCACAGAACTTTGTAGAGCTCGGCATAGGTGTGCGCAGCCTATTGCATTAGGGTGTGCACCTCAAATCTCAAACACACATGCATGTGTATGTCTACATGTATATGGCCCAGATGCATTCATCTCCCTGCTGGCACAATGAAAGAGAAGTGCTTTAGCACTTCTCTTATGGCTGAGCTGGTAAGAGTGAGATCTTTTCCATATCCCCGCCCGTACACAGAGCGATAATCTTCTCATCTGCTGGGTTCTAACTTCTAACCTTCTTATTTCTTGCTTTCTAGTATTCTGATTTGCTGGGTTCTCATCTTCTGGTCTACTGGGTTCTAATCTTCTGGTCTGCTGGGTTCCAATTTACTTATCTGCTGGGTTCCAATCTTTCTATCTGCTGAGTTCTAATCTTTCTATCTGCTGAGTTCTAATCTTCTGAGTTGCTGGGTTCTAATCTTCTGATCTGCTGCTTTCTAATCTTCTGATCTGATGCTTTCTAGTCTTCTGATAAATTTGGTTCCAATCCGCTGATCTGCTTTCTAATCTGCTTATCAATTGGGTTCCAATAATGTTGTCTGCTGGGTTCTAATCCTCTAATTTGCTGGGTTCTAATATTCTGATCTGTTGGGTTCTAGCCTTCAGATGTACTGCTTTCTAATCCTCCGATCTGCTGCTTTCTAATCTTCCTATTTGCTATGTTCTAATCTTTTGATCTGCTGGGTTCTGCTCAACGAATGGCAACAAACACATGTCCTCTTCCTGAGTTCCAAAAAAACATCATCAAGAGGTGCTAGCTGTGATTTCAACACTTTTCCATTCGAAAAGGGTGGAGATTCTAAATCTATTCAATGAGCTATCTTGCTCTGGGAAAGGCTGCTCATGTAAAACAAGGCTCCCTCTGGCGGGAACCCCAAAATTCAAAGCCCAAAACATACAAAAGGAGCACCAGCATTTAGAGCAGGGGTCCTCAAACTATGGCCCTCCAGTTGTTCAGGAACTACAATTCCCATCATGCCTTGTCATGTTTGTGAATATCAGAGTTTTAAAATGCCTCATGGGATGTGTAGTTCCTCAACAGCTGGAGGGCCGTAGTTTGAGGATCCCTGATTAGAGTCCAGTTTCAATGAACATTATTGTAACCACAATTAATTCCTCCATCAGTGAGCCAAAGTAGTTTATCTCATCAAAAGTGCAAATTTTATTCTTCCATTTGTATCTTTTATAAAGATATTAGGGAATGGCCGGGTAATGCAGGAAGAATAGGTTCCCGCCTTGGCTGTATTCCCCTTCCCCAACATTGCGCTGTGGCAGGTGCTTCATCTGCTTCTGCCCCATCCCGCCCTATCTGATTCATTGAGTTCTAATACAAAGTATAATGATAAAGCTTGCACCTTGCTTATACCCACACTAGGTGGGTCTCTTGCACATTCCAATCCAAGTACTTTCAGACTTTAAAAATACTCCTTAAATTGAATCCCAAACCCTTATCTTAATCCCAGCATACTAGTGATTGAACGACATCATTTTTTCATTGCTGATACCGATATTTTGGTCATCGTGTATCGGTATCGGTCGATATGCATCAATATTTTCGTACATTTAATTTTTATTTTTTTTTTTTACTTGACGGGTGCTCTTGTGGAGGGATCTGGGGGTCTAAAAGACCCCAAACCCCTCCTCTGCACTTAAAAGCATTCAAAACGCCAAGTTTGGCTGTTTTGAATGCTTTCATTTTTTTTTAATCTGGCCCCTGGTTTTTGCATGGAGACCCAATCAGAGCCGAATGCGGCTTTGATCGGGTCTTCGGTGGCCGTGCAGGCTGGTTGCCCGGGTCTCCGCGAGCTGCGGAAGGTGGTGGGAACGTCCCCTCCTTGTAATGATAGCTGAGCGGCTTCTCAGCCGCATCGGTTGTCATTACAAGACAGCCGACTATCGGCTAAGGATGCCGGTACCGGGGTGATGCCTCTAGCTGCAGGTATCACTCCGGTACAAGCACTTTCCAAAATATCGGCAATATCGGTAACCTCCGGGGCCGATTCCGATATATCAGGGAAAGTGCATATCGGCCCTCGATATATCGGCTTTGCCGATAATCGGTCGATCCCTACAGCATACCCCTAAAACCTATTCTTTAACCTAGGCCAACACCTACAATACTATAAACTAATATAAACTGGACATTGCCATCAATACAAAAGTGAAACGTTTAGAGCCCATTCAGACTAGCGCGACTTGTCAGGCGATTTGTCAGCCTGACAAGTCGCGCTCGGTCGCGGTCCATTGAATAGTACAGGACCCGTTCTAATAGGAGCGACACAAGTCGCTCCGGCTTAGAAAAAGGGTCCTGTACTACTTTGGGGCGACCTCGGAGCGACTTGCATAGACTTCCATTATGTGAAGTCCCTGCAAGTCGCTCCGAAGTCGTGGTGCATGGGACTGACAAGTCGCCTCCCCAAGTCATGCAGAGTCGGATCGCCTCAGTGTGAACCGACTCTTATATAGCAAAATCATTTGCAGATGTTGATATTTATCATTCTGGGAAGTGCAGGGAATACATTTCAATTTGTAGAACGCCAAATATTGTTGTAGAGTTTACATCAGACCATCACCATGTACATGAAAAGGGTAAAGTCTGTCTATAGTTCTTATATTCCAGTATAACCCATGATAATTAACTTCCTATTTTATTGCAATGTCAACTTTCAGGGAGACAGAGGTGAAAGAGGGGAGATCGGAGTCGCAGGACCTCCGGGACCACCGGTACGAATGTCATTATTTTTAATAAAAGCCTGCAAACGTTTTTGAACAAACAGCTCATAACTGTGTTATAAGGTTCAAGTGAGGGGAAATTCAGACCAATAGCGTATTTTACAAGTTTCTCAGCAACAGCAAAAGTTGAATTCATGAAGGAATAAACTGTTTTGCTCTTACAAAGTCAGCAATGTGGCAATATTTATTACGCCTAAGGAGAAGAATATGAGTTAAAATGTCAGTGTTTCTTGTGCAAGTCTTGTGCTCGGTAATCAATTTAATGTCCAGCTTCTGCCAAAACTTTTTGTAGTTTTTGTACAGAGGGGAAGAATTAGTACCTGAGTCATGATTTTCTTGCTAAATGGATCTGACTTTGAATCAGCAAGCCTCTGCCAAAACTTTTTGTAGTTTTTCTATAGTGGGGAAGAATTAATACCTGGGTCGTGATTTTCGTACTTAATGGATCTGACTTTGAATCAGCAAGCCATAAGTTAGTGTTATTAACATTGTGGGTATTTTATTTTCTTGGCCTTGTACCCTGCTGCTATTCTGGTCCAGAATGTCATGTCCATGGTCAGGGCCACTGTTAGAAATCATGGGGCGCCATACAGCCTACCTGATGGGGCCCCACTTTAAACCCACCCCTGGCCCCGCCCCTGACCCCACGCTGTCACAAGGAGGGGGGATCTGGGGGACTGATGGCAGGAGCTGGAACATGCAACATTCCAAAAGGTGAACCTTTAACCACTTAAGGACCACCCGCCACATATATACTGGGGCAGGCAGCCCCCTCCTGCGTGAACCAACGTCGTTCGCGCGCCTGCTGCTAGGGGGCGAGTGCGCGCCGCCACCGGTGCGCTCCCGCTCCCGCCCCAACTCGGTAGCGGGGACACGGGCCTGGCGGCTCCGATTGCCACTGGGCCCCCGCGATGGCTCCCCGCTGAGAGAGAAGGACGGTCAAGTATTGTAAACACAGCTGACCGTTCTTCTCTCTGCAATGATCACAGAGCCCATGTGATCCTTCTATATAGGATCACAGGTCTCTATGATCATTTCACAAGCCCCGCTCCCATACAGTTAGAATCACTCCCCTAGGCTTACATTTAACCCCTTGATCCAGGGGCGTAACTACAGGGGTTGCAGGGGTTGCGATTGCAACCGGGCCCAATGCTCCAGGGGGCCCGGCATTGGATAGGAGGGGAGGCGGGGGCAGCATGTAGAGAAATCACTGTCCTCATTTTTCCTCCTGTAGCTGCAGAAAGAAAATGGAGGAGATTGGATCCTCTGTATGCTGCCCCCGCCACTCCTCCTATCCAGTTCACTTGTGTTCTGCTGTCTCTGGGCCCCTGTGTGCTCCCTCCCCTTTCCTGCCGGCTGCTGCAGGGGATGTGTAACAATAGAGAACCAGGAAGGGGTCGGTAAATATGTAATTTACCAGCTCCTTGCTTCTCTAAATGGACAGAGTCATAGTCAGTGACATTGTAAAAAAATAAAATAAAATGATAAAAAATAATACAATTAAAATACCAAAAAATAAACACTACTGACACCAGTGGGTGAACTTCCAGGATCGCAAAGGTCACACTTGCAACCGGGCCCTGGCATTCCACCACCGTGGGGAGGCCCCAAGATGGCAGGAAGGTGGTCCAGTGCAGAACTTGTGAAAGGGACCGCAATAAAGGGCCCCCGCGATCAGTGGGAAGAGCCCCGGGCTTGAAGGGAAGGGCCCCGGCCAGGGGTCCGGGGGGGCCCTTCATGGTTTCTTGCACCGGGGCCCTGAAGGTTCTAGTTACGCCTCTGCCTTGATCACCCACTGTGTTAACCCCTTCCCTGCCAGTGTCATTATTACAGTAACAGTGCATATTTTTAGCACTGATTACTGTAGTAATGTCACTGGTCCCCCCAAAAGTGTAAAAAATGTCAGTTAGGGGTCCGATCTGTCCGCCGCAATGTCGCAGTCCCGCTAAAAACCGCAGATCGCTGCCATTACTAATAAAAAAAAACAATAAAAATGATGTAAATCTTTCCCATAGTTTGTAGACGCGATAACTTTTTAGCACAAAAAATAAAAATCACACAGGTGATCAAATACCACCAAAAGAAAGCTCTATCTGTGGGAAAAAAGGACTTTAATTTAATGTGGGTACAGCATTGCACGACTTCAAAATTTTCCATTAAAGTAGTGCCAAATCGCAAAAAATGGCCTGGTCATTAAGGGGGCAAATCCTTCCGGTCCAGAACTGGTTAATAACCATTGTTATTCTAAACTTTTTACACTATTATAAAGCAGCAGGGATGTCTTATTTTTAGAACATTTTTGACAACTAATTATCATTCATGAGCTCAGGCGTGTTCGGACCATAGTCTGGACCCACCTCAGCTCTACCACCAGCAAGTTTTACAGCGTCCCACCAATCATAATTGGAGCTGAATGCAAGAGATGTCAGTGTTTTGAGTTCCTTGCTCATTCAGTTTATGTCTGCATACACCAGAGACTTGTGTCCATTTCCATCAGACTACCTCTGATCTGTCCATTTAGGTCTGGAATGGACCTGAATGGACACAGAGGTAGGCGGATCTGAATGGACACAAGTCCATTTATATCCAGACTTCTGTAGACCTACATGAAGCTTTTTAATTGGGTTCACATGAAAAACTGACAGGCGAACCTAATTGCAAAGCTTGGATGAACAATTCTCCAAGGGGAGTGGGTGGAGGTGGTAAAAATGCTGCTTGGCTGTGTGTTTTTACTGCCACCCAAACTCCCCCCCCCCCCCCCCCCACACACACACGTGTAAAGTAGCATCTCACTGTCTGCTCATGGTCATCATCATTATGATGAGCACAGCAGGTGCTCTATGGCTCTGTCAGTGTCACATGGCTGCTGGGTGCTGACTTTGTTATGGCTGTTTAGTGTTACGGTCTGTAACACACAGTGTACAGCCATAAATTAAGAAAGTCCATGCCGAACAGCCATGCCATGATCACACAATGGGGAGTCTGTGGATGGCACCTTCCAGAATATCCTGTGCGAGATATCAGTGTGTCACTGTGTGTGCAGGGGACTGCTTGCCTGTGCACCACTGCCAAGATTACTCTTGCTGCACCACCTCACCCACCTCAGCTCTCAGTCTCTCCCTCAGGCTGCAATGCCGGCACTCTACAATAGAATCCATCCACCAGAGAAGGCAGGGAAGGCATACAGTGGGTGGCCGGAACTTTAGCTTGTGCAGGTATACTGGTGCAGAGCGCAGGATTATATTACTTGCCCCCGAAAATGGAGAAAGGGTCCCTCTTCTGCTCTCACCTCCTGGGCTCCTCTGGTAAACTGATGGGGCCCAGGAAATTACTATACACCTTGGTAATCAAGTGGGTGTGGGTTGATAAAGTTATATATTTTTTTTTAGCTAGAAATTACCTACAAAGGTGCTCCCCCCCCTGTTAAACCGATGGGGCCCGGGCCCAGTACAACAGGGCTGGTTGTTCTGCCTTATCAGCAGCCCTGCCCCTGGTCCTGCAGCCTCCTGGGATACTTTAAAAATGTGCTGTTTTAGCTGCTAAATCAAGTTTGGCAAAATCACACATTCATCTCTAGTAAGTAGAACTCCCAACTTCCCAGTAGAGACATAGGCAGCAATATTGGCTGGAGTTGGGCAAGCGAGGCAGATGTGAACGCCCCAGCTGGTCTCCAACAGTCCCCAAGTGCTGATGTCACCCCTGTCGATTCCTCTTATGGATCCTGAGAGGACTCCACTGCTGGACAGCCATTAGGATATTTATATGCCGCAATGGTAGGGAGATGGACATTCAAAGAAGAACCCCCCCTTCTTTAAAAATTGGAAAAGACTCAAGACTGGAGAGGCGCATGGCCGCGACCTTAAAGTAGAAGTCCACCATAACACTAAAATCTCTAAATCTACAGGAATGCACAATCTAAGACTATCCTATCTAGCCCTGTAAAAAAGAAATCGGTATACACAGGGCTGACTCTACCACTAGGCAAATAAGTAGCCGCCTAGGGCGCACTGCCACCTAGGGCCCAGCCACGGCCACTGGGAGGGAGGAGGTGGGGAAGCATCAGGCAAATGTGACAAGCCGGTGGGAGAAGGATGTGACAAGCCAACCGGCTGCAGTTGCAAGGCTGGATGACAGGGCTGTTCTTGACAAAAGTGACAGCTGGCAGAAGAAGGATGTGAGGAGCCAGCCGGCTGGTCGTGGTGGAATTGATGGATGACAGGGCTGTTTTTCGACAGGAGCGGGAGTAATGCTGGCTGTGAGAATGGGAGTACTACTGATGAGGGTGGGAAGGAACACTGAAACAGCGTTGTAGGCAGGGCCGGTGCTACCACTAGGCGAACTAGGTAGCCGCCTAGGGCGCACTGCCACCTAGGGCACAGCCATGGCCAGTGCCACATTCCTCTCCTGTCATCTCCTCATCCCCAGTGGATGTCATCTCTAGAGAGGGGGGCAATGTGTACATGAAGGGTTGTGTAGGGTTAAAGGGGGGCATTGTGTATAGGAAGGTGGGTGTAGGGTTAAAGGGGGCATTATGTTCAGGAAGGGGGGCAATGTGTACAGTTTTTTTTTGGAGGGGGGGTTCAAGTAGCTGGTCTTGCCTAGGGCGCAAAATAGTCTAGCACTGACCCTGGTTGTAGGAGCAGAGATGATGCAGCCGCATTGCTGGCTGTAGGAGCCGGAGTGATGCTGGTGGGGGGTTGGGAGGAAAACTGTGCTAGGACACGGGGCGGTGTAGAGGGAAACTGGCTGTCTGGTGGATGAGAAGAGGATGGTGGTGAAGGCTGTGAGGAGGGTGGGGGGGGCATTGGAAGGTAAGATACTGACCAGACAGAAGGATGTCTGAGTGTCGGCTATGCTAGCAGAGGCAGCGTTGAGAAGAAATTTGGTGCCACTTGGGTTAAACTTAAAGTGGGTGTGGCTAGAGGTTGACAGATATGGGGGCAGGCTAAGTCCCTGTTTGGAGGATATTGTGAGGATAATATGGATATATGAAAGGGTTATGTGATCTGATGGGTGGAGAGTTTGAACCATATTACAAGAGGACTTTTTTTGGAGGGGGGTGCAAGTAACTGGTCTTGCCTAGGCTGCAAAATAGCCTAGCACCGGCCCTGGGTATACATACCTTTTTTGAAGCTGTTCTGGTCCGGTCTCCAGTAGCGAAAGCTTTGCGGAAGAGACAGCCAACAATGGCTGGGAAATTAATGGGAAGTGACATCACCCATAGAGTTACTATGAGGCTTCAGTTGTCGGCTGTGTCCTCTGCACCCGCCTCCACGGTGAAGCTGCCGCTAAAAGCTCAGCCTGGGGCCGGACCGGAGCGGCTTAAGAAAAGGTATGTATAGTGATTTCTTCTTTACAGGGCTAGATAGTTTGGCCTTAGATTGTTGATGCCTGTAGATTTAGAGATTTTTAGTGTTAGCGTGCACTTCTACTTTAAGGTCACATTTATTGATCAGTTAGTAGGGGCAGGAGGTGAGGGTTTGAGAAACCCAGAGATCGGGATCAGCTTTTTCTCCTGTAGATACAACAGGAAGTAAGAGAAAAACTCTCTAAAGTAAGGAAAATACCATCTTAGGCAGTTCTCACTGGAACAGGTGTCGCTATTGGAAGATTTATCCTCAATTCCTTTTTCAGCAACTGGTACAAATTTGGGATTTTCCCTCATTTCCAGTTGTACTGACAGTGGTCAACAGGACAGAATGAAAGGGTACACCAGTGGGAAAAGAGACATCAATACAAACTTGAAAAAAGGTCCAACCCTTCTCATCTCTACTCAAAATACAAAAAAGTTTTGGCTTTAGATACACTTTAACCATTTTTGGACCTGGCAGCCAGAAATCTGAACAGATCATTTGTTTTTGCGCTCAAAATTACAACTGTAATGGTTTCTACGTATTTTAAAGAGTTCAGAGTTTGCCGGTAAAGAATACCATCCAAGACCAAATAATAAAGACCTTTTTTAAAGGCTACAATGGCCTGTGGCAATCAAAAGACTTTACCCAATATATTGTATATAGTCTAGTGATGGTAAACCTTGGCACCCCAGATGTTTTGGAACTACATTTCCCATGATGTTCATGCACTCTGCAGTGTAGTTGAGCATCATGGGAAATGTAGTTCCAAAACATCTGGGGTGCCAAGGTTCGCCATCACTGGTATATACAAATAGTTTTTTGTAGAGCTGTGTTCTTGTTTAAATCTTCTTGTGTACTTCCTTCAGTAGGTACGAGAATCAGGACGGAGACTTTTGATAATACCCAGTTTTATATTTTCAAGAGAACAATAAGTTCCTTGACTTTAGTATTGGAAAATGGTCATTGGATTTCTGTTTGCCCCTTGAACTCCTCTTTATGCTTGAACTTGGACATCCAAAATGTATACTGATACATTTCATGGTAACTTATAAATTGCCTTCTTTATTTTGGACAGTGTATGTTGAAATATTGTCCTCTAGAGTGGTGGTTCCCAAGCTCTGTCCTCAAGTATCCTTAACAATTCACTCATGTCAGGATTTCCTTCACCTTGCACAGATGATTTAAATAAATGTCAATGGCTTGGTATTTATGACAGCTATCTAAGGGAAACTCTCAAAACATGGTCTGTTCGGTTTTTTTGAGAACTGAGGTTGGGAATTACTGGCCTGGAGGGACTAGTTTACACATCTTTGAATATCAAGAATGCTTATTGGTTATATAGTATGTGAACCTATGTGGTCTAGGATGCAGAGGAGATTTAGATTTTTTTTTCAAATTCTTTATTTATGATATCAAATACCATTCAATTGTTACAATTATGTCTCGTTTCCACTGAGCGGTACGGTACGGTTCGGTACGTTATTTTTGCCGTTTCCATTGTGAATGGTACCCTAATTCCGAACCGTACCGTACCACTTTTTTGGGACCCTTTCGTTGGGGTACCAAGCACATTAGTACCGTACCAACAGGGTGGAGCTAAACTCTGCAGAACTTTGATTGGTTGACAGAGAATCGTCTATCACAGCTTTCCTGCTACACCACGCCTATCATGAAAGGGTACTATTGGCAGTGGAAACACAAGGTGTACCGTTCCGAACCGTACCGTACTGAACCGAACCGTACCGCACCACTCAGTGGAAACGAGGCATTTAGGTGACATATTTTTCTTTAGCAATCGTAATAATCTAAACAACATTAGTCAACATAGTACAACTTGTTGGTAAACATTCTGAATTATGGGGTACCAAACAGGAGGAAAGGGTTAGGGTCATACAAAAAAGGCCTGCTTAATTTTTCTGATCAGCCAAGCTGTTTAGATGAGTAACGTAACCCAACTCTAGGAATGTTGAAGGGTATTCGCTCTGACATGGTCTGAGTATAGTAGAATTGTGGAGTGAAGAAGAGGTGGAGAAATAAGAGATAGGAAGAAAGAGGTGGCGGGGTAGGGTTGTCTCTCTCAGGGGATATATCAGGAATGTGTTACTCCCTGAGGGAGGCGAGGCAGCTTTCAATGAGGAAAGACAGTCCCAGGAGGAAGTTGTAGAGGTGCAAGTACCCTATTGGGTTCATCCTAGATAGAGCTGGGTATTTGGCACTTTACCTGCAAGTAGGGGTCTGTGGTTTTGAAGGACAGCCAGAGCCTCCATTTCGTTCTGAATTTCTCCTCTTTATTATGTAAAGTAATGGCTAAATCTTCCATTTAGACCAGGGGTTTCCAAAACAAAGTGCCAGTTTACTGCCCTTCATACTTTAGGGAGGCCAGACTGTAGCCAGTGGGAGTAGAAAATGCCCTGGCATCAGTTGGAGAAAATAATTCCATAGACTTGGTGGACAGCGGAAGTAAAAAAAATGTACATCATTGATGTCAGTGGGAGGAATAGTGCCCCATCGTTGGTGTCAGTGGGAAAATGAATTCCCATATTTGGTGTCAGTGGGAGGATAGGTATCCCATTTTCTGGTGTCAGTGGGAGGAATAGTGCCTCAAGAGCCAGATAAAGGCAAGCAAAGGGCCACATCTGGCCTACGGGCCGTAGTTTGTAGACCTCTGATTTCAAACACCATAGACATTTTGTGATTGGGTGTTTTTACTTTGATAGGAGAGGGAGCAGGTTTAGGTTTTAGTGGGAATAGGTGTCTCCTACCATGGTGGATAATAAAGATCTAAACAAGGACACAGCCCTAAAAAATATTTTTGTATATTCAATATTTCCGAAAAATTTTATTAGTCCATTGTAGACTTGAAAACAATTCTTTATTTTTTTTTTGTTTCTGCTCCCACCATCCTATGGCCAGTATTTAGCCTCTCGTGTCCTACAATGACCTCAGAGCTTTATAGAATGTGGGTCAGCACATTATCTTCAAACAAGACATGTCTTGTACAGTATAAAATTTGAATAGCACTTGTATTTCCCAACATTTTCTGCTTTGCAAAAAAAACTACTAGCAATAAAAACGAGAACCAATCCTAAGGACAGACATTAAAGTAATATAGTACATTTTTAGAAAATTTAATAATTTTGTGTTCTGAGATTGTACCCTTTTCTGAAAAGGTTAATTGAGAAACTCTGCCAAGCTGTGGTTTGGATGGAGGAAATTTCCGGTCTGTGGCTTACAACAGAGGAGTTTATAGTAAATGAGAAGTGCGATGCTGTTTTTGTATTTATGCTTTAATTAATGAGCAAATTCCACCAGACTCGACTGTTTAGTCATCATGGATCGGGGATGTTTGAAATAAACATATGAAAGAAGATCTGTAATCAAATATTAACCTTAGCCCCATATACAGCCTGGGATTGATAAAAAAAGAGAAATAGATTGAAGTACTTACATTTTTTTGGCCATAATGCTGCTCCGAGCTTATGTGCCACCCACATGTCCAAATGCCTGGGCATTTAGTCATATGATCTTTGTTGAAGGGGATGATCAGTCATTCTGAGCTCTGACCCTTTGCTTCAGCAAACACAATGCAAGTACCTAGGTCTTTAGACATGTGGGAGACACTGGAGGCAAGAGCAGAATCATTGTTAGAAAATATAAGTATTTTAACATTTTGTATTATTATTATTTTTTTATTCATTCAACTATTTGTCAAACAGACCCGAAACCTGGAATTAAAATACATCTAAGACCAAAACTACTTTTAACCACATTTTATGGACATGCCTGATTCTGGACAATATCTTTATTGTCCTGAATAAAATCTATGGATGTGTTAATATGTTGTTGTGTTTTATTATAGGGACTCGAGGGACCCAGAGGACCACCGGGAACTCCTGGACCAGTGGGCGCCCCTGTAAGTTCTAATTCATAATACGTTCAATTGTTGGAGAGCAAAAATAATTATACACCTAAAATACCACATTCTGATCTGTAACAGCCAATTTCTCCTATTTGATACCTTTTGGTCTGTTTTATATACACTGGAGATCAAAATTAGAGAAAAACCTACAATTCCCTCAATTTCAAGGTCACTGGTTAGTCATATTTGACATTTTCTAAACAGGAATAAAAGAGCAGTTTTGTTAAACCTAATTGACGAGTTACATATATTTTGGAACACAGAATAAAAAACTTCAAAGAGATTTGAAAAAAGAACATTGATGAAAATTAGAGAACGCTTTCAGATACCTCCCATTTATTGGTGTTAATCTGGCACCTTGTGCTAGTTTCTTTAATTTTCTGACAAACCCTATTTAACTGGCAGCCTAACTTTTCAGTTTTCACTGACTTTGCAAGATGGTAAGCCGTTCTAAAGTGACTGAAACCCTCCGGCAGCAGGTTGTCCTGATGAAGGCCAAAGGGATGACCCTTTCAGCCATAGTCATTCCAAATCTGTGATTTTTAGAACATTGCATCTTTACGACGTCACAAACTTATTCAAGTCCCCCCAAGAAGGCTGGTCCTCCCTGAAAGACAAATGCAAGAGAGGACAGGATAATGCTGAGAATCTCAATGGGCAATCGGTTCAACACTGCAGCTTCCCAGTTCAGCGCTAAACAGCGTTAAGATCTGTCTCATCAGAATTAAGAGAATTTGGACTGAAAGTCCACTCTGCAGTGACCAAACCTCTTATTAGCAGAAATAATCAAAAGACAGACCTGAATAGCATGTTGTGTGGATAGAGGAGACCTGGTCCAAAGTTCACTTTAGTGATGAAAGCAAGTTTAATTTATTTGGGTCCAATGGGAAACGTTATGTTCGTCGTCAAACTGGGGAAAGACTGAACCCAAAAAAGTGTAAAGAAGTCAGTGAAAGGTGGAGGGGGAAACATCGTGGTTTTGGGGATGTTTTCTGCAGCAGGAGTTGCAAATGTTTATCAGAAACTTCTTCGACAACATGCAGTTCCTTCCTTGTGTTCATCACCCAATTAGCAAGCAATTTTCATGTACGACAAGGCCCTCCGGTCACACAGCAAAACGGATAAAGCAGTTCCTGAAGCTGAAAATGTGGAAATAATGAAATGTCCAACCCCGAGTTCTGATCTAAACCCAATGGAAAACCTCTGGAAATTCCTTGGCAATAAGTTTATGGCCAAGAAATTGACTACAGTCACCGAACTGTGGAAGAGACTGGAAGAAGTGTGGAACAAAATCACACAAGAGTAAAGTCAGACACTAGTGATGCCCTGTGTCAGCAGATGTGATGCAGTCATCCAAAGAAAGCCCCCCGCAACAGCTGGAGGGCCATAGTTTGGAGATCCCTGAGATAGGAGATGAAGGATACGGAGAAGACAAAGAGAGTGAAAACTTTAGGGTGGAGAGGACAGAGGTTGCCATATATACATGGCACCTCATTTTTCCAAGATGACATATATCCCATAGCACACAGAAAGGAGTAAGCTGCTCATTTATATACGTTTAAAAAACGAAGAATACCAAATTTGGCACCCTGCAAATAGCCATCCTTGTGAAATAAATTTTCACAAAATTATTTATCTCCGGCAGTATGGTGACTCAGTGGGTGAAGTTGGCAGATCCACCATCCTGGGTCTGATACTTGCCAGGGACACTTTGATTTTATCTCTTTGTGGTTTTTTACCACAATGCTAAAATGTGCTGTTCGATGTAATGGCTCCCATGCTAATCTGTGGTAGGGACTCTGAATATACATTGAAGCTTTATAAATACATGTCATAAAACAATCGGAAAGTGCTTTTAGTGAAATATATCCTGTGTCTTCTTGTTTCCATTTGAGGGTTTGCAAGGAGAGCGAGGAGAAAGAGGCAGCAGAGGAGAGAAGGTAGGTGACAGCGTGTGACGCCTTAATTTGTCATTTTATTTTTTTGTATAATAATTTAAAGGAATCATCCAGGATTGTATGCATATTGTGGTGGAATATGCAATTTGACAATGTACATTACCTTAGGCTTGGTGGACAACCCACTCCAAAACCATGGCCATAAATACAGAGTTGCACACACTATAACATTCTCCACTATTCTGGGAAGGCGTGTATTTGAGTGTATTAATGAGAATTTTGGTTAATTCAAGTAAATGAGTATTTATGGAGTCAGGTACTAATGTTGAATGGGAAAATCTGGCTTGCAATTTGCATTCAAATGCATACCAAAGGAGTTTATAGGGTGGAGGTTTGAGTTCCTAACCTCAACAGAAACTGATTGCCCTCTCTGAGCTCACGCAGAGTTACAAACTACAAACTTGACCATATAGTGTACTGTACTATTTATATAGAGCAGCATTTGTGACTCAGCAAATGCAGCCTTTCTTCTCTCCAGCCAGAAGAGCACAGGAGGGGTCCATGATTATGAACAAAAAAACAGCTGCAGGCATCCCTGAGGGGAACTGTTAATTCAGACTTTCTGCTCAACAAAATATATATTTACATATAGTCCAAATTTAGCACATAAACAGTAAAGCAACAAGTTGTTGCTTATCATTTGGAGATATGCGTCAGCCAAGGAGGACTTAAAGCAGAGTTCCGGCCTCGGGGGTCAATATTAGATAAAAATACCCCCGGGACAGTCAGGGCTAGTACATTCCATAATGGATAGCCTCTGTACTGTCCCGGGTCGCACTTACCCGTAAGAAGAAATCCTTACCTTGAAAAGTTCTTCTCCAGCGCTGCCATCTCAGGTGTGGGCAGCTGAAGCCGCAGCGTCCCTCTTCGTGTCCTCTTCCGTGACGTCGGAGTCCCACAATGCCCCGCTCGTCACTTCCGGTGCAGGTGCGGCATCCCTGCACAGCTTCTGGGCATGCCCAGAAGCTGTTTAGCAGGGAATGCCGCGCTTGCACCGGAAGTGAGGAGCGGGGCCGGTGCAGGCGCATTGACTCCTGGGAGCGATGACGTTCAGCTCCCAGGAGTCATCGCAAACCGGAAGTGACGGCGCGGGCTGCGGCCGCAGAGGGAGGAAGTGGAAGGAAGGTGAGTATATTTTCTTCTATAATAAGGTAAATGACCAAAAAAAATTGCCAGTATCCATTTCTTTTTCAGGTTGCAATCAGCAAGCGGATGGCCCAAAATCGATTTTTTTTATTTTGAAGCCGGAACTCTGCTTTAAAGTAGAACTAAAAGCAAAACTTTTTTTTTTTTTTCGATATAGTAAGTTATGCCCCTGTTGGTTTATTTTTTTCCCATCTGTGCCCCCATTGGGGAGATGTACCTTCACTTCCTGTCTCATAGCTAAAGCAGGAAATGAGAAGAAATCCCTTCAAATTAGGGGAATCCCCGGCCACCAGAACTAGTATTCCCATTCCCCCTCTATTACTTTTCTGGGGATAAAAAAAACGTTGGATTTTCTTTAACCTTCACTTTCAATGTTAATGATAAACAGGACAAATGGAGAGGGTAAATCTCCCTAACGGGGGCACAGACATCCCTCTCCAAAACACAAAAAAAAGTTTTGGTTTTAGTTATACTATAAAAGGGAACTTATTACAGCTTTAAAAATACATACAGTACACTGACCAAGTTTATGGACAGCTGACCATCATTCCTATAGAAGCTTGCTGGACATCCCATTCCTGAACCATGGGCATTAGTATGGTGGTGCCTCCACTCTTTTGGGGAGACTTTCACCAACTTTGTGAGTTTGTTTGTGGGAATTTGTATCAATTCATTAAAAAGAATCATTGTAAGGTCAGCTACTGATGTTGGATAACAATAGATATGTTGGACAACAATACATAGCCTCAAGCCCCCCCCCCCTCTAAATCCTCAAAAAATATGACTAGGGACTTGACATGAAACACCAAAAACTAAAATACTAGTTATGGACTCAACCAGACGTGAAAAGGGTCTAAATAAATGCAACAATCTCAAAAGCCAAAGCATTGTATTAGTCCACTTTATTGTACACAAATGTTAAAAACCAACTTCTAATACACCTCCACTATATTAAAATGAACACCCTAGTGTATATGGTATATTCTATGATCAAAATATATTATTCTGGCAGTGCAATGGCAGCTTTCTGTGTAATAAATGGGATGCCCTTACAATAATCAAAAGATTAAGAAATGAAAAAAAAATAAATAAATAAATAAAAATGTCCATGGAAGTTTAGTTATTCATATCATGCATTGATCATGTTACAGATGTTGGATGAGAAGGAAGATCTGGCTTGTACTTGGCATTTCGACTCATCCCAAAAGTATTCAGCAAGGTTTATGTCAGGACTCTTTGTAGATTATTCGAGTTTCTGTCAGGGACCATGAACCAGGCAGAGACAGAAAATGCAACTTAAAATCACACCTCTAATGTACTAGTAAAATAATACAAATCAGGAATGTAGTCAAAAACAGAAGCCAGGGTAAGGAACTCCAAAATGGGTAATCAGACAAGCCGGAATCGGAGAGCCAGGAATCAGCGTAGTCAGAAGCTAAATATCAGGATCAGGAACCAGAAGAAACGTCAGCCAGGCAAAGTCAAACAGGAACACAGCAAAGAGACACACAAGATGTGTTGACCAGGCAAAGGCACCAAAGGAATGAGCCAGGCAGTTAAAATAGTCAAAAGGAGCTGGCTATAGGCTGGACTAATGAGGCAGGTAATAATGATAACCAGGTGAATCACTGTGGGAACAATGAGTGGCTGGTAGTTAACTGACAGCTGAGCAGCCAGAAAACTGAGAAGAGAGCTGCTAAAAGCCCAGCCTTGACAGTTTCTCCATACCAAATTCATCAAACCATGGCTATGGAGCTGGCTTTGTACAAAGAGGCACAGTCATTTTGGAACAGAAAAGGGCCTTCACTAAACTGTTACCACAAGATTGGGGGTATACAATTACATAGCTCCCAACTGTCTCTGATTTTGAGGGACTGTCCTTGATTTGGAACAAAGTCCTTCTTTCCCCCTTTCCTCCTCATTTGTCCCTCATGTTGATCTGATCTATATAGCTGTATATAAAATGCACTATGTATCTTTATATTTATTGTAGATGTAGCACCCTCCTAGAGTACAGCAGGTTGCTAGATACATTTAGTTTGTACCCCCTGTAGTCAGTAAAGCAGGGGTGGATTATCTAGGGCTGCTCAGTGTTTCACAGGCTGCTGTTCTGTTACTTCCTCCTGTCTTCTAGAGGATTTTAGGATGATAGTAGGAGGAAGGACAGGGCATGCAGCCTGAATATTTATGGGACTCTAGCCAGTCCCTGGGGAGGTGTGCCCAGTATGTGGCTGGATAACCCATAAATAGCCTGAGGCCTGAGGGTGCAGTGTTCTTGGGTCCAGTCCTGCAGGAGGATCCTAGAGGAAGTCTTCAGGAAGACACAGAGGTCCCAGCTAGGACTATTTGCAAATCTGTGTCCAGGGATCAATTTGGGTCTGGAGAAGCTCACTGGAGAGAGCCAGGATGAACTCAGTGAGAAAGAATCCAGCTGTCCTATGGTGGTGTTAGTCTGTATATCCCTCACTAGGAAGAGCCTTGTGGATATCGGCAAGAGGCAACCAATGATCCTGTGGCTATGTGAGTAGATGACCCCAGTGCTGAAGAATAGTGACTGTGTGTAACTTTTAACTCTGGAAGGAGTATTGATCACCAACAACAGTTTTGTGGAGTGCAGCCAGAAATTGATTAGTCCTCACGTTGTTCAGTTTTGCTGTTCATCAGGGTATCCCATGCTCCCTATACTATCCAAGTTCATGGTTGCCAAATAAAAAAAAGAAAAAAATAAGAAACCCTTTGGAGCCAGTGGAAAAGTGCAGAAAATGCAGTGTGCTTGGCTGTGTGTACTCTAAAGGGAAATAGGACCACGTTCACCTGTGGCTCATTAGGTGGTGCGCTACATAGATACAAATGAGACAGCAGGAAGATAAACGGCAAACCTTTATCTGCACGTTGTTTCATTTTATCAATAATGAATGATATCAACTTTTAAAATTACTGTTTGGTGCTGTTTTTCTCAATTTAATTTCCTTTGGATTTCTCAGTTGGGGAGGCCATTGCCACTTTGAGAGCTTCCACGTTGTGCCAAGGTTAGGTCATTCTTGATTGATGGAATAATAGTTTCAAGTCCAGCATTTCACTACATTTACTTTTTTTTGGTCAATGTGCCTCCCGGCAGAGTTGGAAGCTCGAAGCCTTGCGGAAATACATTGTTGCAATGGACTGGAGGATTTCATGCTCCCAGCTCTACCTGAAGTCATGGTGACATCACCTGTGCCTCTCAGAAATGTTAGAGGCCTTTGCTGACGTAAGTGTCTTTTTTGGGGGGGGATCAAATAAACGCTTTGTTTACAAATAGCTTTTTGGACAGGGGACTGGCAAAGAAGCAGATCTTCCATTTGCCAAGGAAGATCAACTTTAAAGTGGTTGTAAAGGCAGAAGGTTTTATTACCTTACTGATATTGACTCTTAAAATTACTGTTTAGAGCTGTTTTTCTAGATTTAATTTCCTTTGGATTTCTCAGTTGGGGAGGCCATTGCCCCTTGGAGAGCTTCCACGTTGTGCCAAGGTTAGGTCATGAAGCCCAACAAATAACTCTTGATTGATGGAATAATAGTCTGAAATCCAGCACTTCACTACATCCACTTTTTCTTGGTCACTGTGCCTCCCGACAGAGTTGGAAGCTTAAAGCCTTCCTTGGGAAAATACATTCTTGCAATGGGCTGGAGGATTTCGTACTACTCCTAGCTCTACCTGGAGTCATGGGGACATCACCTGTGCCTCTCAGAAATGTTAAAGACTGTTGCCAATGTAAGTATATTTTTTGGGGAGAAGATGTTATTACCTTACTCATATCGACTCTTAAAATTACTGTTTGGTGCTGTTTTTCTCAATTTAATTTCCTTTGGATTTCTCAGTTGGGGAGGTCATTGCCACTTGGAGAGCTTCCACGTTGTGCCACTGCCAAGGTTAGCTCATGAAGCCCAACCAATAACTCTTGATTGATGGAATAAAAGTCCCAAATCCAGCACTTCACTTCATATAATTTTTCTTGGTCACTGTGCCTCCCGGCAAAGTTGGGAGCTCAAAGCCTTCCTTGAGAAAATACATTCTTGCAATGGGCTGGATGATTTTGTACTGCTCCCTGCTCTACCTGGAGTCATGGTGACATCACTTGTGCCTCTCAGAAATGTTAGAGGCTGGCACCGATGTAAGTATATATTTTGGGGGGATCAAATAAACGCTTTGTTTACAAATAGGTTATTGACTGGCAAAGAAGCAGATCTTCCATTTGCCAAGGAAGATCAACTTTAAAGTGGTTGTAAAGGCTGAAGGTTTTTTTTTCCCTATGGCATTCTGCACCCTGCCAGGAGCGCCAGCAGGGGACCCGGGAAGAGGAAGATCAGGGCTGCTCTGTGCAAAACCACTGCACAGAGAAGGTAAGTGTAGAAGTTTTTCCAGGCATTGGGCCTGATGTGGGTCTGCCATTGTTATCGGTAACACTTCCAACACATTTAAGTTGAATACCCAAGTGTGAGATTGGAGACAATGACCATTTCGGCATCTTTGGTTTGTTTTGTTTATTTTGTAATGGGGATGGGAGAAGGGAATGAGTGGGGTACTCTTCTGGCTCAACTAGGTTTAACTAGGACTCTGTACAGAAAAATTCCTGTTAGCGCTGTCTTGACACCAGCTGAATGCCGACCAGCGCTTCCTGGCGCTTGAAGATACTGTTTTGCTGAACTGTGCTAGAACTTCGACTTTAACACTCTGGTTAACTCAGAAGATCCTGGACTGTAATAACACTTGGCTCTTGACACTGTTTAGCTCAAAAGTTGGTGAACATCTCCCTCCAGCCCTTCACTGACTGAGGTAGCTCCTTGTAACTGCTTGTGCTGCTGCAACTCTCAACACTATACACTGCACCCTGCACGCTGTACACTTAACTCTTCAGGGCCCAACTGCTGGCTCCCCCTTTTACACTTCAGGGTTCTCTCACTAGGCACCCCCTCTGACACTTCAGGGTCCTCTCAATAGGCACCCCCTCTGACACTTCAGGGTCCTCTCACTAGGCACCCACTTTACCGCTGCTAGCTCCTGGATCCCAGGGACCTTCACCGGAGTGGTCCCCTCTAAGCTAGGCAGACCCCTAGGGGTAGTTCACAGTACTCACGAACTTGGAATGCTTTCCTAGAACTGAAGCCCTCTTTCTCCGCTGGTCCTCGGCACACCGGATCCTTTCTGCAGCTCAGCTCAGCTCTCTCTCTCTGTACTCTCAGGCAAGCCACCCGAGACAAGCCATCCTTCTGACAGGAGGAGAGACAGCCGTACTCTCCCTTCTGGGACTCTGCTTCCTGCCAAAAATGCTGCGTCATGCGTTCCCCTCAAACTTATACCCACTCCCAGAATCCTCTGCGGCAGAATCTGCCTTCTGGGGTAGATACAGGCCTGAATGTGCCTCTGATTGGGTTTCCTCCATTTCCAATGAGAATCTTCTCATGGAGCCAATGGGGAGACTCCCCTCTCAGCAGACACGCTTGGGAGACATGACAGCCCAGCTGAAAATCATGGCCCTGCTGTTAGGCAGCCAAGGCCCACTATACTTTGCCTAACACCTACCTTGTAGGGTGCTACATAAGTATAACATGTTTTATATTTTATAAAAAAAAAAAAACAAAGCTTTACAAGCGCTTTAAGCAATGTTGGGATTCTGGTGCATTGTGGTACCTTTAAGGAGGAAAGGGCTACCATTTTAACCTAAAATGTTGAAACAGTTTAGTTAGCTTGTTTGTGTTGGCTAGCTGGAGAGTGTGTTGGGGAATTTTTGTATTCGATTATATACCGTGGCATCAGTCAGTGTGACAGTCTGTGGGAAATGGTGTACAGTGACATAAGTCACTGTGACAGCTGGTGACAGATAAGTGATAGTTGGTGTAGGATTATATACAGTGACCTTACTCAATGTCATAATTTGCGACAGATTATATACTATGACAGCTTGTGGGAATTTCTTCTATACAGCGACATAAGTCACTATGACAGTCAGTGACAGATTATATACAGTGACATTAGCTAGCATGATAGCCGGTGACAGATCATATAGAGTGATATTAGTTGGTGTGATGGTGAATGGAAGAATCTGCACATTACTATTGTAAGGACTGTGTCACACTAGTTTTGCAAAAGCTACATACTAAATACTCACGTACTTGTGTTGAGCGCCTGCTGACCAGTTGAGCAAAGTGTCAAAAAGAGTCTCTCGAAGGAGAAGCTCCTCCATAAAAGCAACAGAATGACAGTAGGCCTCACCCAAAGTTCTTCAGTGGAACATGGCATTCCCTGCTGGAGATGAAACAGGGTGTTGGACCTGCCTAGTCCGTGAAAAAGCAATAAACAGAGGCAGCAGTCATCTCAGTGCTGTCCATTTCTGTAACTCTTAGGCTGAACAGTTTACTTCAGCCCTTTTACAAGTAGAAATGGGGATTTGGCAGTCTTCTGATGCTGCCATCAGCTCCCCTAACAGCAGCAGAGTGGCTTCTGGTTGGCCGTCCAGCCTTGACCACCACCACCCTCTCCTTTATAGATGGCTCTTTCCAGATGCCATTCCTGATGAATGTCCTGGAACTGGGTCCAAGACTCGTTATGAGATCCCCACAATGGCTTGGGGATGTGCATAAAGTCCCACACCATGTCATCCTCCCACTGTGCACGAGTGTCTATGATGTTCATGGTGTCCTGGGGGACGTACGGGTATTCCAACCCCCACTCGAGTGCTGTCCTCCGCTGCACCTCTCGCTGAAACCTGGAGAATCTTGGTAGGTCCTTTGACTTGCCTTTCCTAGGGAGGAAACAGGCCTTGGGTAACCTCACCACCCACTGCCTGTATTCAGCACTTCTGGTCTGGGTCGTGGGTGGTTGGTTCTGTAACTTCCGCTTCACCCAGATAAGAGTCTGCAGGGATCCTTTTGCCCTCTCAGCTGACTCTGGCTCCTCTAGCACTTCTGGCAGTATTTCCATTTCTTTCTGAAAGTCCCCCCACTCCCATTCCTCCTCAGAACTGCTGTAAAATGTCCATTCCTCACATTCAACGTGTAAGGGCCCAAATTCCGCTTGCAGTCTGGACGACCCCCAGTCTTTGGCCCCACCACTGCTGTTCCCCACTGGCTCACTTGAAGACGAGTCATCTTCCTGCACTGACTCCTTCCAGGTGGCATTGACAGGGTGCACGGGCACAACCAGCCTTCCTGGAGAAATCTTCTGGTTCCTGCTGGGCTGGGCAGTACTAACAGGTACCAGCTCTCTGACCGGTCTGCAGGCCGAGGCAGATCTTGAGATTTCTTCCCATATGTCATTTATCTTCGCAGGGGAGTGACTATCCTCAGACTCAATCCCGCCTTTGGCAGTCATTTCTTGGCCAATCCCGGCCTTCCGGGACTTCTGCGGCTGTTCTGTGCAGAAACTTGACCACAGATCTACGCTGTAGGTGAGCGGCTCCTGCTCGCTCGGCGTCAGCTTGGTAAACGGCTCATAACAGTGCCACACCGGATCCAAGCATTGACCACTGCTGTGGGTCTTCTGCATCTAGGACAGGGATATGCAAACTGCGGCCCTCCAGCTGTTGCAAAACTACAAGTCCCATCATGCCTCTGCCTCTGGGTGTGGCCGTCAGAATCTTGCTGTGCCTAATGGGACTTGTAGTTCTGCAACAGCTGGAGGGCCACAGTTTGCATATCCCTGATCTAGGACATAGCAGACACAGCCTCTCCGTCCCCTCGATCAATCCGAGGGCGAATCCCTCTCGATGTCCCAACCGCACACTAGTGTCAACCAGTGTCACCTTCTGCACTTCAGGCAACCAAGTCAAGGCTGTGTACACACATGCACCATTCTCCATCTTGCTCCTCTCTCTCTCTTCAAGCAAGACACACTGGATCTCCTCTGGTGTATAGCTCTGCACCCAAGCTTCCAGACTGGCTGGCACCAACAGTTCTGATAAGCAGGCCTGTTCCCGTGTGCTCTGTAACTCTTTCCTTGCTGTACTAAACTTGCAGACATGGACAGTATGCTTGTGGTGGTTATATGCACTCTGATACTTGCAGAGCTTGTCAGGACATGCCTCTTAGCAATAATTGTGCCTGAGCAACTGAAGTGTTCACTGTGGTTGCCATGAGCAACAGCAAACACAGACGTCACATGACGAAACGCGTAGGGCGGAGTCGCAACGTCAATACGTCACTTCCGGTTTTGTAGCCTGGGCCGTGGAACGCGGAAGCTTCCCGGCCATCACCGCTGATCCTAGGCAGCCTCACACGTGAGTTTTCTGCTCTGTTTTCCACGCTACAGATACACATTGCATCATGGGGTCTTTTTCTTCTAACTTGAGGTACTAAAAGCCAAGTTTGGCTCACTGGAGAACCCCGGAAGAAACCGACCACTTTTCCTCAAGCACAGGTCGTATACTTAGGGGCGACATCTAGTGGAAGTACAACAGAATTGCAACCCCATTTTTTATCTATTTCTTTCTCTCATTTAATTTGGCACTTTTCACATAAGTGGTAATACAAACTCCACGCACAGCACGGATGAATTTATGTTCACTGCTTTATGTATTTTAAATCACTGGTTTATTTATGAATTTAACTTAATTTGCTGAAATTATCAACTGTCATCACAAAATAAATGCACATTGGGAACCCATTGTTTCTTACTCATTAAGTATATGCAGCACAGCACTTGCACTTTACTGAGTTGCACCTTATGGGCCCAGGTTATTAACCAGCTAACTTGGTCACACCACAAATCTCTAGTGCACTTTATTTTAAATTAAACGTTTTTCATGACACATTTTTTTCTTATTGGCACTTTGTTTTAAGTTGGCACATATAATAAGCACTTATTCACTTTAAGGTAGCGCCGTTACAACCTCCTTTTATATATATTTCAACAGCAAACACATGCCCCAGGGCCAGAGCAGTCTTTAGCTGGTGGGACAACTGATAGACCCCCTTCTACAGAAATCCACTGGCTTACCCCAATCACTATGGGTACCAGCAAACATTTCTGTGCATATTTTACTGTTTGCAATATGAGATGTTAATGCTGGAGGTATCAGAACATTTGGCAGCAAAAGTGGAAATACACTTAAAATGTTTTTAAATTAGGTGTAAGCACCTGAATGTGACCTGTTATCAGCCTTTTGAAGTCCCTGCGCAGCATAACTGGAATGTAAGAGAAAAAAAAGCAGCACGAGGAGCAAATCATCAGTTCATATGCTGACAAGAATGTGATGATAGGAGGAGAGCAAAGAGAGCTCATTACTTTGCTGCTTCTCCTTTTACTGTCCAGTCACAGACTGGGGAAGAGTCCAGGATGACCTGGGCTCACAGGAAAACAGGTTGAATGATGCTAGCCATTAGACTGAGGGCATCTTGTGGCAGAGAAGAAGTACTGCCGGGGAGAGCTCTAAATTAAAAGTGAATATTGCACAAAAATATGTCTTTTTACTCCTAATGGGCTATTCATTTTTATCTTGTGATTTTGTGGCTGGAGTAGACAAGAGTTTGATTTCATGCATCTAAAATACAAATCCCATGGACAACAATATAAAACGTATCTAAGCAATCACTCTTATCAGATGCGATCTTCTAAAGCCCGGGATCGACCTGCCCAGTGATTGTGATGATCGGTTTTGTGGCGTGCCAAGATGTGCGCTCCCGCAGACCTAATTACACCACAGCTCATCATCCTCAGCGATAAATGTCCCCGAATCTGCGGGGAGACTATTAATTGAGAAATACATCAGTAAAATACGATTAGCCTTCCTCCGCCTCGCCGTACGTTTTCTGAAATTTCATTGAAGCATTTTCATTTCTCATTAAACAGTAACAGCAGAGAAGGGCTAAAGAGCCCCGATTCTCCTTCGCTATAATGGAATGAAGGATTTATTATTATAGCAGAGACGGGTATAAATATAGCGCCGTAACGGGGGGCCCCACTGTGCGCCTGTACACCTGGGAAATAATACTTTGTAAATAGAATTACCAGCGGTGGGTACATTAAGGCTATTGGATACAGCGTTATTGTCTGCTGGATTCATTAGGGGAAGTGATGGATTACCAAAAACAAGACAAGCCAGAAACGCGCCACGGATTTTGCTTTCTTAAGACCTCAGTAAATATTGGTGGTTTTGCCCCAATTTTGACATCACCATTTGCATGCGAGAGTGGTGTGGATCCCCATTTTTCCATGTGGTTTTTTATTTTGCGCATTTTTACGTGAAACACATGGACCGCCTTACGTGCAAGGAACGTGCCAAAAGCAAGCTGCCACACCTTTTCAGGCATTGAGCTTCATGTGTTTTTTTTAATGCAAGTTTTGGCACGTCTGTTGCTTGTTTGGCCACGCGCCAAAACACGCTTTTGCCAGCCGCATTTGGGCTGTCTTTAACCTCCCTGGCGGTCTGATTATGTCAGGATTTCTGTACTAAAAGCAGTACATTGTTTTGCATGGAAATCTGTTGTTTTATATTTTAAAACTCACCTTGCCCTGCAATCCCCCGCCGTCCTCCCGCTGTACTCCTCCGCCATCCTCCCCTGTCATCCTCCAGCCGTCCTCCGGCTGTCCTCCCACTGTGTGCTCAGCCGGTGCCAGCACCTGTCTTCCGGTTCCTTTCCCTGTGAGCGTTGTGACGCAGGGGGGAGGAACCGGCGGCAAATTCAAAAATATATGTACACTAAATGAGATAATACAAAGCTGTGATCCTAACGGATTACACTGTATCATGTCATTTCACCACAGGATTTCACCTGGTGACTTTTCCAGCGCCCTGCCTGTGCTTTTCCAGTTCTTTGAGCCTGGAAAATAGAAAACGACCATGGCGTCCAAAAAGCGTTCTATCTGCGCAAAAGCATTTCTAGATAAACTGTACACCAGAGACAGCGAAACAGAGTTACTTGAAGAACTGAGCGATAGCAATTCGTGGGAAAATTCGTCATCCGGTACGGAACTTGAGGACAGCGACGATTCTGATGTCTCTTTCTGGCACATCGCTCCGTTGGAAATTCTGAAGAATCATTTGATATACTTCCCACATTCCACAAGCAATGTGCCAGAAAGAGACATCAGAATCGTCGCTGTTGTCACTTTCCGTACCTGATGACGAATTTTCCCACGAATCGCTATCGCTCAGTTCTTCAAGTAACTCAGTTTCGCTGTCGCTGTTTTACAGTTCGTCTAAAAGCACTTTTGCGCAAAAAGAATGCTTTTTGGACGCCTTGGTCGTTCAAGATTTTCCAGGCACAAAGCACTGGAAAAGCACAGGCAGGGCACTGGAAAAGTCACCAGGTGAAATCCTGTGGTGAAATGACATCATACAGTGTAATCCGTTAGGATCACAGCTTTGTATCATTTATGTCATTTGGTGCCGGTATCTGCAGAGCACAGAACGGGGAGAGAGTGTGAGGACGGCCAGAGGACGGTGGGGAGGACGGCAGGGGAGGAAAGTGGGGAGGACGGCAGGGGATCGCAGGGAAGGTGAGTGTGCTTCTGGAGTAATCCCGAGTGTGGCTCGGGGTTACCGCTTTTGGCACTGAAAATTAACCCCCAAGCTATAGAATATTGTACTATTGTTTAACACACTGTCTGGCGCGAGTGGGTATATACCACCAGTATATACAATTTAATTTGCTCATTCAAGTGAATGGCCACAACTGTTTTTTGATGGCATTGCAAGTATAAAGAAGCCTTAATTCCTGTAAATGACAGATCAAGTTTAGACTGGTTCATATCCTTGTGCTGTAGGAAAGTGTATGTATAAACGAATAGACACAGCATTTGCAGTAGATCCGACGCGTTTCGTCTAAAAATACATCATCTGACCCCAGATGATGTCTTTTTAGACGAAACGTGTTGGTTCTATTACAACTGTATATACTTTATTGGGTATATACTTTATTGAGTCCACTATATCTTGAAAGCCTTCAATTATTTGTTCTATCGGTGATGGTTACACACCCGAGAGCACCTTGCACATCCATGGTCTAATTTATGGACTATTTGTTTGATGAACATTTTTTCTAACAGCATCAGCTTTTAAACCACTCATGCACTTGATCTACCTATATGTACTCTGTTTTTTAGTATCACACATTTTCTGTTGTTTGTGTATTTATTTGCCATTTATTTGCTTGATTGAACAATAATTATTGAAGTTTACATATATTTATTTGCTGTACACATTGGCACCTTAATTGCGTGATTTTGCACATAATTTACTTGCTAAGCATATATTCATATGCACATACACATTTGCACTTTATGGCACAAATATTTAATTTATCAGCGCTGCATTATATCTATATACAACCTCAACACACTTTGCCTAGCATGTAACATGCTACCGTACCTTTTTTTGGTGTGTTTTATTATGCTAGGGAACCCATTCAAATGAATGAGCTGCCCCAACACAATGAACGTCAACGCACCACAAAGTTATGAACGTAGTTTCAGGTGTTTTTTATTTTTATTAAACACTGCGAGTGAACAGGGAACTGCACGTGGTAAAAGAGGAATTAACAGGTATAAAAGTTAGTGTTGTCAAGATGACATTAATTAATGCTGTCCATAGGCAGAGTGCAGCGTGTGTGGCTGAAAAAATTCACTCAGTCAGGTGCAATGCAAAACCTTTATTAAAGCAATGTTGCAACAGTTTACAACAAACCCAGTGGGAAGGCCACCCTGCTGGGTGCACTCACTGTTTCCAGCACCATGTGAAAGAAGCAGATTCCAGCCGGACTGACAGGGTCTGCTGAGAGGGGCAGAATGCTGCTTGGCTGTCTCCTGCCCAATCGGAGGGTTGTCCAGAAGAGTTGTGACCCTACGCTTTCCCTCCTCGTCAGGAACCTTTCCCTAATGCTAGTACTGTCCCTAACAGGTGGGGTACCTGTCCCTACTCCACCAACTCGCAAATGCATGCCAAGCCCTAAATAGGCTCTGCCTGTCCCAAGATGGCTGGCAGAGTCACATGGGGCGACAGCATCTTACAGCTGCCTTTGTAAGATCTGTTAGGAGATGTCTTTGTATGTAAAACTCCCCCATGGTCAGGACACTCTGTTCACGGTTCTTCAAATATACTCTCTTTCAATGACTATAGAATATAGTTTGTTATCTCAAGGGTTAGTCAACAACAGTTTACCACTCTTCAAAAAAAACAAAAAAAAACAATGGAAACAGAAACATGCGTCTCCTTGAGGAGTTTCTAGTGAAGGCCACGAGTTGAACCTTGTCTTTAGGTTCATTCAGTTCATAATTCTTTACATGCAATATGAAACATATGCCTATTTCTTACAATAGCCCTGACAGCAGCACCGTCTAGCACACCTTGCCATAGGTGATTGCTATAGTATTTATGTTATGTAATGGTATCAGCCAAATGATCAGACCAGTGGTGATGTGCAATTTCTACTTTACTGAACAATGAAAATCAACTAAGATTATACAGGAGATCGTGTGAACAGGGGTTTGCAGTACAAAACGGCAGCATGAGGAGTGGGGAAACAGGCATAAAACATATGAAAAAAATTCTACTGCAGTTCAACGAATGGCCACTGGATGGCAGTAGAGTGCTCTGAGATCAGTTTACTGATAGGATAGAGAGCTAGAGAAATCTCACATGTCCCAAGATGTTAATCATTCATTCAGCAGACTGTGAGCTGAGGGATTTCCTGCTGGCACAGACTTCACACTGGCTCTGGGGGCTGTAGATAGGACCTCCCCACTGCTTGGACAACTTCTCCACATGGATTGTAACAGAGTCCTCTCCAGTGACTGGGGCTTGGATAGATCCTGCATGCTCTTGTGCTCGCTGCTGGTGGCCCGCACACCAGACTTGGCAGATAAGGACCCAGCACCTGGGGACAGCTCACTTGCCCTGTCACTGCTGTCCCATCAGGCAGGATCTCTCTGAGCACAGGAAGCTGGAAGGAGCTGGCATTTATACTCCCTGGGCGTGTCCTGGAACTCAGGGGATGCTGGGAGCCCAGATGATTGTGGGGAATTGAGTTAAAGGGACTTGGACCTGCATCTGTATAAAGGGGCACACCACTACATTTACACTTGTATAGTCACTCATAGTAGCGCAGAAGTTATATCATCTATTGCATTAACGAAAAGCTGTCACCATCTACAGTGCCTTGAAAAAATATTCATACCCCTTGAAATGTTTCACTCTTTTTTCCCCCTTAATGACCAGGCCATATTTTGCGATTCGGCACTGCATTATTTTAACGGACAATTGCGCGGTCGTGCGACGCTGTACCCAAAAAATTAATGATGTCCTTTTTTTCACACAAATAGAGCTTTCTTTTGATGGTATTTGATCACCTCTAAAATTTTTTTTTTTTTGCGCTATAAACAAAAAAATAATAGAGCGACAATTCTGAAAAAAAAAAAAAAAAACAATATTTTTCACATTATGCTATATAACATTCCCAAAAAAAACCATTAAAAATCAAAATTTTTTAACATTTTAGGCCAAATTGTTTTCTGCTACATATTTTTGTTAAAAAAAAATCTCAACAAGCGTATTTTGATTGGTTTGCGCAAAAGTTATCGTGTCTACTAACTACGGGAAAGATTTATGTCATTTTTATTGTTTTTTTGTTTTTTTTTTACTAGTAATGACGGCGATCTGCGATTTTTAGCTTGACTGTGACATTGCGGCGGACAGATCGGACCCCTAACTGACATTTTTGACACTTTTGGGGGGACCAGTGACATTACTACAGTAATCAGTGCTAAAAATATGCACTGTTACTGTACTAATGACACTGGCAGGGAAGGGGTTAGTGCTGTGGGTGATCAAGGGGTTAAATGTGAGCCTAGGTAAGTGATTCTAACTGTGGGGGGGCGTGGCTTGTGAAATGACCATAGAGACCTGTGATCCTATATAGAAGGATCACAGGCGCTCTGTGATGATTCCAGAGAGAAGAACGGTCAGATGTGTTTACAACAGCTGACCGTTCTTCTCTCTCAGCGGGGAACTATCGCGGGTGTCAGGCTGCCCCATGCATCGGATTCCCCGCTCCCGAGTGGGGTCGGGAGCTCGCCCCGTAGCTGCAGGCACGCGACCGACGTAGGTCTACGTCCTTTCGCGCAGGAGGGCCGCCCTGCCACAGTAAATCGGCAGTGGGCGGTCCGGAACCAGTTAATGTTACAACCAAAAACATAAAAAAAATAATTTTAATGGGATTTTATGTGATAGACCAACACAAAGTGGCACATAATTGTGAAGCGAAAGGAAAATGATAAATGGTTTCCAAAATTTTTTACAAATAAATATGTGAAAAGTGTGGCTTGCATTTGTATTCAGCCCCCTTTACTCTGATACCCCTAACTAATATCTAGTGGAACCAATTGCCTTCAGAAGTCACCTAATTAGTAAATAGAGTCCACCTGTGTATAATATAATCTCAGAAATAAATGCATCTGTTCTGTGAAGCCCTCAGAGCTTTGTTAGAGAACCTTAGTGAATAAACAGCATCATGAAGGCCAATGAACACAGAGAGAAGTCCTGTTTGCAGTTTGTGAGAAGCCATGTGGGGGACACAGCAAACATGTGGAAGAAGGTCCTATGGTCAGATGATGCCAAAATTGAACTTTTTGGCCTAAAAGCAGAACACTATGTGTGGCAGGAAACTAACACTGCCCATCACACTGATCACACCATCCTCACTGTGAAACATGGTGGTGGTAGAATCATGTTGTGGGGATGCTTTTCTTCAGCAGGGACAGGGAAGCTGGTCAGAGTTGATGGGAAGATGGATGGAGCCAAATACAGGGCAATCTTAGAAGAAAATCTGTTAGTCTGCAAAAGACTTGAGAATGGGGCAGAGGTTCACCTTCCAGCAGGACAACGACCCGAAACATCCAGCCAGAGCTACAATGGAATTGTTTAGAGCAAGGTTCTTCAAACGATGGCCCTCCAGTTGTTCAGGAACTACAATTCCCATCATGCCTAGTCATGTATGTGAATGTCAGAGCTTTACAATGCCTCATGGGATGTGTAGTTCCGCAATAGAAGAAGGGCCGTAGTTTAAGGAACCCAGGTTTAGATCAAAGCATATTCATGTGTTAGAATGGCCCAGCCAAAGTCCAGACCTAAATCCAGATGAGAATCTGTGGCAAGAATTGGAAATTGCCTTTAACAGACACTCTCCATCCAATCTGACAGAGTATTGTCAAGAGGAAGATGAGACACCAGACCCAACAATGCAGACAAGCTGAAGGCCGCTATCAAAGCAATCTGGGCTTCCATAACACCTCAGCAGTGCCACAGGCTGATCGCCTCCATGCCACACCACACTGATGCAGTAATTCATACAAAATGAGCCCCGACCAAGTACTGAGTGCATTCTATACTGTACATGGACAGACTTTTTAGCCAACATTTCTGTATTAAAAATTATTATTTTTTTTTTATTGGTCTTATGTAATATTCTAATTTTTTGAGATACTGAATTTTAAGCCATAATCATCAAAATTAAAAGAAAGAAATGTTTGAAATCTATCACTCTGTGTATAACACATCTATATAAAATATATGAGTTTCACTTTTTGAATTAAAATTACTGAAATAATATAACTTTTTAACCACTTTACCCCCGGCCACTGTGCTGCTACTGCGGCACAGTGGCTCGTTATCGTCCAGCGACGTAGACCTACGTCGCTGGACTCCTCCCCCTGTAGGCGGTGCTCGCGCGCCGCCGGAGGCGCGCTCCCGCTGTTTTCATTCATAGCAGGAGTCGGGCCAGGGGAGGAGCGGCGACGATCGCCGCTGCTCTTCCCCGATCGTCGGGGAATCTAGTTTGGAGATCCGCCCACCTGTGTAAACAGAGCGGGCGGATCTCCTCAGTGACAGGGAGTGACAGATCGGAGTGTTCAGCATAGCTGAACATCCGATCTGTCCTTGTGTCACACAGTCACCTCCCCCCCCCCCACACGTTAGTAAGCACCAGGCATACATTAACCCCTCCCTCTCCAATAAAATTAACCCCTTCCCTGCCAGTGTCATTTTTACAGTAACAGTGCATATATATAGCACTGATTACTGCAATAATGTCACTGGAACCCCCAAAAGTGTCAAAAATGTCAGTCAAGGGTCCGATCTGTCTGCCGCAATGTCGCAGTCTCGCAAAAAAAATCGCAGATCGCCGCCATTACTCGTTAAAAATAAAAAACACCAAAAATGACAAAAATCTTTCCCTTTGTTAGTAAACGCAATAACTTTTGCGCAAACCAATCAAAATACGCTTATTGTGATTTTTTTTTACCAAACATAGGTAGCAGAAAACAAATTGGCAAAATATTTTAAAAAAATTTGATTTTTACATTTTTTGGGAGGAATTTCATATAAAAAAATGTTAAAAATATTGTTATTTTTTCAAAATAAACACTCTTTTTTTGTTTATACCGCAAAAAGTAAAAATCGCACAGGTGATCAAATACCACCAAAAGAAAGCTCTGTTTGTGGGAAAAAAAGGACGTAAATTTCATTTGGGTACGGCGTCGCACGACCGCGTAATTGTCAGTTAAAGTCGCACAGCGTTGAATCGCAAAAAGTGGCCTGGACGTAAGACAGCAAAATCCTCCGGTGGTAAAGTGGTTAATGATATTCTAATTTTATGAGATGCACCTGTGATCATTGGTGATCAATGATTGTGGGATTGCTGATAAGATCATTTATACAAAGCGAATACTTTTTATATAAAAAATGAATTCAGTTCCTTTTTGGAGAGTGCACTGTGTCTGTAGATAAGGGGAAATCCTCATCGCTGACCACCTCCAGCCTTCATTACTACCATGGCTGACTCTGCCCCAAAACAAGCAGGACACGTCAACATCTGTACTTTAATACTAAAAGCCCATTTCCTAGTAAACTTTCATAGCTGACGGAGATAAATTATATCTATTTTGTATTTTTGACAGTCAAACAGTTAAATATCATTTATATTATAAAATAGTAATTTGCAAATTTAAAAAAAATTATTTTACGAAATCTGTAAATCGCCACTGCCCTCTGGTGGCCACTGTGGAAACTAGTTGCATTTCACATTTCATAATCAGAATAACATGTTGGAATGCATAGTTCATATTGTAGTCTGTCAAATCCATTTTTTTTTTTTTGGGGGGTAGTGGAGGGGATGGAGAAGTGATGTAATGTCATTGTCTTATGAATATAAGCATTTGGCAAGGGATAACTACTGTTTAACCACTTCCCGACCACCCGCCGTCTTTTCACTGCGGCAGGGTGGCTCCACTGCGCAAACCAACGTAGATCTACGTCGGTCCCGCGCGGGAAGCTAGGGGGCGAGCGCGCGCCGCCGGCGGCACGCTCCCACCTCCACTCGGCAGCGGGGGAGTCGATGCCCAGGTCAGGCGGCTCCGATTGCCGCCTGACACCCGCGATCGTTCCCCGCTGAGAGAGAAGGACGGTCGGCTGTTGTAAACACAGCTGACCGTTCTTCTCTCTGGAATGATCATAGAGCCCCTGTGATCCTTCTATATAGGATCACATTTCTCTATGGTCATCTCAGAAGCCACGCCCCCCCCACAGTTAGAATCGCTCCCCTAGGGTCACATTTAACTCCTTGATCCCCTATACTGTTAACCCCTTCCCTGCCAGTGTCATTATTACAGTAACAGTGAATATTTTTAGCACTGATTACTGTAGTAATGTCACTGGTACCCCAAAGGTGTCAAAAATGTCAGTTAGGGGTCCGATCTGTCCCCCGCAATGTCACAGTCCCGCAAAACATTGCAGATCACCGCCATTACTATAAAAAAAAAAAAAGAAAAACAATAAAAAATGGCAAATCTTTCCCTTAGTTAGTAAACGCGATAACTTTTGCGCAAACCAATCAAAATACGCTTATTGCAATTTTTTTTTACCAAAAATATGTAGCAGAAAACAAATTGGCTTAAAATGTTAAAAAAAATGTAGATTTTTACATTTTTTTTTAGAATGTCATATAGCAGAATGTGAAAATTATTGTTATTTTTTTTTCAAAATTGTCACTCTTTTTTTGTTTATAACGCAAAAAATAAAAATCGCACAGGTGAGATAATACCACCAAAAGAAAGCTCTATTTGTGGGGAAAAAAAAAGGTTGATTTCGTTTGGGTACAGCGTCGCACAACTGCGCAATTGTCCATTAAAGTAACGCAGTGCCGAATCGCAAAATAGGGCCTGGTCATTAAGGGAGCAAATCCTTCCGGTCTTAAAGTGGTTAATAATTAAAGCACTTCCAAACATGATGGGTACTTCTTCCCCCCACCTCTCTCTCAATGGTTTCTTTTTTTCTTTTAACAAATCATTTTTTTTAACTTCATAATTTTTACATCCACCCCCCTTGCCTAGGTAAAGATGATGTATGCTGTGCGTTATCTGTTCATATCTCATACATGTGCAGACAAGCCACAGGTCTACAGGACCTGGCAGAGACCCCCGGCATGTCTGGTCATGTGCAAAATCACACTAACCCCCACTGTGCATGCGCACACTTCCCCTTAATCTGTTAGGTACCATAGACTGACAAAGACCTGCAGCATGTCTGTGCATGCACGGGGGCTTAGCGCAGAGATATCATGAAGACACACCACAGGTTTCTTCCAAGTCATGTAGACCCGCAGTGTTCTTACGCATGCACGGGATATCAATCCATGTTGGAGGGGAAGGAGAGAACTTTGGGCTGGAGCAGGACAATGCTGGACTCTACTTCACAATTACTAAGGAACAAAAATAAAATGTTTAGCTGAAAAGAGTGCCTCCTTATTATACAGAGCAAGAAGAAAAGCATACGTCTACCCCCAACCAGTAGGGGAGGGGGGGGGGGAGAATAAATATACTGTCAGGTTTCAATTTGTCTGTGACCCCACTGGAAAGATGTTTGCTCACTTCGTGTCCACACTCTCATTCTGTTCAAAAGTTATGGCAGCTTCTTCCACTGCCTGTTTCTTCGCTCTTCACTTGATTTAAGATCTATAACCACCTATCACAGTGATGGCAAACCTTGGCACCCCAGATGTTTTCGAACTACATTTCCCATGATGCTCAACTACACTGCAGTATTTTGAGCATCATCGGAAATGTAGTTACAAAACATCTGAGGTGCCAAGATTCACCAAAACTGACCTATCGGCTGCAGGTTTCTCAGAATTTTAGTATGTTCAATGTCTATGACTGCCTGTTCCGCTGTCCGCTCCCCCCATCTTCACTTTGTTCAAGATCTTTGATCGCATGTCCTGCTGCCAGTTCTTTGATCCTTAGTTTTTTTTAAAGGTCTATAGCTGGTCTCTCCCACCCACTGCCCACTCCTTTGATCTTCACTTTGTTCAAGATCTATGGTCGCTTGTCCCACTGCCCGTTCCTCCAATCCTCACTTTGTTTAATATCTATGACTGCCGGTCCCACTTCCTGCTCCTCCCATCTTCACTTTTTTCAAGATCCAGGATGGCCTGCCTCATTGCACGCTCCTTCCATCCTCCACTTTGTTCAAGATCTATGACTGCCTGTCCCACTGCCAGCTCCTCCCATCTTCACTTTGTTCAAGATCTATGACTGCCTGTACCACTCACCGCTCCATCCATCTTCACTTTGTTCAAGATCTATGATTGCCTGTCCCACTGCCCGCTCCTCCCATCTTCTGTTTGTATAAGATCTATGACTGCCTGTCCTACTTCCCGCTCCTTCCATCCTCCACTTTGTTCAAGATCTATGACTGCCTGTCCCACTTCCCGCTCCTTCCATCCTCCACTTTGTTCAAGATCTATGACTGCCTGTCCCACTTCCCGCTCCTTCCATCCTCCACTTTGTTCAAGATCTATGACTGCCTGTCCCACTGCCCACTCCTTCCATCTTCACTTTGTTCAAGATCTTTGACTGCCAGTCCCACTGCCTGCTCCTTCCAACTTCACTTTGTTAAAGATCTATGACTGCCTGTTCCACTGCCTGCTCCTTCCATCTTCACTTTGTTAAAGATCCGGGACGGCCTGTCTCATTGCACGCTTCTTCCATTTGCATTTTGCTCAAAATCTATGACTGCCTGTCCCACTGCCCGCTCCTTCCATCCTCCACTTTGTTCAAGATCTATGACTGCCTGTCCCACTGCCCGCTCCTTCCATCTTCACTTTGTTCAAGATCTATGACTGCCTGTCCCACTGCCCGCTCCTTCCATCTTCACTTTGTTCAAGATCTTTGACTGCCAGTCCCACTGCCTGCTCCTTCCAACTTCACTTTGTTAAAGATCTATGACTGCCTGTCCCACTGCCTGCTCCTTCTATCTTCACTTTGTGCAAGATCTATGACTGCCTGTCCCACCCCCCGCTCCTTCCATCTTCACTTTGTTCAAGATCTATGATTGCCTGTCCCACTGCCCGCTCCTCCCATCTTCTGTTTGTATAAGATCTATGACTGCCTGTCCTACTTCCCGCTCCTTCCATCCTCCACTTTGTTCAAGATCTATGACTGCCTGTCCCACTTCCCGCTCCTTCCATCCTCCACTTTGTTCAAGATCTATGACTGCCTGTCCCACTTCCCGCTCCTTCCATCCTCCACTTTGTTCAAGATCTATGACTGCCTGTCCCACTGCCCACTCCTTCCATCTTCACTTTGTTCAAGATCTTTGACTGCCAGTCCCACTGCCTGCTCCTTCCAACTTCACTTTGTTAAAGATCTATGACTGCCTGTTCCACTGCCTGCTCCTTCCATCTTCACTTTGTTAAAGATCCGGGACGGCCTGTCTCATTGCACGCTTCTTCCATTTGCATTTTGCTCAAAATCTATGACTGCCTGTCCCACTGCCCGCTCCTTCCATCCTCCACTTTGTTCAAGATCTATGACTGCCTGTCCCACTGCCCGCTCCTTCCATCTTCACTTTGTTCAAGATCTATGACTGCCTGTCCCACTGCCCGCTCCTTCCATCTTCACTTTGTTCAAGATCTTTGACTGCCAGTCCCACTGCCTGCTCCTTCCAACTTCACTTTGTTAAAGATCTATGACTGCCTGTCCCACTGCCTGCTCCTTCTATCTTCACTTTGTGCAAGATCTATGACTGCCTGTCCCACCCCCCGCTCCTTCCATCTTCACTTTGTTCAAGATCTATGACTGCCTGTCTCACTGCCTGCTCCTTCCATCTTCACTTTGTTCAAGATCTTTGACTGCCTGTCCCACTGCCCGCTCCTTCCATCTTCACTTTGTTCAAGATCTTTGACTGCCAGTCCCACTGCCTGCTCCTTCCAACTTCACTTTGTTAAAGATCTATGACTGCCTGTCCCACTGCCTGCTCCTTCCATCTTCACTTTGTGCAAAATCTATGACTGCCTGTCCCACCCCCCGCTCCTTCCATCTTCACTTTGTTCAAGATCTATGACTGCCTGTCTCACTGCCTGCTCCTTCCATCTTCACTTTGTTCAAGATCTTTGACTGCCTGTCCCACTGCCCGCTCCTTCCATCTTCACTTTGTTCAAGATCTTTGACTGCCAGTCCCACTGCCTGCTCCTTCCAACTTCACTTTGTTAAAGATCTATGACTGCCTGTCCCACTGCCTGCTCCTTCCATCTTCACTTTGTGCAAAATCTATGACTGCCTGTCCCACCCCCCGCTCCTTCCATCTTCACTTTGTTCAAGATCTATGACTGCCTGTCTCACTGCCTGCTCCTTCCATCTTCACTTTGTTCAAGATCTATGACTGCCTGTCCCACTTCCCGCTCCTTCCATCCTCCACTTTGTTCAAGATCTATGACTGCCTGTCCCGCTTCCCGCTCCTTCCATCCTCCACTTTGTTCAAGATCTATGACTGCCTGTCCCAATGCCCGCTCCTTCCATCTTCAATTTGTTCAAGATCTATGACTACCTGTCCCACTGCCCGCTCCTCCCATCTTCACTTTGTTCAAGATCTATGACTGCCTGTCCCACTGCCCGCTCCTTCCATCTTCACTTTGTTAAAGATCTACGACTGCCTGTCCCACTCCCCGCTCCTCCCATCTTCACTTTGTTCAAGATCTGTGTCTGCCTGTCCCACTCCCCGCTCCTTCCATCTTCACTTTGTTCAAGATCTATGACTGCCTGTCCCACTGCCCGCTCCTCCCATCTTCACTTTGTTCAAGATCTGTGACTGCCTGTCCCACTGCCCGCTCCTTCCATCTTCACTTTGTTCAAGATCTGTGACTGCCTGTCCCACTGCCCGCTCCTTCCATCTTCACTTTGTTCAAGATCTATGATTGCCTGTCCCACTGCCCGCTCCTCCCATCTTCACTTTGTTCAAGATCTGTGACTGCCTGTCCCACTTCCCGCTCCTCCCATCTTCACTTTTTTTTCAAGATCCAGGACGGCCTGTCTCACTGCACGCTCCTCCCATCTTCTCTTTGTTAAAGATCCGGGACGGCCTGTCTTATTGCACGCTCCTCCCATCTGCATTTTGTTCAAAATCTATGACTGCCTGTCCCATTGCCCGCTCCTCCCATCCTAACTTTATTCAAGATCTGTGACGGCCTGTCCCACTGCCCGCTCCTCCCATCTTCTGTTTGTTCAAGATCTATGACTGCCTGTCCCGCTGCCCGCTCCTCCCATCTTCACTTTGTTTAAGATCTATGATTGCCTGTCCCACTGCCCGCTCCTCCCATCTTCATTTTGTTCAAGATCTGTGACTGCCTTTCCCACTGCCCGCTCCTCCCATCTTCACTTTGTTTAAGATCTGTGACTGCCTGTTCCACTGCCCGCTCCTCCAAGCTTCACTTTGTTCAAGATCTATGACTGCCTGTCCCACTGCCTGCTCCTCCCATCTTCTGTCTGTTCAAGATCTATGACTGCCTGTCCCACTGCCCGCTCCTCCAAGCTTCACTTTGTTCAAGATGTATGACTGCCTGTCCCACTGCCCGCTCCAGTTACCTCTGGAAAAATGTATTAGCAGTAGGCAGTCAGGGGTCTGGGCTACTCCATCATTGGGACCACCCCAGTGCTACAGGCTGGACCACACACCTACGAGAGTCTATGTGTGCCATATACTTCCAACATTAAGGACCGGATGCTCTGCATATATCCTCCTTTTGGTCTGTGTTTATGTGATTCCTACAATCTGTCATATCCATAGTGAACTGCTACATGATTGGTGATATTTTATCTAGATGTTTAGTCATCATTTACCACCTTTGAGTAATCAATCACAGCCTAAGTGTATTTGCGGTCACACTCCGGCACCAGGTGTTCAGCTTCACTCATCCACGCTCATTTGTGTCTGCATGCTACTATCAGAGGATCTGCGTTGGCTCCTAAGGATGATCTCGTTTTGAGGAATACTGAGCTCTGTATTGCTTGTTTATGCAATTATTGCTGCCCCATTCAGATTTACCTTATAGAGTCATTCACCCATTATGGTTTTAAGGTGAGGGTATCAACAGATTTTTTAATATATCTTTATTTCATTTACTAGTGTTGTCTGTAGCAGGTCATTGGGGAGGGTGGAGGGGGCTTATCAGGGGAGTTATAGACCAGCTCCTGCGGGAGTATCCTTGTGGGTGGTTGTATGAGGGTATTTCTATGAGTTAGGGGCGTGGAGTGTCTTTAGGGGAGGTCTATACAGTGTGGGATCGGATGCTGTTTTTGTGGTTCTCTTGCCTCCATTGACTAATACATTTTTCCAGAGGTAACTACAGGGTGTGTTTTATCTTTTCTTGTTGTATCTAAACCCAAGAACAAAAATGTTTCTATTGGTTGATTGTATCTAAACCCAAACACCAAACTACTTTTATTGGTTCTATTGGTTGGTTGCATCTAGCCCAAGAACAAAAATGTTTCTATTAGTTTATTGGTTGGTTATAAATAAACCCAAGAACAAAAACATTTTTATTGGTTCTGTTTTTTGGTTGTTTCTAAACCCACGAGCAAAAATGTTTCTATTGGTTTTAGCGGCTGGTTGTATCCAAACCCAAGAACAAAAATTTTTCTTTTGGTCTTTTGGTTCCACTGTTGCTATTGGTTTTTATTGGTTGGTTGTATTAAACCTAAGAGCAACATTTTTCTTTTGATTCTTTTGGTTGGTTGTATCTAAACCCAAGAACAAAAATGTTTTTGTTCTTGGGTTTTTGTTCTTTGGTTCTATTGTTTCTATTTGTTGGTTGTATATAAAACCCAAGAACAAAAATGGTTCTATTGGTTGGTTTTATCTAAACCCAAGAACCAAAATATTTCTATTGGTTCTATTGGTTGGTTGTATCTAAACCCAAGAACAAAAATGTTTTTGTTCTTGGGTTTTTGTTCTTTGTTTCTATTGTTTGTATTTGTTGGTTGTATATAAAACCCAAGAACAAAAATGGTTCTATTGGTTGGTTTTATCTAAACCCAAGAACCAAAATATTTCTATTGGTTCTATTGGTTGGTTGTATCTAAACCCAAGAACAAAAATGTTTCTATTGGTTATATTGGTTGGAAGTATCTAAACCCAAAAACAAAAATATGTCTATTAGTTTATTGGTTGGAAGTATCTAAACCCAAGAACAAAAATATTTTTATTGGTTCTATGTTTTTGGTTGTTTCTAAACCCAAGAACAAAAATGTTTCTTCTGGCTCTATTGTTTTTTTTTGTTGGTTGTATATAAATTCCAAGAAAAAAAATGGTTCTATTGGTTGGTTTTATCTAAACCCCGAAAAAAAATCTCTTGTTTAGTTGAATTTTAGGGACTTGTATTTTTTATCATCCCTAATGACTATGAAACTATATAACATGTTGCATCGTACCAGTCTTAGAGGTGGTGGCTGCAATAGCTTTCTTTTTCAGGCTTTTCTCTTTGATCCTGTTATTTTAGATCTTCAATTGCTTTGGAGCGCTACCAAAAAATGGATGTAAGAGTTTGATCTCTCAAATTACCAGTTGGTCAGCATAAGAGTTAATATAGTTGGGGGGGGGGGGGGGACATTGGTGAGTATTACGCAATGTGTTGTGGAAACTTATGGAACTACAAGTCGTAATCGGTTGTGTTATCCGGTCCTCAGAAGTTTATCGTATAAAGCCTGTGAGCTGTTATCTACACCCACACCCCGGATCTTTAAGTGGAGTTCAATAACAGCCTGGTCACAGTGGCAGTCCAATTCATCCGGCTGTGTCTAAGGGGGCCACAGAGGAAAGTGACTCATCCACCATAGATAACGCGACTGTGCCGTGGGCGGCAGAATTACTCGGCGGAACATCAAATGCAAATCAAAGCAATCTTCTATTTCTTCATTACGTTAATATCTCATTGTTGTATAGTAATATCACGACCCCCCCTCCCTCCCCCTTAATCCCCCTTCAAATAGATAGAGATCCAACTCCCTGTGAGCATAACTGGCAATAAAGAGGAGACATATCTTGGACATCAAAGCTGGCAAAAACCTGATTGGAGTTATAGTTCTTTAAATTCTTTAGATTGTCATTTTTCCAAAAGGCAAAATACTTTATTTCCCAATGTTATAAACAGGATGGTATTGTAACTCCCTAAAAATTGTTAGCTGCAGTTGGGCTGTAATTTGTCTCCTACATGCCTATCTAAGACTAACCTGATCACAGGGTGACAACGCTGCTGTGTGATTTAACCGCAGAATGATCATTGTTGTCACCCTATGAAAGGAAGTGGAAAAATAAAGAATCTACTGGCGGGATCAACAAGTGATGAAACTATGTTATGAGCGGGCTCTGAAAAACAAAACGATGCTGGGTTAATGCTACTGACACACAGATGTTTTTCCCCATATTTTTACTTTAGGGCAGGGTTCCCCAAACTTTATAAACAAAGGGCCAGTTTGCTGTCCTTTAGGTTTTAAGGGGGCCAGACTGTGGTCAATGGGAGAAAAATAAAATGTCCCAGCATCAGTGGGAGAAAATAATGCCTGGCTTGGTTGTCAGTGGAAGTACATTATGTAGTGCCTGTGGCCAGTTGGAATAGGAATAGTGTTCCATCATTGGTGTCACTGGAAGGAATAACACTCCATCATTTTTATCAGTGGGAGGAATAGTGCCTCGTATCAGTGGGAGAAATTGTACCCCATTGGGCAAGAAAGTGGCCAATGGGAGTAAAAAAATTGCCCCAGCATCAGTGGGATTTAATAATGCCTGGCTTGGTTGTCCGTGGAAGTACATTTTGTAGTGCCTGTGGCCAGTAGGAGGAGAAATAGTGCCCCATCATTAGTGTCAGTGGAAGGAATAATGCTCAATCATTGGTGTCAGTTGGAGGAATAGTGCCCCATCATTGGTGTCAGTGGGAGGAAAAGGGCCCCATTATTGGTGTCAGTTGGAGGAATAGTGCCCCATCATTGGTGTCAGTGGGAGGAAAAGGGCCCCATTATTGGTGTCAGTGGGAGGAATAGTGCTTCATATCAGTGGTAGGAATTGGTTGGTGTCAGTTGGAGGAATAGTGTCCCATCATTGGTGTCAGTGAAAGAAATAGTGACCCATCCTTGGTATCTGGGGAGAAATTGTGCCTCTTTGTTGTTGTTAGTGGAGAAATAGTGCCCCATTGCTAGTGTTAGTGGAAGGAATAGTGACCCATTATCGGTGTCAGTGGGAGGAATGCTATCTCATCATTGATAACAGTTGGAGGAATAGTGTCTCGTATCAGTAGGACCTGTCAGGACCTGGATCACCTGCTGGTGGCACTGTGGTTAGGGTTATAGTTCCAGTGTCCACCAGCGATTGTCTCCGAGTAATCAGTCTCCACCAGGTGCTGGCTGCTGGGAGGTTATTTAGTTCCTCCTCTATTAATGGCTCTCGCTCAAGTGTTTTGCTTGCCACCAGGTACTGCTAGCTTTTATCCTGTTCCTGCTCCTTCCCTGTACGCTGTACCCTGTATCCTGCTGCCTTGTAGCTCCTCCCCCTTGTTCCTGATCCCAGTTTTGTTTCCCCCTTCCATCTCCTCCCTGCACCTCCAGATTTCCCCTGCTTTTTGAGGTTCCTCATTTTGTATACAGTATATTGTATATACTGTAGATAGTGAGGCTTCTATTTGTTAGCTATTAGTCAGGTATTCCGTTAGGACCCTTTCACAGGGCTGCCTCCTGACAGACTCCATTTTGCTTAGTGGGGGATCGATCTGCCGATCTCCGCTCTCTGTGCTGAGACAGACCTTTCAGATCCCGTATGGTAAATTGGATGAAAACGGTCCACCTGTCCGTTTTCATCCGATCCTATCTGATCTGATCAGGGCTTTTTTTCTCCGAGAATAGGTGGAGGTACTCCTCTCTTCTGACTCAACCCTTGTCTCCACCCCCTACCCACCTCCGAGCGCTGTCCTTTGGTTCCACCCTCAACCACCCACCAGTACCCCCCCCCCTTTAAGAGAATACAGAACCAAGTATCATGTTGTGGTTCTAGGTAATTTGTATGGAATTTGTTAATGATAACTAGAAAAGCAGTAAAATAGATCCCCTGGAATCAGCAACAATAGATCCCGCCCCAACATTAGATCCCCCTCAGCAAAAATAAATCTTCCCCTGCAACAATCCCCCCCCCATAAATCCTACCCTGCAACTATAGACCCTCCCCAACAACAAAAGCCCCCCAGCAACAATAGTTCCCCTAAGCATAATAAATAAATCCTCCACTGCAACAATAGCCCCACCCACAACAAAATACCCTCCAGCAACAATAGATTCACCCCAGCAATAATAGATCCCCCAGCAGTCAGCATAAATAGGCCCTTCAGCTCACCCCACTGACCCCAGCAACCCTTTGCCATTGCATACATTCAGACTGGAGGTGCCGGAACTGCGTTCCCCCGCGTTCCCGCTGAAAAAAAGCCCTGGATCTGATCCTCCAGACGGATGAAAAATAGGGTTTCCATCCATCTGGATTTCACAGACAGGATCGGATCGGATAGGAGTGGGATCATATTAAGGCCTCCACGTGAAAGTCCATATCAGTGTATTCAACCAGTAAAATGATTGCCGTCAATGAAGCACCTTAAATCCTCCACCGCTGTTATATAGTGCCCTCCTCCCAAAGGAATATAAGTCACCAGATCACTATGCCCCCCATTCTTATGAGTGGGTGAAATCCCATATTATATTATGGTGACTCCACATCACTTCTCCACCTTTCTTATATCAAAAGCTTTCATCCTCATGTTTGTAAAGAAAAGAGAAAGGAAGGCCTCTACTAGTGTAATATTGCCACCGCCATGCCATTTATTGTGAAGCTCTTCGATTCACTCACATATTAAAGTGGAGGGAAAAAAAAATAAAAGTTAGCAGCTACAAATACTGTAGCTGCTGACTTTTAACCACTTCAGCCCCGACACAAATCATATTGTAATTGAATGTTTTTAAAAATGACCTTTCCTTTTCAATCTGCAGCTGTTGTAATTTTCTGAAAATGCAATGCGATATGGCCGCCTGGAGCTGTTCTGTACACAGAATATATACTGACCACACCCCCAGAAACATAATTTCCTGCTTATGTGATTGGCTCACCAATTTTCCCAGAAGTCTGCACTAAAATACAAGGCAGATTTCTGGCATCCCCTGCAACACAAATGTCATTTTTGGTGAGATACTCCCAATAGAAACACGTCTAAAGGGATGCAGTCCCAGCAGCTTTCCTCATTAGAGCCCTGCAGCTGCACAGCTGATTGATAATTATGAAACCACTCCCATTAGACCCACTCAGCACAGAGGAACAAGCAGTGATTTCTTCAGAATAACAAAAAGTAGGAATCTGCAACAAAGTTTGTTAAAATCCTTGTAATGTTCATAGAGGGGAATGTTTTTTTTCTCAACAAAAGCAGATTTGCGCTTTAAAATTACAGCAGCTGCAGATTGAAATGAGAAGGTAATTTTTATTCAGATTTTTTTAAAATATATTTTTATGGTTTTTGTAGCAATTGTATATGCAGTATTTTTTTCCAGCTAGAATTTTTTTCACTAAAGCAAAGTTACCCTTTAAATTTCTGATTTTCTTTTGCAGAAATAAGTAGGATAGGCATTCATACTAGTTACATTGAATTTTGTATTTTTCAAATGAAATGAAACACAATGACCTAAAAAGGAACCAGCGGTGTACCTGTGATCCATAATTAGTGGATTCAATGTTTGGACGCATCAGATCAATATTATGCGTCTCTGACATTTTGCAATATCTACTGTAAGAAATCACGATAATCTTTGGTGTCGCTTTCCCAACACAAAATAATACGGTATCTGCACAACATAGCAAAGCGATTAATGTCCCACAATACACCGATCTATAGGAAAGAGTGAAGAGATCAGCATAAGCTCCATCCAATTTAATCATCTACTGTGAGGTGTATTGATGAGGTCATAGCCGATCACATCTCACGCTGTAAGCAAATTACCAAATAAGCTCATTTATTCCTTTATTATGTTGTATATCTTCACCATACCCTAAAAAGAGAAGGTTGGCCTTTTTTTTTTTTTTTTAAGAATCATACTTACCTAGGTGGATGCAGCATTAGCTTGATGCTGCATCTGTTCCCCGCCATCTCCAAAACTGGGAACCGAACGATCAAACACCACCAATCGCTCAGTTCTCAGTCCTCTGTCAGTCACCAGCTGTCTGCTCTGCCCCCCCTCCAGCGCTGTGGAGGGGATGGGAGTGGCTGGGTCACGCTCACAGCGGCTTGCAGAGAGGCCAGGTGACGGTCCAGGCTGGGGCAAATCAGCGCTCACCCAGAAGCCTGGACCGACACCTGGCTCAGCCTCTCTGCAAGCCGCTGTGAGCGTGACCCAGCCACTCCCATCCCCTCCACAGCGCTGGAGGGGGGGCAGAGCAGACAGCTGGTGACTGACAGAGGACTGAGAACTGAGCGATTGGTGGTGTTTGATCATTCGGTTCCCAGTTTTGGAGATGGTGGGGAACAGATGCCGCATCAAGCTAATGCTGCATCCACCTAGGTAAGTATGATTCTTAAAAAAAAAAAAAAAAAAAGGCCAACCTTCTCTTTTTAGGGTATGGAGATCAATTAGGAAGATATACAACATAATACAGGAAAAGGCTTTGGCCCACTGTTGGCTGAAAACAAATCACAGGATTGCATAACGAACTGCACTCCTGTGATCCACATGAGAAGTACAGCTAAACGAGCTTTGGCGGTACTTCTCCATTAGGAAGAAACTGCTGTCTCCTAAAAGTGTACCTGAACTCAACGCTTTTTCTTTAATTTGTTCTAAAAAATTGCAGTGCACTTCCTGTGCCTAGGCACTGCTGTACCTTGAACCTCATGGGTGTATATAAGGTGTAAGCGAAGGAGTAATGTGAACCCTGGCCAATATGATAGAACATGATAGCCTTGGCTCAGGGGAAGTAGATGACAGTGGACATAATTTAATTTGATTGCCGAGTGGTGAGCCTGAGGGGGCAGCACTAAAAACAATGTGAGTATTGCAGCCAGCTCCTGCTGGGCCACCCTTTGGAGTTCAAGTGTTTCAAGTGAAGGATTCTGTTAATGCTGCATTCAAAGACTAACCCCTTTCAACCATTTTTCCCCTTAAATAATTTTCAGGTCTTAGGAAACCCCCTTCTAAAATTACGTTATTGGTGGTCAGTGGGAAGAGTTCCCCTTACATTGGTGGTCAGTGGGAGGAATGACCCTTACATTTGTGGTCAGTGGGAGGAATGACCCTTACATTTGTGGTCAGTGGGAAGAATGCTTCTTATATTGGTAGTCACTGGTTAGAACGCCCCTTACATTGGTGGTCAGTGGGATGAATGCTCCTTACATTGGTGGTCAGTGGGAAGAATGTCCCGTACATTGGTGGTCAGTGGTAAGAATGTCCCTTACATTGGTGATCAATGGGAAGAATGCCCCTACATTGAAAACCTGTGGTAAGAATGTCCTTTACATTGGTGGCTAGTGGTAAGAATGTCCCTTACATTGGTGGTCAGTGGTAAGACTACCCCTTATATTGGTGGTAATTTCCCTTATTGGTGGTCCTTATTGGTTGTCAGTGGGAACAATGCTCCCTTACAGTGGTGGTTAGAATGCTTACAGACAGCAAAAAGGTCATTGGATCATTGCTTTGCCAAGTGGCATTGGGCCCAGAACTATTCAGCCACATCAGTCAGGAGGTCAATCAGCCTCAGCTCAAGGAAATCCTAGTAACCTCTGCAGGAACCCTTAGGTTTCACAGAACCTTGGTTGGTATTGGATGATTTAGACAATGCTCTTTCAACCTTGTTGTGACAGTTTGGAGAAGACCTTTTTCTGGTCAAGCATTACTGTGCCCCTGTGTATAATGCCAGCTCTATATAGACATGGTTTGATGAGTTTGGTGTAGACCAGGAGTCTTCAAACTATGGCCCTCCAGTTGTTCGGGAACTACAATTCCCATCATGCCTAGTCATGTCTGTGAATGTTAGACTTTTGCAATGCCTCATGGGATGTGTAGTTCGACAACAGCTGGAGGGCCATAGTTTGAAGATCCCTGGTGTAGAGGAACTTCAGTGGCCTACTGTACACACAGCCAAAGAACAAAACAAAAGACTGTACACACAGCCTTGACGTAAACCCTACTGAACACCTTTGGAAAGACTTGTGAGCCAGGTCTCTTCATACAAAAAACAGTTGCTGACCTCAAAAATGTTATTTTAGCTAAATGGGCTCACATTCCATTGGGGAAAGCCTACTTAGAAGAGTGGAGGATGCTATAGCTGCAAAGGAAGGCAGATTGATATGAATGTCCATGGTTTTAGAATTGCATGTCCACTAAGCTTATACACAGTACAGTAAGTGCGATGGTCAGTTGTCCACAAACTGGACGATATAGTTTGCTGTATGTATCTTCAAAACTGTAATAAGTTTCCTTTTAGGTCTGCCATATCTGGCATTTATCTCCAAATACTAAGTGACAGCTTGTTGCTTTACTTTTTACAGTCTAAATTTGGACACGCTACAAATAGCTAATTTGTTGAGTAGAGAGCTTGAATTAACAGGCCTCCCGGGTGATGCCTGGCTTGCCCGAAAGTCTTTCAGTGATGTCCAGCAGCTGTTTCTTGTCCATTACCAAGGACCCCTCCTGTGCATTGCTGGCAGGTGGGAAGTAAAGGCGGCACATGCTGAGACACAAGCCTCACTCTGTATAAGCACTCTGTGGTGTCTTGTAGTTCTTTATGTGTGAATTCAGAGATTACTCTGCTTCTTCTATAAGGGAAATAGTGTATAGGGAAAAGCATATTAATATTAAAGATACCAACTGAATCCAAGTTATTAACTCCTATCTTTGATGGTTTTGAAGCAGCATTTTCCCAGCATAATTTTTAAATCTTTTTCCTATTTTGATTGAAAATTTAGCTTTTTTCTTATGAATGCAAAACATTGCTACTAAGCTTGCCCATTTAACTTTAGTTGCCAGAAACATTATGGGTGTTTGAGGTCAATACAGACTAGGGATCAACCGATTATCTATCGGCAAAGCCAATATATCAAGGGCCGATATGCACTTTCCCCGATATATCAGAATCGGCCATCAAGGTGACCGATATTACAGGTATTTCGGAAAGTGCTTGTACCGCAGTGATGCCTGCAGCTAGAGGCATCACCCCGGTACCGGCGTCCATAGACTACAGTCGGCTGTCTTGTACAGTACAAGTACTGTACAAGCAAATAGAGAGGTCAGGGATGGTTTGTTTGACTGCTTGTCAGGAATCTGTTAATATATAAATATGTAAATGTTTATTTAGTAATTACTTATCTAGCTTCTTTTTCAGGCCAGTGAAGGAAAATTTCCTTTACACTGGCTTCTTGTTAAATGGTTTTGTTTCTTTATTTTACACTTTCTTACTTTTTCCTGTGTTGTCCATCCCTTTCCTCTTTGGTCATAGATCGCAGTGATATTTTGGAGTGAAAAATATATATACTAAGGTAGTATATAGCCTCGCGCCTCTGGAGAGATCTAATTAATAAATATTAATGGTGTAAATATTAAATATGAGAATAAATAAATAAATAAATAAAGTGTTTAGTGAAAAGCAGCTGCGATAGTTTAAAATAGATGAAGATAATTAGCCCCCTAAGGGGTTAATATAGCGCTTGCTATTAAACTGAATAAGAGTGAACAATTTCTTGTTCACACACCTAAGTGCTATAAAGTGAGTTTTAATGTGGGGGATGGTGCTAATCCCTGTTAATGGAGGCAGGTGTACTAAAGTGCAAGGTGCTAAATAAATAAATATTAAAGGTGAAGACGTCATCACGCTCTGACGAAACGCGCGTCAGGTGGAACGCACGCCGCACGCTTCTGGGTAGCCTGGTGGGACGCAAACCGGCAGTCGCCGCTCTCCATTCCCAGGCGTTCACCACTCTACTATTTTGGCAAATAAAATCACCTTTAACGGTACTGCACTATTGGAGCACTTTATTTCCCCCCTGCATTGGACCTCGAGGATCGATCCCTAATACAGAAGTGGAGGATTATAGTGAAACAGCAGTCATCTTAGGCTTTGTGAAGCCACAAGCTCTGAAGGTCTTGTTGCCATACGGCATTCAGGACCCACCAAATCCGGTGAGTTTACACCCCTTATGTTTTGAAGCTTTGCCTGTTGTTACCAGCAATTGGAACAATGGAGAAATCGTACTAGAACTTTTTTGCACCAGATCATTTTTTGGGACTTGATTTATAACTGCACATGTTCTGATCAAGTGATCGTTTTTGCACTATATATTTAATTATTGTTATTGTGTACTGAACTTTTTATTAAGTCACCTTTAATATTTATTTATTTAGCACCTTGCACTTTAGTACACCTGCCTCCATTAACAGGGATTAGCACCATCCCCCACATTAAAACTCACTTTCTAGCACTTAGGTGTGTGAACAAGATATTGTTCACTCTTATTCAGTTTAATAGCAAGCGATATTTTGGAGTGCAATGTCATTTTTTTTTTTCGCTCTATCACCGTCTTCTGAAACATGTTATAAGTCTATGAATATCTTCTGAAATGTGTCCCTGGTATATGAATGTCTTCTAAAACATGTCCCCAGTCTACAGCATGTATTAGAGTCTTCTGAAACATGTCCCCAGTCTATGAAAGCCTTCTGAAACATGTCCCGAGTCTGTGAAAGTCTTCTGAAAGGTGTCAGCAGTTTATAAAAAATTTCCGAAACATGCTCCTAGTCTATAATGGTCTTCTAAAATGTATTCCTAGTCTAGGAATGGCTTCTGTAAAGTGTTTCCAGTCTATGAATGTCTTCTGAAACATGTCCCCAGTCTACAACGTGTATGAAAGTCTTCTGAAACATGCCCCTAGTGTATGAAAGTCTTTTGAAACATGTCACCTGTCTATGAATGACTTCTGAAACATGTCCCCAGTCCACAACGTGTATGAAAGTCTTTTGAAACATGTCCCCAGTCCACAACGTGTATGAAAGTCTTTTGAAACATGTCCCCAGTCCACAACTTGTATGGAAGCTTTCTGAACAATGTCCCCAGTCTATAAAAGTCTTCTTAAACCTGTCACTAGTCTCCGAAAGTCTTCTGAAACATGTCACCAGTCTATGAATGTCTTCTGAAACATGTCCCCAGTCTACAACGTGTATGAAAGTCTTTTGAAACATGTCCCCAGTCTATGAAAGTCTTCTGAAACGTGTCACCAGTCTATGAATGTCTTCTGAAAGGTGTCCCCAGTCTATGAAAGTCTACTGAAACATGTCCCCAGTGTACAACGTATATGAAAGTCTTCTGAAACATATCCCCAGTCTAAGAAAGTCTTCTGAAATGTGTCACTAATCTATGAATGTCTTTAGAAAGGTGTCCCCAGTCTTTCAAAGTCTTCTGAAATATGTCCCCAGTCTACAACTTGTATGGAAGTTTTCTGAAAAATGTCCCCAGTCTAGTGTATGAAAGTCTTCTGAAACGTGTCACCTGTCTATGAATGACTTCTGAAACATGTCCCCAGTCCACAATGTGTATGAAAGTCTTTTGAAACATGTCCCCAGTCCACAACTTGTATGGAAGTTTTCTGAAAAAGTCCCCAGTCTATAAAAGTCTTCTGAAACCTGTCACTAGTCTACGAAAGTCTTCTGAAACGTCACCAGTCTATGAATGTCTTTTGAAAGGTGTCCCCAGTCTATGAATGTCTTCTGAAACATGTCCGCAGCCTACAACATGTATGAAAGTCTTCTGAAACATGTCCCCAGTCTACAATGTGTATAAAAGTCTTCTGAAACGTGTTCCCAGTCTATGAAAGCCTTCTGAAACATGTCACCACCAGTCTATGAATGTCTTCTAAAACCTATCAGCAGTTTATAAGAATCTACTGAAACAAGCACCTAGTCTATAATTGTTTTCTGAAACATGTTCCCAGTATATGAATGGATTCTGAAATGTGTTCTCAGTCTATAAATGGCTTCTGAAAAATGTCCCCAGTTAATGGATGTACTCTAAAATGTGTCTACAATCAATGAATGTCTTCTGAAATGTGTCACCAGTCTCTGAATGTCCTCTGAAACATGTTTCCTGTGTTATGAAACATGTTCCCAGTCTATGAATGTCTTCTGAAATGTGTCCTAAGCTTATGCATGTCTTCTAAAACCTGTTCCCAACCCATGAATCTCAAGCATGCCCCCCATTCTCCACCAACTCCTATAGCAAGTTTGTATGCTCCGACAATTGTTTACAACATGGTCATAGTCCCTGATCATCTCCAGTTGCATTCTTACAGTCTCAGATAGCTTTCTGTAGTATTACATTCACTGAATATTATGAACGGCCAGGGGTCGCACTTGAAGCCCTCTATATCATGAATGTTGACCACCGCTGCTCAACAGCTTGGACCAAGATATACTGTAATTAGTGTGGCCCATACTATTTACTTTGTCTTCCCTATAAGGGATAGTTTCCAAATGTGGTAGCTTTCTGAAGCGCGATCCGCATGGATTACATTTATAGGTTATATACTTATATTGTCTTCTCACCACCTGTTTTAATCCCTAAAGCCCGCACCAATGTGTCACAACTGTGTGCATTGCACTTGAATGTGTTGAGTTCGGCGTGACAGAAGGGGTTCATTTTGCAAAGCATTTAGTCGGGTTCATGTCTATACTCTGATATGGTTGCATTTGCTGCTTAGAGGGGGCAGTTGGGAGGCAGCAAAACGTAGCTCAACTGCTTGTTTTTACAGTCCCCTCCCGCAACCATAAGTGTAAACTAAGCCTTAAAACAATATGGCTGCCCAAGAGTACATATATATTTACAAAATATAACTAAAAACTGAAGTTAAAATAGTCTGTAAGTTGAATGATGGAACTTTGGGCAGGTAAGTAAATTGCCACCGGCTCCTTGACGCGGGGCGAATGAATTGAAAAATAATTTCGGGAACAGAGCTGGGAAATAGCAGTTGCGATAATTCAGATGTCGGAAAGTGTCTACAAAGCCTCAATCACCTTTCTGATGATACGCCAGACACCTCGGAGAACGAGTGTAAGAGCCTTTGTGCGTCCGCATGGGATCCAGCTCCCAGGAGCAATACATTACTTCCTTTCATTGCGCTATCACACATCACTGGGGTCGGGAATTAGTTTCTGCCTCTGATATATTCAGAATGGAACCGTGACATTGCTACGTATTACATTTGTCACTTTATATAACCCTACCTGGCAGATAGAATTCCACATCTGCTTAACCATTTCCTGCCTAGAGCTTTATTCCTGTCAAAGAAAATGTTACAGACTGGAGCATGAGGCCCTTAAAGAGGGCGGCTTACAACTTGCTTTTGAAGTTAAGTCTGATTTCCAGCCTTTCCTTCGATCTTGAACAGTTGTACAGACTCCTCCCCTGTACTGAAATTATTTACTCTGATGTCAAGGCACACTGTGAGCCTCTCACAATGTGCATTAGAAGATGCAGCAAGGGAGATAGCACCCACCTCATTTCCTGTCTGGAGGACATCCAGTATCTTCTAGCCTTTTGCTCACTAGTCTGGCTGTCTTTGGTCCGTCCCATTCAGTAATTGGATTTCCGTTCTTTCAATCATGGAGACTCAACATCACATGTGGGCATTACCTAGGGGAGTGAAGTGATTCCAGGAGGAACATCATCTGTGGTTGGCCAATAAAAAGGAAATTGGACTTCGGACCAGAAGACCAGAAGTGGTACCATTTATGAGCTTTTTCCATAACAACTGCTATTATAGGGCAAACACAGGACTCTTAGAAAGAAGATCCCCACCATGCTTCAAGTGGACCAAAACGTATAAAATAAAAGTCTACCCCTCCATCTTGCCGACTTCCTTTACTAGTAGGATGCGCATTACTTGCCTGTCAACAGATTCTGTAGCAAATTTCAGCTGCAGCAGCACAGCACAAGGGTGCCGAAAAAACAAGATTTTGGGAGATTGGCTGGCTCTGCCTGTGCATCACCCTTTGTCACTTACATGGCAGCCTCCTATATGCCTGCAAGCCACTGCTTTACCATCCTATGGAAAGACATCCACCGCAGAATGCTTTTCAGAAGGGCATCTAGCACTGTCACATGTGTGAACAAGCCCTTGAAGTACCAGTTAGACATTTACTGCTTGATACAATTTTCCTAATATAATAGGACCAGACAACTAGTATTTTCTCAAGAGGTCTTTAACGGTACCCTGCACATTGCCCTCAAGACAGGGCTGCTTAGGGGTGTTTTCTTCAAGCCGTGTGCAAGATCATATCTTGGGTTCTTCAGCCAGAGAAGAAGAAAGCGTGGCTTGCGAAGTGCATCCCAATAGAGTTCAGGGGGTCAGGAGTAAGTGGGTCAGAGTTAATGGGTGAGTAGTAAGTGATGCAGAGTTAAGGGGTCTGTAGTAGGTGATGCAGAGTTCAGGGGGTCAAGAGTAAGTGATGCAGAGTTCAGCGGGCAGTATTCAGTGATGCAGAATTAAAGGGTCAATATAATCATCAGGGGTCAGGACTAAGTGGCACAAAGGTCAATAGTAAGTGGTGCAGAGTTCAGAGGTCAGGAATTAGTGATGTAGAGTTCAGGGGTCAGCAGTAGGTGGCGCAGAGGTCAGTAGTAAGTGGTGCAGAGTTAAAAAATCAGGAGTAAGTGGCATAGAGTTTAGGGGTCAGTAGTTAGCTCAATGTCAAGAGTAAGTGATGCAGAGTTCCCACTCAGCTCCTTCCCAAACGCTGATCATTGTATTTTGCTAAATCAGAGCAGGAGGCACAGTGAACCCAATTTCCTCCCCAAGAAGTGCTGAAATCGTTGTTGCAGCTGCAAGAAAGACACAAAATGGTGCAGCATTTCCACATATTGTGCAATTTGTGAGGGCACAGTGGGCCCGTGTGCACCGTACACATTGCACCCATGGTAGATAGGCCACCGGGCATGCTTTAAAGAGGAACTTCAGTCCCCTTAATCATGGATCCTCCCCCTCTACTGGCACCACCATTTTTGATCATCCAGAAGCAACACAGGGCTCTTCCTTCCTGGCCTTCTGCATTTGGAGTTCCACGGAACATCTGTGCATGCACCGTGTTTCGCACGCCCCCAACTTCATTGAATACGCCATCTTTGTAAATGTGAGCTGAAGATCTTTGCCAGGTTCAGAGGCCCTTAGAGCCTTTCAGAACATCTGCTTATGCATGCTTATGCAAAAACAGTTAAAAAATACATATATATATTTATATTATTATACATGATTATATATATATATACACACACACAGTATATATATATATATATATATATATATATATATATATATATATACACACATACACATACACATATATACTTTTTACACATTTTATTATGTTAGTCTTATTCCAAAATTGATTAAATTTATTATTTTCTTCTGAATTCTAAAACAATACCCCATAATGACAATGTGAAAGAAGTTTGTTTGAAATCTCTGCAAATTTAATAAAAATAAAAAAATAATATAATCCCATGTACATAAGTATTTACAGCCTTTGCTCAATACTTTGTTGAAGCTCCTTTGGCACCAATTACAATCTCAACTCTATTTGAGTATGATGCTACAAGCTTGGCACACCTATTTTTGGGCAATTTTTCCCATTCTTCTTTGCAGGACCTCTCAAGCTCTGTCAGGTTGGATGGGGAGCATCGGTGAACAGCCATTTTCAGATCTATCCAAAGATGTTGAATTGGGTTCAAGTCTGGGCTCTGGCTGGGCCACTCAGGGACATTCACAGAGTTGTCTCATAGCCACTCCTTTGTTATCTTGGCTGTGTGCTTAGGGTCGTTGTCCTGTTGGAAGTTGAGCCTTCACCCCAGTCTGAGTTCAGGAGCCCTCTGGAGCAGGTTTTCATCAAGGATGTCTCTATACATTGCTGAATTCATCTTTCCCTCGATCCTGACTAGTCTCCCAGTTCCTGCCGCTGAAAAATATTCCCACAGCGTGATGCTGCCACCACCATGTTTCACTGTAGGGATGGTTATGGCCAGGTGATGAGCAGTGCCTGGTTTCCTCCAGACATGACGCTTGCCATTCAGGCCAAAGAGTTTAAAGTGTTTGTTACCCTAAAAAAAAAAAATATATATATATATATATATATATATATATATATATATATATATATATCCTGTTCCCTTAAAGCATGTTATACAGCACAATGCTTGTGCTGTGTAATTTTCCCCCCTGCATCACCTGAAATACCTGTTTGATCCTGCCTGGTTCTGCCCTCCCCCCTGTAAACTGACCATGGTATATCATGGCTGCTGAGTCCTGACACCGTGGTCAGTTTACGTGCCTCCGTCATCCGCTATGTCTCCTCACAGCTCTCACTGCTTGTCTTCTCCCCCCTCCCCTGCCTGCCTGTCATCTCCAGACACTGCTCGCCCCCCCCCTCCTGCTGCTATAAAAAACGATATCATCTGTATACCATCCCATCTGTTATATAATGCTATGTGTCCCAGTGCCTGTGCTGTATGAAAAAAATGCCTATTTCTACCTCATCTTAGAGCGTCTCCCGGCGCTCACGTGACTCCTCGGCTCTCTGCTCCACTTTCCCCCTCCTCCCGGCTGACGTCAGAGGAAAATTAGCGGCTACACTGCAAGGAAAGGAGAGAGCATCCGAGTCTTAGTCCATAGGGTTCAATATTGGTTGAAGTTGGCCCATCCTTTGCAGCTATAACAGCTTCAACTCTTCTGGGAATATTTGATCATAATTCCAGCAGCGCATATGTGAGGTCAGGCACTGATGTTGAAGAGAAGGCCTGGCTCGCAGTCTCCGCTCAAATTCATCCCAAAGTTGTTCTATTGCGTTGAGGTCAGGGCTCTGTGCAGGCCAGTCAAGTTCCTTCACCCCAAACGCGCTCATCCATGTCTTTATGAACCTTGCTTTGTGCACTGGTCCAAATCATTTGGTGGAGGGGGGGTTATGGTGTGGGGTTGTTTTTCAGGGGTTGGGCTTGGCCCCTTAGTTCCAGTGAAGGGAACTCTTAAGTTGTCAGCATACCAAGACATTTTGCACAATTTCATGCTCCCAACTTTGTTGGAACAATTTGGGGATGGCCCCTCCTGTTCCAACATGACTGTGTCCCGATCGTCGGGAATCGAGTGTAGGATCTCCTAAGTGACAGGCAGGGTCAGATTGCAGGGTTCAGCATAGCTGAACATGCGATCTCTCCCTGTGTCACTCAGTCATCTCCCCCCACACACGTCAGTAAGCACCAGGCATACATTAACCCCGCCCTCTCCAATAAAAATTAACCCCTCCCCTGCCAGTGTCATTTTACAGTAACAGTGCATATGTATAGCACTGATTACTGTAGTAATGTCACTGGTACCCCCAAAAGTGTCAAAAATGTCAGTCAAGGGCCCGATCTGTCTGCCGCAATGTCGCAGTCCCGCAAAAAAAAAAATCGCAGATCGCCGCCATTACTCGTTAAAAAAAAAAACACCAAAAATGACAAAAGTCTTTCCCGTAGTTAGTAGACGCAATAACTTTTGCGCAAACCAGTCAAAATACGTTTATTGCAATTTTTTTTACCAAAAATAATGTAGCAGAAAACAAATTGGCCTAAAATGATACAAAATTTAGATTTTTACATTTTTTTGGGAGGGAATTTCATATTAAAAAAAATGTGAAAAATATTGTTATTTTTTCAAAAGAAAGCTCTATTTGTGGGGAAAAAAAGGACATACATTTAAGTTGGGTACAGCGTTGCACGACCGCGCAATTGTCCGTTAAAATAACGCAGCGCCGAATCGCGAAATATGGCCTAGTCAGGAATGGCGTAAAACCTTCCGGGCATAAAGCGGTTAAAAATACGCTCATTGAGAATTTTTTTGTCAAAGACATGTAGCTAAATACATTTTGGCCTAAATATATGACAAGAAATGAATATATTGGATATTTTTTAACTGTAAAAGTAGAAAATTATTGTTATTTTTTCAAAATTGGCGCTTTTTTTAATTAATATCGCTAAAAATAAAAATCGCACAGGTGATCAAATACCACCAAAAGAAAGCTCTGTTTGTGGGGAAAAAAAGGACGTAAATTTTGTTTGGGTATGGCGTTGCATGACCGCGCAATTTTCAGTTAAAGTCGCACAGTGCCGAATCGCAAAAAGTGGTCCAGACGTAAGACAGCAAAATCCTCCGGTGGTAAAGTGGTTAAAGTTTATGTGTGTGTAAAGGCAGGTGTCCCAATACTTTTGACAATATAGTGTATATATATATATAACTGGGTGCATACACTATTGTCTTTTGGCAATTGGCATAAAGGTCAAAGGATTGTGTCTAAATGTTTAACAGGATCCATAGATACTGTATAATGAGATCATATCCCCATGCAGCTGATTAAGTAATATATGTGTGGACAGATCCATAAATGAATACCTGGGGGTTCCTCATACTGTTATCACTAATAAAGATACTGCGGAGTAATCATGTTATACTTTAATCTGATAGACAGTAGGAGACTTTCCAGCTGTAGGGAATCATTCCAGCAATAATATACAATGTAATACTGCAGAGTGTTTTATCATGATATACAAAAATAGAAGTCGGATAATTCGTTTTAGTATAAAAACTATTAATAATTGAAGAATAAAAATGATTTGTTTGTCCACAGGGATCTGTATATTACAAAGAAGCTCTGCTAAAGCCCCGTACACACGTACCGATGGTCGGCATACAAATGTTCCTCTTTTCTCCCCGGGATGTCGGTGTCTGCTGAAAAGTGCAAAGACAGCACAAGGACAGCACAAGAATTTTGTCCGCCGACTGCAGAAGTGATGTCATGTAATGGTTAACTTTCCCTGTGTTTTCTATTTTCTGAGCATGCCCAGTCTTGCAAATCTGCGGTCTGTCGGCCGAATTGTGTACTGACAGGCGAACAATCGTCCGTTCTGGTGTCGGCATACAAATATTTTCATGTTTGCACGAAAGACTTTTGTCCGCGGATTGTGCGCAGACATCTGTCGGAGGCACCATACTAACACGCGTACAATCGGCAGATCCTTCGTCCACCGACGTTTGTATGCCGACGATCGGTACGTGTGTACGGGCCTTTATTCTCAGTGTGGTTTAAGAATCATGACAACCTTTGTGGATAAAGCATGTACTGTTTATTAGACTGTACAAGTCTAATACATATGGAAGAATGAAAGTTGCACTTCAACTAAAACACAGGGTGCATAGCCTACCTGATCAAGTCTTCAGTTTTTATGCATCGGTCCATCCCGTTGTCTTTGTTTATAATCTGGTGATCCTGGAACACATTCACTGGCAGTGGTGGAACGCACCTGCCGGTGATCCTGGAACCCATCTGCCAGTGATGTTTTAACCACTTTACCACCGGAGGATTTTGCTGTTTTACGTCCAGGCCACTTTTTGCGATTTGGCGCTGTGCGACTTTAACTAACAATTGCGCGGTCATGCGACGCCGTACCCAAACGAAATGTATGTCCTTTTTTTCCCACAAACAGAGCTTTCTTTTGGTGGTATTTGATCACCTGTGCGATTTTTACTTTTTGCGCTATAAACAAAAAAAGAGCGTTTATTTTGAAAAAATAAAATTTTTAACATTTTTAAAATGAAATTCCCCCCCCCCCCCAAAAAAAAATGTAAAAATCTAATTTTTTTAAAATTTTATGGCCAATTTGTTTTCTGCTACATATGTTTGGTAAAAAAAAATCACAATAAGCGTATTTTGATTGGTTTGCGCAAAAGTTATTGCGTTTACTAACTAAGGGAAAGATTTCTGTCATTTTTGGTGTTTTTTTTTTTTTTAACGAGTAAGGACTGCGACATTGCGGTGGACAGATCGGACCCTTGACTGACATTTTTGACACTTTTGGGGGTACCAGTGACATTTCTACAGTAATCAGTGCTATAAATATGCACTGTTACTGTAAAAATGACACTGGCAGGGAAGGGGTTAATTTTATTGGAGAGGGAGGGGTTAATGTATGCCTGGTGCTTACTAACGTGTGTAGGGGGAGGTGACTGTGACACAGGGACAGATCGCAGGTTCAGCTATGCTGAACCCTGCAATCTGTCACCCCTTGTCACTTAGGAGATCCGCTCGCTCTGTTTACACAAGCGGGCGGATCTCCAAACTAGATTCCCCGACGATCGGGGAAGAGCAGCGGCGATCACCGCCGCTCCTCCCCTGGCCCGACTCCCACTGTGACTGAAAACAGCGGGAGCGCGCCTCCGGCGGCGCGCGAGCGCCGCCTACAGGCGGAGGAGTCCAGCGACGTATTTCTACGTCGCTGGACGGAATCGAGCCACTTTGCCGCATTACAGTCCCAGTGACTGGTCGGCAAATGGTTAAAGTATTATCGGCAAAGCCGATTTATCGAGGGCCGATATGAACTTTCCCTGATATATCGGAAACGGCCCCGGAGGTTACCGATATTGCCGATATTTCGGGAAAGTGCTGTACCGGAGTGATGCCTGCAGCTAGAGGCATCACCCCGGTACCGGCGTCCATAGCCCACGGTTGGCTGTCTTGTAATGACAACCGATGCGGCTGAGAAACCGCTCGGCTGTAATTACAAGGAGCAGGAGGGGACGTCCCTCCTCTTCCGTGGCTCGCCCGGGTCTCCCGTCCCACCGAGAGACCCGGGCATCCTACCTGTACGGCCGCCGAAGAGAAGACCCGATCAAAGCCGCATTCGGCTCTGATCGGGTCTCCATGTAAAAAAACCGGAAGTGATGTCATGACATCACTTCCGGGTACTCAGCGGCAAATTAAAAAAAATGACAGCATTCAAAACAGCCAAACTTGGCGCTTCCGGATTTTTTTGAAATGTCCGAAAATATCGGAAGATACCGATATCCAAACTAAAAATTCCAAAGCGATGTAATGTGTTGTAGTGTATTCATATTGTATTTTTGGACAACAACTGTACTGATTAAACAAAAATCTTATGATGTGGTATCATGCAAAAAAAAATTTTCGTGCTTGGCCCATTGGAAAATTTTGCATGAATTGTCACAATCGGCTCTTGAAAAGATGTGGACTAACGCTCAGATTATTGTACGATCGATTTGAAAGCGGTATTTTTCGCACAATTTTCTGATTGTGCCCTAAGGAGTAGTTACTCTTTTGAAGGAGCCATGATAGCCATTTAGGCTTGACTTCAAACATGGCTTCCTCTCTTTATCCCTATTTATAGTATTACGTAGTTTACAGAAGGAATAGAACATTGTTTGTGCTTTCAACTCAGCTCCGGGGTGAGCCCACACTCCTCGCTCACATCGAAATTCAAAAAGAACACCAGGATCTTCAGAGTTTCATTGTAACTTTGTTGTACCAGGTAGTACACGGACCCCACCCAGCCTATGGGCTTAGTCCTAGAGAACATTATCCGGCTTACGACTGCCCGCCGCAGATATACTGGGGCAGGCAGCCGCTCCCAGGCAAATCGCCGTACATGTATGGCACTTGCTCTCCGGAGTCTAGGGGGCGAGCGTGCGCGCTCGTCAGCGGGGAAGCCAATGCATGTGTCAGACGGCTCCAATTGCCATCTATCACCCGCGATCGCTCCCCGTTGAGAGAGAAGGACGGTCGGCTGTTGTAAAAACAGCCGACCGTTCTTCTCCCTGGGATGGTCATAGAGCCCCTGTGATCCTTCTATATAGGATCACATGTCTCTATGGTAATTTCAGAAGCCACACCCCCCCCCCCACAGTTAGAATCACTCCCCTAGGCTCACATATAACCCCTTGATCACCCACAGGGTTAACCCCTTCCCTGCCAGTGTCATTATTACAGTAACAGTGCATATTTTTAGCACTGATTACTGCAGTAATGTCACTGGTCCCCCCCAAAAATGTCATAAATGTCAGCTGGGGGTCCGATCTGTCCGCCGCAATGTCGCAGTCCCGCAAAAAATCGCAGATCGCCGCAAATACTAGTAAAAAAAAAAACAAAAAACAATAAAAATTACATAAATCTTTCCCGTAGTTAGTAGACGCGATACCTTTTGCACAAACCAATCAAAATACGCTTATTGCGATTATTTTTTTTTACCACAAATATGTAGCAGAAAACAAATTGGCCTAAAATGTTAAAAAACATTTTGATTTCTAAATTTCTTTTTTGGGGAATGTCAAATAGCTGAATGTGAAAATTGTTGTTTTTTTTTTTTCAAAATTGTCGCTCTTTTTTTTTTTATAGCGCAAAAAATAAAAATCGCACAGGTGATCAAATACCACCAAAAGAAAGCTCTATTTGTAGGAAAAAAAAGAATGTAAATTTCGTTTGGGTACAGTGTTACATGACCGTGCAATTGTCCGTTAAAATAATGCAGTGCCGAATCGCAAAATATGGCCTGGTCATTAAGGGGGCAAATCCTTCCGATCTTAAAGTGGTTAAGATGCCCAAAATCCTTGTGCGACTATGTTCTTTTTGAATATTGATGTACCTAAGCTCTGTTTTGCTTTGAACAATTTTTTTTTTTCCATATACTAATAACATATATTATTTTTTCTTTTCCAGGGTGAAAGAGGCTTGGATGGGTTCCCTGGGAAGCCAGGCTCTGAAGGTAAAGAGGTAAGCAATGTGAACTTAAAGTCCAGTTGCATCTAAATCGAAAATATTTCAGGTTTAGCTGGTGACTGGTGGATTGAATTCTAGTGGAAATTTCTCTGCAGTATTTCTCTTCCCCTCCCATAAAGTAGCAGTGAAGGCCTCACGTCATTGGTTACCCTACATTATGGAGACTCGGACACACAGGCCACATCCTATAGGGATGTAAACCAGGCCAGGTCAGGCCACCAATATGCAGAGATGTATAGTAACTAAGTAGAACTACTTCACTACTGTACTTAAGTACCGAAAGGCGGTATCTGTACTTTCCTAGAGTAGAATTTTTTTCTCCTACTTCCACTTTTACTTCACTACATTTTTTCAATGATTTCAATACTTCTACTCCGATTTTTTTTTTTGTGCTGCATAGTTACTCGTTACAATTATAAAAATTACCACTGCCAGAACAGTAGATGGCAGGTTTCATGAAGCTCAAAACATGTATTATCAGCGCATACGAAAATAAATGCTACTGTATGTATAAATAAAAGCTGCATGTGAAATAATAAAAAACAATATGATGTTCAAACTTTTGACTTCTTTCTTTAATAAATACATAACACAGTACTTGTACTTTTACTTTCAGTACTTGAGTAGCAATTTTTTTATAAAAAACTACTGGTACTTTTACTTTCAGTACTTGAGTAGCAAAATTTAAAAAAAACTACTTGCAATACTTAAGTACAAAAAATATTGAATACTTTAGAACTTCTCAAGTCACTTTTTGATCGAGCACTTCCACTTCTACTCAAGTCACCTTTTGATCGAGCACTTCCACTTCTACTCAAGTCACTTTTTGATCGAGCACTTCCACTTCTACTCAAGTCACTTTTTGATCGAGCACTTGTACTTTTACTCAAGTATGGGTTTCGAGTAATTTATACAACTCTGCCAATATGTTTTGGATTTCAGAAGGAAAGTCGCCCAATCTTCGGTGAACATACTAAAATACAAATAGTGTTCCTGATTGAATTCAGTACTCCAGCTCTGAAAGTCCAGAATGCTCATCACTGAACCATTGTGCTCTCCATGTCCCAATCAATCTATCTGTAACAGAATATAATACATTTTCTTTTTCCTATCAGGGTTCTAAAGGCGGCATTGGTCTACCGGGTCTAAAAGGACTTAAAGGAGATCAGGTAAGTGTGAACATTGCCCTTCTAAATTTTTTCTTTTAAAGTGAACAAAAATAGAGGGGTCTGGGGTCAGTTTTATTTCAGTAATTTAAAGGTTATATGTTTTAAACTTTTTTTTTTTTTTTTTTTTAATTTTTAATTATTTAAATAAATAACTATTTAAAAAAAAAAAAAAGTATGTGTATGTAAAAAATTTAAATAAAATCTAAAATGGAGTAGGGGAGGTTTAGATCCTCTATCAAGTTTCTTTTGCTAAATAGGAAAGAAGCTATAGGGGTACCAAACCGATGGTCAAAGAGTCCAAAATGCTTTTTTATTAGATAATCAATGGATAATCAATGGAATAGGAGAGTCAATGGGGGTTGATTCACTATACAGGCGGTCCCCGGTTTATAAACATCTGACTTACAAACGACTCCTACTTACAAATGGAGGGAGACAACAGGAAGTGAGAGGAAATCTCCCCCTAGGAAGGGAAATTCACTCCTGTAAGAGTTATCCTGGGAAAAAAGGTGTCTCCACTGAAGATTTATCACCAATCCTTAGGCTCCGTTCACATGCAGGCGTTTTGGGGCATTTTTGGGGAGTTTTTCTGCTCTAGGATCAGCTCAAAAAACCCCCAACAAGACAAATCCTATTCATTTCAATGGCCCCTGTTCACATCTGAGCGTCTTGATGTTTTAACCACTTGCCGACCGCCGCACGACTAT
>NC_138772.1:538357107-538514607 GCF_965119305.1 Pelophylax lessonae | reverse complement strand
GTTCCCCCCCAAATCCATACCAAACCCTTATCCGAGCATGCAGCCCGGTAGGGCAGGAAGGGGGAGGGGACGAGTGAGCGGCCCCACCCCCCCTGGACCAAACCAGGCCAAATGCCCTCAACATGGGGGGTGTTGGTGCTTTGGGGCAGGGGGAGCTCTGCACCCCCCACCCCAAAGCACCTTGCCCCCATGTTGATGAAGACAAGGGCCTCTTCCCGACAACCCTGGCCGGTGGTTGTGGGGGTCTGCGGGTAGGGGGCTTATCGTATCTGGAAGCCCCCTTTAACAAGGGGGGGGCCCCAGATCCTGGACCCCCTCCCTATGTGAAAAGCAGCTGTAAAAACGCCCCCGTGTGGATGAGGCCTTAGTTTACAACGAATGAGCAGAAGATAACTTCTAATAGAATAGTAAAATGTAACGTAGATGCGGTACAACTAAACCGGTTGCATTCCATACCAATAGGACATGATGGCTTGGCGCATTCTCTTACCACAAACTCTATATTCACCCTTTCTGGGTCACTGCTCGGGTTCGGGTTCACTGACGGCATTTGACCCAACAAACCTGTGATAAGGACCTTTTGAGAATCTCATAAAAAGATAGATAAAGCTGCAAATTTCTGTGGAAGTTTCACGCTGTGCATAGATATCATGCCTGGTTTGATCTAACGCAAATCTGGAAATTTCCTATGGTGAGACACATATAAAGCATGAAGAAAACGTAACGTATGGTTTCCTGGAGACCACTGCACGCCTCCTTATGGCATATAAACCTGAGCAACCCAACCCCAGTGCATTTTAAGCACTTGCCAGCCGCCCGCCGCAGATATACTGTGGCAGGCTGGCTAGGCTACACGAACCGCCGTACTTTTACGGCGGTTTGCGGGAGCGCTCCTGGGGGCGCGCCGCCCTCCCCCATCAGGCAGCGGGAAAGCTGATCCACGGGGCCGGCAGCAGTGATTGCCGCCGGGCACCCACGATCGCTCCCCGCTGAGAGAGGAAGACGGTCAACTGTTGTAAATACAGCAGACCGTTGTTCTCTCTAGAATGAACACAGAGCGCATGTGATCCCTCTATATAGGATCACAGGTCTCTATGTTGATTCCACAAGTCCCTCCCCCTCACAGTTAGAAAACACTCCCCTAGGCTCACACCCCTGAGTTAACCCCTTCTCTGCCAGTGTCATTATTACAGTAACAGTGCATATTTTTTAGCACTGATTACTGTAGTAATGTCACTGGTCCCCCCCCCCCCCAAAAAGTGTTAAAAATGTCAGTTAGGGGTCGGATCTGTCTGCTGCAATGTCGTAGGCGCGCTAAAAAATCGTTGATCGCTGTTATTACTAGTAAACAAAAAATAAATAAATAAAAAATGACATAAATCTTTCCCCTAGTTTGTAGATGCGATAACTTTTGCGCAAACCAATCAATATACGCCTATTGGGATTTTTGTTTACTAAAAATATGTAGCAGAATACAAATTGGTAGTAAATGACGAAAAAATTAGATTTTTATTTTTTTTATATTGGGAATGTTATATAGCAGAAGGTGAAAAATAGAGCAAAAAATTAAAACGGCAGAGGTGATCAAATACCACCAAAAGAAAGCTCTTTTTGTGGGAAAAAAGACATGAATTATATTTGGGTACAGCGTCGCACGACCGCGCAATTGTCAGTCAAAGTAATGCAGTGCCGAATCGCAAAAAAATGGCCTGGTCATTAAGGGGGAAAATCTTCCAGTCCAGAAGTGGTTAAAAATATTTCTTAACCACTTAAGCCCCGGAAGATTTTACCCCCATTCCGACCAGGGGGTATTTTGCGATTCGGCACTGCGTGACTTTAACGGACAATTGCACGGTCGTGCGACGCTGTACCTAAACGAATTTGGCGTCCTTTTTTTCCCACAAACAGAGCTTTCTTTTGGTGGTATTTGATCACCTGTGCGATTTTTTGATCACGCGCTATAAACAAAAAAAGAGCGTCAATTTTGCAAAAATAGCAATATTTTTCACATTTTTTTATATGAAATTCCCCAAAAAAAAAAATTTAAAAATCAAAATTTTTTTACTTTTTTGGCCAATTTGTTTTATGCTACATATGTTTGGTAAAAAAAATCGCAAAAAGCGTATTTTGATTGGTTTGCGCAAAAGTTATCGCGTTTACTAACAAAGGGAAAGATTTCTGTCATTTTTGTTGTTTTTTTTTTTAACGTGTAATGGCGGCGATCTGCGATTTTTTTTGCGGTACTGCGACATTGGGGCGGACAGATCGGACCCTTGACTGACATTTTTGACACTTTTGGGGTTACCAGTGACATTTCTACAGTAATCAGTTCTATATATATGCACTGTTACTGTAAAAATACACTGGTAGTGAAGGGGTTAACTTTATTTGGGAGGGAGGGGCTGTGTGTATCCCTAGGGGCGTGCTTTCTACTGTGATTGGCTGGGGCTTGAGCTGTATGGACACTGATCAACGGATCTACATACTAGATCCGAGTGATCAGTATCCTAACAGCAAGGAGAATGACAGGTGGCTTGTTTACACAAGCTGCCTGACATTCTCCCTCTCCCCCGCCGATCGCCGAGTGACCGGCGGACATCGGGTCCGCCGGTCACACGCGCGGGGGGGTCCGTGACCACGCGGGAGCGGGAGCGCGCCTCCGGGGGCGCGCGCTCGCTCCCTAGACCCTCACAAGCTAGTGACGTAGCCCTACGTCACTTTGCCTGTGAGGGGCTGACTGCCGACGTAGATCGGCGTTAGGCAGTCGGCAAGTGGTTAAAGCTGAACTTTCCTGATAACAACTTAATTAAAAATAATGTTCTTTAGTAAGGAACATACATTCCACATGGATAATTATACTACCAAACTTAGTGTGTGCTGTATATTTCCTCCAGCATTTCTCCTGTTTCTTCTTGCTGGAGGCTACCCTTTTTCTGAAGCCCAGAGCCCCTGAACAGCAGTAAATCATAAAGCAGAGTTAACCCATCGATTTAATGGTTTCAAAAAACAGTTAAATTTCTGGAATGCTGGGATTGCTAACTGTCACATTTGCTTGTGTTCTCAACCAAACTGTCAAACCATCAAATGGCTGGTATCATAACTGATCACATATGTAGCACCATGGCAGTTACAGATCAAACAAAAGCAGCTTCCTTGGCTGTAAAGGATAGGAGGGTTGAATTTCTTTTTAAAGAGTAACTCCACTTTTCTTGGGGAAAAAAAAAAATTCCCTCTGGGTAATCTATGCACATTGCAAGGATTTTAGCAAACTTTTTTTTTGCAGATTCCTATCTTTTGTTATTCTAAAAAAATCACTGCTTGTTCGTCTGTGCCTATGTGCTAAGTGGGTCTAATAGGAGTGGTTTCATAGTTGCCAAACAACTGCTGCACCTGCAGGGATCTAATGAGGAAAATTGCAGGGTCTGCATTCCTTTAGACGTGTTCCTATTGGGAGTATCTCACCAAAAATGACATTTGTGTTGCAGGGGATGCCAGAAATCTGACTTGTATCTTAGTGCAGACTTCTGGGAAAATTGGTGAGCCAATCACACAAGCAGGAAATTATGTTTCTGGGGGTGTGGTCAGTATACAATCTGTGTACAGAACAGCTCCAGGCGGCCATATTGCATTTTACAGCAAATTACAGAGCTGCAGATTGAAAAGGAAAGGTCATTTTTAACCACTTAAGCCCCGGAAGATTTTACCCCCTTCCTGACCAGGGGGTTTTTTGCGATTTTTTACTGCGTGACTTTAACGGACAATTTGCGCGGTCGTGCGACGCTGTACCTAAACGAATTTCACGTCCTTTTTTTCCCACAAACAGAGCTTTCTTGTGGTGGTATTTGATCACCTGTGCGATTTTTTGATCATGCGCTATAAACAAAAAAAGAGCGTCAATTTTGCAAAAATAACATTATTTTTCACATTTTTTATATGAAATTCCCCCCAAAAAAATTTAAAAATCAAAATTTTTTAACATTTTCGGCCAATTTGTTTTCTGCTTCATATGTTTGGTAAAAAAAAAACGCAAAAAGCGTATTTTGATTGGTTTGCGCAAAAGTTATCATGTTTACTAACAAAGGGAAAGATTTTTGTCATTTTTGGTGTTTTTTTTTTTAACGAGTAATGGCGGCGATCTGCGATTTTTTCTTTTGCGGTACTGCGACATTGCGGCGGACAGATCGGACCCTTGACTGACATTTTTGACACTTTTGGGGGTACCAGTGACATTACTGCAGTAATCAGTGCTATACATATGCACTGTTACTGTAAAAATGACACTGGCAGGGAAGGGGTTAACTGTATTAGACAGGGAGGGGTTAAGTGTGTCCTAGGGGCGTGATTCTTACTGTGATGGGACATGGCTACTAGTGTAAAAACAAAGATCAACGGTTCTACATAGTAGAACCGTCTGATCTCCATTTTTACACAGGGAGAATGACAGGCGGCTTGTTTACATAAGCCGCTCCGCCTTTCTCCCGCTCTACTGACGATCGTAGTGTGACCGGCGGACATCGGGTCACACGCCCGCACTCCTCCGTGAATGAGCCGCGGCGGGCGGGCGCTCGCCCGCTATTGGCTCAAAACCCGGTGACAGGCGAGCGACGTAGATCTATGTCACTCTGCCTGGCCGGGGCTGACCGCCGCAGTAAATATACTGTGTGCAGTCGGCAACCGGTTAATAACTTTCAATTACAATATGATTTTTTTCGCTATGCTATATTATTTTTTTATTGGTGTTTTTTTTTTTTCCCCCACAAAAGTGGAGTCACCCTTTAAGGCTGTCATCAGTTCAGCATTCAAAGTTCCACTTTAAGCAGCGGTATGGCATTACTAAGTCCATACCACCGCTTTAAATGGACCTTTAGATGAATAATACCGAACTCCTAATGTACTGTATCCTCCAATCAGCTCCATTTCCATTGTTTAAAAGAATGGGTAGTGTCGCGCTCAAACATAGAGTGCTTGTGCAGATATTTAAACCTTAATTCAAAAATTAAAAATACATGATAGGTGACAATCTAAAAAATCAATCAATCTGTGCTCAATATTGTAAAGTGCAAACAGTCCATATGCAGCATCAAACAGTCCACATCTCTTTGGTGTCACACAAATTAGCAGAGATTTGATGTTAGTGCAGATTAACCTTCACCTCCACACTTCACCCAGTGATCTAGTAAGGTACTCCTTACCGGAAATATATGACCCCTTAATTATAGGGGGTCACATAGGCAATATCTCCACTCAGTACACACGATCCTCAGCTCCTCTGTTACACAGTGGGTAATCCAGCATCAAGCCCTTATAGTGTAGCTCGGATCAGGTGGCAAACATGGGTGGGACAAAAAGGAGACTCTCATGGTGCAGTACATCTAAACATATCGCTTTATTTAAAAAGTATTGCACTTACTCGAATCACCATAAAACAATCGCCTTTCTCATAAAAACATCCAGCAAGGGTTGTGAGCACTGCCGATCGCACAGCGCTCCTCTAACCCGGAAATGGCTACGGTCTCACGTTTCCCTTTCCATTTCCATTGTCCACTGTCACAGTACTGACATGGCATGCACAAATTAGGGTTACATGATAATAAACGTATTACCTGTTACAGACTCCAGTCTCCATTCACAAATCACATTAAGATCTTTATTTTATAGGGTCATTTTCAAATCTCATTGGACTAAGCTGAAAATAAATTGTGGCTTTTTTAACAAAAGGAATCCTTATCTCAGTGTGTTAGCGCTGCAAATTGAGTTTTATGTGTTTATTATATAAAGATTTTAGATTCTGTTTCATTTTCAGTCTATTTTATTTTTCTTGTGTTATCCGGGTACAGTTACATAACACCAACTTTCTCCATTGATTGGTTTTGTTTGTGTTTCTGCAGTTGTTCAGTATACTGTTTATTATATAATATTCCTTTTATGTCTTCACAGGGCGCTCCTGGGCCACGGGGACCTCAGGGGCCTCTGGGACCACCTGGACCAACTGTAAGTGAATAATAAAAAGCGTTTTAATCAATTTATAATCAAAGCTTTATTTCTCTGCACAAAATAAAACCGGGTCTATAAAGCAAAAATAAAGCTGTATTTCCAAATTTCCAAGCTACAATTATTAATTCATCTCTCATAGTTTAGAAGCAGATTATGACAGTGCTATTTCTTTTCTTTTTTTTTTCATTTAAACTGATATATAAATATATATATATATATATATATATATATATATTTTTTTTTTTTTTTTTTTTTTCTTCTTCTTCTTTTTTTTTTGTAATATTAGATACATCCACACACATATATATATATATTTATTTTTTCTTTTTTTCTAGTTATGTATCAATTAATACTGTAATATTAGATACATCCACATGTATTTATTTATGTTGATTAGGAAGGGTGAGTTGTGATATTCAAAAAGGAGCTCTGCTCTTCTTCAATGTCCCTACCTGGGTCTCAGCTCTCCTTGAGTGTCCCCATCTCGTTATTGAGTCTCCATTTTTTTTGTTAAAGTCCCCAATGGACTTCTGTATCTCTGCTGAACTACACAGTCCTAATTCCATTATATAGATCTTTAAATTACTTGAAGGATCACCAGGAGGAGGAAAGAGGTCCAGATTCCTCTTCATGGATCTTTATATCACTAGCAGGGGCAGACTGGCAACTTTCAGCCTAGGGGGCAAGTACAAACCAGAGGCCCATGGTGCAGCGACTCGGCCCCCCTCCCACTCTCCCTCCCCCCCTTCTCACTCTCCCAATCCTCCTCCTGACCCCCATTCCAAGTTGAAGCCCTGCTCCAGATACTCTCTACTTACTGTCTGAATCCAGGTTTCTGACCCGGCCAGCAGGGGGAGGTTGGGGGGAGCTGGCCAGGGTAGATGAGTCTCTAGTGGGGCATGGAACCAGCCACTGCTTAGACACAGTTTACACCATCCATGCTGGGGGGGGGAGGGATGCCTGCACTTTGTCCTTGTCTTCAACCCCCACTCAGTAGGTCAGCGGTGGGGACTTTTAATTCTCTTCACCAGGAATCCTTTAGGCATGTCTGTAGAATAAGCAGTGCAGCCTTTTTACGGGGCATCAGAGTGGCCCAAGGGGAAATTGCCCCCCTGCCCCCTGGCCCAGTCCTCCCCTGATCACTAGAGTGGTCAATAGCAGGAGGAAGGAGGTCCAGATTCCTCTTCATGGATCTTTATATCACTAGAGTGGTCAATAGCAGGAGGAAGAAGGTCCTGATTCCTCTATATTGATCTTTAGTTATCACTAGTAGGATCAGCAGCAGGAGGAAGGAGGTCCTGATTCCATTATATGGATCTTTATATGACTAGAGGGATCACCAGGAAGAAGAAGGAGGTCCTAAATCGTTCATATAGGTCTTTATATCACTAGAGTGGTCAATAGCAAGAGGAAGGAGGTCCTGATTCCTCAATATAGATCTTTATATCACTAAAAGGACCACTAGCAGGAGGAAGGAGGTCCTGATTTCTCTATATAGATCTTTAGTTATCACTAGAGGGACCACCAGCAGGAGAAAGGAGGTCCTGATTCCATTATATACAGTAGATCTTTATATCACTAGAGGGATCACCAGGAGGAAGAAGGAGGTCCTGATTCATCAATATTAATCTTTATTTCGCTAGAGGGATCACCAGCAGGAGGAAAGAGGCCCTGATTCCTCTATATAGATATTTAGTTATTACTAGAGGAATCACCATGAGAAGGAAGGAGGTCCTGATCCCTCTGAATAGATCTTTACATTACTAGAGGGATCACCAGGAGGAGGAAGAAGGTCCTGATTCATCTATATAGAGCTTTATATAACTAGAGGGATCATCAGCAGGAGAAAAGAGGATTCCTCTGTATAAATCTTTAGTTATCACTAGAGGGATCACCAGGAGGAGGAAGGGAGTCCTGATTCCTCTATATAGATCTTTATATCACTAGAGGGATCACCAGGAGGAAGACATTGGTCTTGATTCCTCTATATAGATTTTTAAATTACTAGAGGGACTGCAATTAGGTCCTAATTCCTCAATATATATCTCTAGATCACCAGAGGGATCACCATGAGGAAGAAGGAGGTCCTGATTTCTAGATCTTTATATCACTAGAGGGGTCACCAGCAGGAGGAACAAGGTCCTGATTCCTCCACATAGATTTTTAGTTAGACCTCATTTAGAATAATGTGTCCAGTTCTTGAGATCTAATTTACAAACAGATATTGATAAAATCTATAAACGGGCAAAAAGAATGGTGAAAGGTCTGGGGGATAAAACATCAGAAGAGACTACAGGAACCTAAAATGTACAGTCTGGAGGAAAGAAGTAAAAGGGGAGATATAACTGAAACCTTTAGATACAAGAGAGGTGTGAATGAGGTTCAGGACGGCCATATTTCCAGTATAAAGCTAAGGTCAAGAACAAGGGGACACAGGGCTGCTGTTAGAAATCGCGGGGCCCCGTACAAACTACCTGGCAGGGCCCCCCCAAGAGAATATTAAAGATATATTTAGCTAAAATTACAACAAAATCACTATTATCAGACACAAATATAACATAACTCACATAATTCCTGCTAAATCTAAAAAAAAAAAAAACTATGTTAAATAAAAAAGAAGATGAGATGAGAAAAATATACAGGCTGGGCAGTTGGAGCTCAGTGATCAGAGAGACAGAGAGAGAGAAACAAAGTTACATATAAACTCCTGAGCAGAAATAAGTGCTGGGAGGGGGGCCCACAAGGGAGGGGGATTAGTGAGGGACAACGGTCTGTTTCTCAACAGATAAAAGCTGATAGCAGGGAGAAGGACAGAGATCAGATTCAGGTGCTGAAGGAAGATTTCTGTATTTCTTGTCCATCACTAATCCCCCTCTCTGTGTGGGCCCCCCTGTGTGCTCGGGCCCCCTACAAGAGGGCTGGTGGTCCCCCCCTATCAGCGGCCCTGCGGGGACACGACCTCATTCTAGCGATAGAAAAGTTCAAAACTAACCTTAGAAAATATTATTTTACTAAAAAATTTGTTAATTCTTGGAATAGACTTCCAGAAGAGGCAGTGAGTCAGTCAACAGTAGGTGGATTTAAATATGCTTGGGACAAACATAGATGTACACGCAGACAAAAAAGATGAAAAATGAAAAAAATAAATAAAATAAAAAAGAGGCAGCCTTAATATACCTCTTGGTCGCTTTTGCCATCACTGTTCTATGTTTCTGTGATTCTATAGGTATCATATTTTCAGTAAATGGAAACCATGATATCTGAAAAACATTTGAAAATGTCCCTAATACTGTAAATGAACTCTCTCCCTATAGGGACCAGAAGGCTCCAAGGGCAGTGCCGGACTTCCAGGACTTGAAGGACAGCGTGTAAGCTCAAAATCTCTTTTTTTATATTCATTGTGGCCATCTTTTTTTTTTTTTTTCTAGTGTTTTTACTGTGTGATATTTGGCTTGGTTGGGTTCCTCGGAAATGCTTTACTTATCATCTGGCAAGAAACTCCATCCAAAAATAATGCAACGTCTTTATCTCATGAACAGATGGACCCATAAAGTAATGAGCACAAATGGCATTTATAGGCACATTTTTTTATTTTATTATTTTTATTGTAATTCAAAAACATACATAATAATAAAATACAAATTACATTTATAGTTTTTTTTTTAAAGCTGTACCATTTTTATTTTATTTATTTATTTTTTTAATGTATAAAATACAAATACATGTAGCTCACCATTAATTAATTTTTTATTAACCACTTAAGCCCCGGAGGATTTGGCTGCTAAACGACCAGGGGGTATTTTGCGATTCGGCACTGCATGACTTTAACGGACAATTGCGCGGTCGTGCGACGCTGTACCTAAACGAATTTGACGTCCTTTTTTTTCCCACAAACAGAGCTTTCTTTTGGTGGTATTTGATCACCTGTGCGCTTTTTACTTTTTGCGCTATAAACAAAAAAAGAGCGTAAATTTTGCAAAAATAACAATATTTTTCACATTTTTTTATATGAAATTCCTCCAAAAAAAATGTAAAAATCAAAATTTTTTAACATTTTCGGCCAATTTGTTTTATCCTACATATGTTTGGTAAAAAAAATCGCAAAAAGCGTATTTTGATTGGTTTGCGCAAAAGTTATCGCGTTTACTAACAAAGGGAAAGATTTTTGTCATTTTTGTTGTTTTTTTTTTTAACGCATAATGGCGGCGATCTGTGATTTTTTTTGCGGTACTGCGACATTGCGGCGGACAGATCGGTCCCTTGACTGACATTTTTGACACTTTTGGGGTTACCAGTGACATTTCTACAGTAATCAGTGCTATACATATGCACTGTTACTGTAAAAATACACTGGCAGTGAAGGGGTTAACTTTTTTTTTAAAGGGCGGGGCTATGTGTGTCCCTAGGGGCGTGCTTTCTACTGTGATTGGCTGTGGCTTGAGCTGTAAGGACACTGATCAACGGATCTACATAGTAGATCCGTCTGATCAGTGTGTTTACACAAGCCGCCTGACTTTCTCCCTCTCCCCCGACGATCGCCGAGTGACCGGCGGACATCGGGTCCGCCGGTCACACGCGCGGGGGGGTCCGTGACCGCGCGGGAGCGCGCCTCCACGGGCGCGCGCTCGCTCCCCAGACCCTCCCAGGCTAGTGACGTTAATTAACGTCACTCTGCCTGGCCGGGGCTGACCGCCGCAGTAAATCTACTTGCGGCGGTCGGCAAGCGGTTAAAGCTGAGCCCCAGGTCTAACTTGTATAATTACATTGGTCCAGCTTGGCACAATGTATCTAGGAATATCTCATCATACCTGCGGGACCACTGGCTAAGCTGACAATACATTTAGTAGTCAGCGCTACTACAGTGATCACCGCCATCTTTCAGGTCCTGCACTTCGTACAATTGGAGAATGTCTTGTATTATGAAACAAAATATAAGGCTTTTTTGTGAAGGGTGGCTGGGCTGAGTAAGTGACCCCCCTGTAGTCCAGATCATGCTATAGGATGATACTGCTTTTATTTATTTCAGGTACTTATATAGCACTGTCAATTTACGCAGCGCTTTACATAAACATTGTACATTCACATCAGTCCCTGACCTCACGGAGCTTACAATCTAAGGTCCCTAACTCACATACATACACAGTAGGGACAATTTTTTTTATACAGGATCTAATTAACCTACCAGCATGTCTTTGGAGTGTAGGAGGAAACCGGAGTACCTGGAGGAAACCCACGCAGGCACAGGGAGAACATGCAAACTCCAGGCAGACGGACTTAGTAAGCGTTGTCACCCTATCACAGGAAGTATATGATAAAGTTCTTGCTTGCAAAACCAACAGGTATAATTACAGGAACCAAAATCCTCCAGAAAGAAAGAAAAGAAAACTGTTAAAAAGAACTTAGACTTAATGCAAGTGCCTAGGGCAATTTTTTAATTTTTTGCACACATGTTAAAACCTACCTTTCGACAGACGCAGCCTCATCTCCATGAGCTGAGTGGGTTTATGCTCCTCCCATCAGGAGTAGTCTAGGCAGTAAAATTTGAATACACACGCCCAGGGGGCTGTCCCTCTAGGCATAAACCCCCACTGCACTATTCAGCACATCCGTTTGTTTCTGCCTAGAGAAGGAGTAGGATCTAGGTGTAGGGTGCTGGGAAACTTCTCTTTACTCGCTTACTAGCTAGTGTTCAGGGAAGAATTTCCTGGCGATCTACAAGCAATGATGCTGGCTGGGGCTTCATACTGGATAATCTAGATCGTTATAGTCCCCCCAGTCTGGCCTACGAACGTGAGCAGGTTAAAGTTCCGACCTACGCCTAGTCACGACAGTGCCCCCTGGTCCGGAGGGGGGACGAGCCTGCGAGCGGATGACTGGCCGGGATGCATTGACCTGGAATGCCCTGAGTCACAGAGTGCCCATCGGCTAGCAGCATCCCCGCTTCAGGTAGGAGGCAGTCTGCCCGGAGCGGAGCCCACCCGGTCCATGGTATGGTGAGTAACTGTGTCCCCCTTTGCCCCTGCTGGCCTTCGGGGGATGTGGGCCCTCCCCTGGGAAAAATGGGACTTGTGCCTCCCAAGAGATCCCCCTGGCCTGCCCGGTACCTGGTCTGTGTGTCCTTCCCTCTCCCTGTCCTTGCGGGTGTGCTCTGGCGCTATGGGGGGGAGGATGACATGGTACCTTGGGCTTGCTGGTTCCTGTTGTGGTTCCTGAGGCCTTCATGTGTCGGTCCCTAGCCACATGGTGCGCTGTGGGCGCCGCCATCTTAGATGTGGGCAATGAGATTTTTTCCCCAAAGACTTGTATGGGGCAGCCATTTTCCCTGCAGTTTCCTATTGCTTTCTTTGGGCGTCCATCTTTGTGTAGCCCTGGTGCTATACTCGGCAGTGTTTCTCTAGCAGGCGACATCACTTCCTGTGTGGTCATTTCCTGCTGCTGTGCAGAGGTCCCTTCCTGCCTTTCTCCATGTTGTGATAGATTCAGGAGGAAATGTGTATGAGGTGGTAATGTATTGGGAGTCTCTGCGGGCATATCCTTGCACTTTCTGCTATCAGTTTGATTTAAAGGGGTTCCCTGCAGACCACTGCGATCGATGGTAGACACCACGTTCGGCGCTCTTAAAGCGACAGTACTCAGTTTTTGTGATTTGCACTATGGAGTCCGAAACTGGAATCTGTGCGACTCCCGGACAGTCCAGATTGCAGTCGCTGGCCACGATTTTAGCTGCTCTGGAAAGCCTGGTGACTAAAGTTGATTTAGTCATGAAAAAGGTTGATAGCTGAAAACGGCCATTGCCTTCTCCTTCTATGGAGGTGTCCTCTGATTCAGAGGCTGATGGGGTTGCCCCGGACACCCCCCTACCTGAGGGGTCGCTGTCCTTGCAGTCAGAAGGTGAAGATGACCTGTCTTGTTCAGCTGCAGCGCGTGGAAGCCCTGATTATTTCAGTGCGGGAAACTTTAAAATTGGCTGATGAGCCCACGCCGACAGGGACAAGGTTGGCTTTTGGCTCCCAAAAGTCTCATAAATCTGGCAAGGTTTTCCCTTGTCCAGACACCTTATTACACGATATTGTGAATGAGCAGTGGCGGCATGTCAAGCATGTGTTAGTGGTGCAACCGTTGGACGATGCCACCTAGGGTGAATTATCCAGTTTCCAGATTGAACAAAACTACCCTGGTGGCTGTTGAGGATTTCCCAGTTTTTACGGATCCAGTGGACAGGCGGGTGGAATCCCTTTCCCGCCATCTTCACGTGCTGGCGGGTTCCATTTTAAAACCAGTTTTTGTGTCTGTGTTGGTTTCACAGACGGTGACGGCGTGGATTAGGGGGTTGCGGGAGTCTTTGGACCCCGAGACTGTTTCTCCGGATCAGCTTGAACTGTTGGACCAGGTGATCCAGGCTCTGGTGTTCCTGTGCGATGCGTCTATGGATGTGGCTCCCCTGGTGGCCAGGGTCTCGGCCTTGAGCATTGTTTTAAGACACGTGATCTGGTTGAAGAACTGGTCGGCTGACCAAGCTTCTAAAAAGGCCTTAATTGATCTCCCCTTTCTGGGAGACAAGTTATTTGGTGACTCATTGGATGAGTTGATCAAGGGACTGACTGGCTCCTCAAGCTCCCAAGGGTAGGACACCCCGTCCTAAGCGGGGTCCCTCCTTTTCTGCTCACAAACTTTTTTTTCTTGCCTTCGGGGCGCAAGAAAAAGGTAATTCGTTCAGAACTTCTGGAGGTGCTAAAAAGCGCTGGGACAAGACCAAGGCTGGTCAGTCTGGTGCAGCAGATAAGTCCTCATCAGCATGAAGGGGCACCCTCATCCGGCTCAGGGGTGGATGGATATCTGTGCTTTTTTCAGGAACCCTGGACTTCCTTCATTCAGGACGATTGGGTTTGCAAACTGGTTTGTTATGGGTACAAGATCTAATTCCGTTCCCGGCCAGGGGACAGGTTCTTTCAGTCAAATCTTCACCTGTCTCCGGAGCGTTTGAAGGATCTGCGGAAGGCTGTGCGAGATCTCCTGGCTCAAGGAGTGATCCCGACAGGAACGCTCTCGAGGTTTCTATTCAAACCTTTTCACTGTGCCCAGAAAGCAGGGCAAAGTGCGTCCAATCCTGGACCTCAAGGCTCTCAACTGCTTTGTTTGGGTGCAGAAGTTTTGAATAGAGTCCATTCGGTCAGTGGTGGCACCATTGAATCAAGGGGATTTTCTAGCCTCCATTGAACTCAAAGATGCGTATTCCCACGTCCCCATATTCGAGGGACATCAGCGATTCCTCCTCTTTGCGGTGGCAGAGGAGCACTTTCAATTTGTGGTGTTACCCTTTGGTCTCGCCTCGGCTCCCAGAGTTTTTACTAAGGTACTAGCTGGCCTTGTTGCATTGACGAGGTATCCCCATTGTTGAGTATCCCCATTGTGGGGTGTCTGGATGGTCTCCTGTTGCAAGCAGTTTCCCATTTGCATCTGCTGGACAACGTCTCCATCACCATTTGGACCCTTCAGGAATTCGGGTGGACGATCAATGTCGCCAAATCTGCCCTGACTCCGTCTGTGCAGGTCACCTATCTGGGGCTGATCCTTGACTTTGCTCTGGCGAGGGTCTTCCTGCCCTTGGACAAGCTTCAGAAGTTGCAAGGGGCGGTCAGTTTGCTGATGGAGGCCGATCAGTCCTCCTTGCGGGCTTGCATGAGGGCCCTGGATCTGATGGTCTCGACCTTCAAAGAGATCCTGTTTGCCCAGTCTCACGCGAGACAGCTGCAGAAAGAGATTCTGTCAAAATTGAAACAAAGATCCTTGGTCTTTGGACCAGAAGATTTGGTTGAGCGATCTCACAAAGTCTGCTCTCTCTTGGTGGCTCCAATTCCCTGTACTATTACAAGGCAAGTCCTTCCTGCCAGTGTTTTGGATGGTGGTCACCACGGATGCCAGCCTGTCAGGCTGGGGTGGAGTGCTGGGAAAGCTCTGTGCCCAGGGAACTTGGACGACAGAGGAGTCTTCCTTGCTGATTAATATCCTGGAGCTGAGGGCGATCAAGCTCTGCCAACTTCACTGGACAAGTCGGCTGAACCGCACCCTGGTTTGGGTCCAGACGGACAATGCCATAGCCATGGCTTACATCAATCTTTAAGGGGGCACCAGGAGTGCCCTGGCAACAAAGAAGGTGGCTGAAATTCTGGTTTGGGGGGAACACAATTTTCCGGCTCTTTCCGCGGTCCACATCCCCGGTGTGGAGAATTGGCAAGCGGATTACCTGAGTCGTCAGGTCAAGCCCTGATAAAGGGGGCTCTTGAACTCTTGAAATGCGTTGGCTTTTTTGGATTGTCCCCCTAACTTTTAATGGAATAAAGTTGTATCTGGAACTCTTAGCAGCAGAGGAGGACAGACCCAGGGGGCAGGGGGGCAATTGCCCCCCATACCGCTCAGATGCCTTGTAAAAAGGCTGCACCGCTTCTGTCACAGACATGCCTAAAGGACTCCTGGTGAAGAGAAGTAAAAAGGTCCCACAGCTGACCTACTGAGTGCAGGATGAAGACAAGGACAGCATGGATGGTGTAAACTGTGTCTGAGCAGAGGTCGGTTCTATGCCCCACTGGAGACACTCCTCCCCTGGTGACCCTCCGACCAAGCTGTCCCAGCTCCCCTCAACTTCCCCCTGGTAGCCAGGTCGGGAACCATTAGTCGGCCAGTGAGTAGAGAGTACCTAGCGCAAAGCTTCAGCCTGGAATGGGGGTCAGGAGGAGGCCAGGAAGAGGGAGATTGGGAGGGGGGCGAGTCGCTGCACCATGGGCCTCTGGTTTGTACTTGCCCCCTGGGCCGAAGGTGGCCAGTCAGCCCCTGCTTAGCAGTGGTGTGGCGCTTCAATTTTAATTCTTATTTTCACTTGGACCAGAGTCCTTCTTTTAACTGTATTGAGAAAAGCTGCAAACATAACGTCCTATGGCACCTGTAATACAGCTAAAGTATGGGAGATCATTAAAGCCGCTATTATATCTTTTTACTAACGAATAGGAAAGTTCTCAGCTTAAAAGATAAGAGAAATGAATTTCAATCAGCTTATTCAAGTGGAAACTGATTTCGGCCTCCTGGCCGGGAGCTCGCTGCCTTCCGCTGAAAGTTTCCCGCGCTGAGAAATGTGCCTTCAGTGCAGAGCGCGGGGGATACGACGGCCGGTAATGGGCCATACGACTCCATTGAGCTCTCGTCTGTGTTTTTGGCACCCTGTTAATGAATGTCATTACGGGATAGATATGGCGTTGTCTAATGAGGATTTTTTTTTTTTGTTCTTTAGCACAAATAAGTGGCGGCTGGCGGAGTTTCAATTCTGCCCAATCTGTGAGCATTCTGGATCCTGGCGGCATTTAAAGGATCTTTTGTGTTCTAATTGAAATTTTGCTAAGTGTCTCAGATGACTGCTTATGAAAAGAGGTTTTAATGTCCCTTCCTTGTTGTATTATTCCATATTTGAAATGGTTCTTTTGTTATCTGGGAGCAGCTTACGGGAGCTCTATGATCCAAATAACGCAAAAAGTATAAAATGCAATATATCATAATACAAATCTTCATATTCATGTAAACAGGCAATAGTGTACAATGCCTGCTGAGCTCACGCGCTGAGTTCTGCTGGAACACATTCTCACTTCAGGGCTGTCCTACATCAATAAGAATAAAGGTACTCAAGCACTCCCTCTACAGGAGCTGCTGGTATATAATTGGTTCTCCTACCGCTATGAGTAGTGACCTGATAAACAACAACAAGAGAAGGAAGCACCAACCTCGTGCATTACCACTAAAAGAGTTTATTAAAATCCAAAAAGGTAGCACACATTGTACTCTCAAACGTAAGATGTATACACACATGTAGAAATTAGAGACTAATCGCCTCCAGGATACTCTTGAACTGCTGGTATTCAAAATGGTCTGGCTGATGTGTTTCGAGAGAGGATCCTCTTCCTCAGAGCCAAAAGTGCTGCTGACTAGTGATGTCGCGAACCTAAAATTCGCGGTTCGCGAACGGCGAACGCGAACATCGGCAAATGTTCGCGAACCGGCGAACCGGGCGAACCGCCATAGACTTCAATAGGCAGGCGAATTTTAAAACACACAGGGACTCTTTCTGGCCACAATAGTGATGGAAAAGTTGTTTCAAGGGGACTAACACCTGGACTGTGGCATGCCGGAGAGGGCAAAAAAAAGTTCTTAAAAATTATAATTTTTTGATAGAGAGCCAATTATTGGAAAAATTAAAAAAAAATAAAAATAAAAAATTTCTTTGGATTTAGCATCTGGGGGGGTCTAAAAAGTGTACCTGTGAAGTTTCAGCTCTGTAGCATGTCCAGAACCCCTAAAAAACAGCATTTTTCTTATATTTTCAGGAATATGGCTTCTCTGCGGCTGGCTTTTTCTCTTGCAGGCATTTAGCGGGCATTTTTTTAGGCAGGCATGTCATTTTTTGTATTTAGTGTCTGGGGGGTCTAAAAAGTGTACCTGTCAATTTTCAGCTCTGTAGCATGTCCAGAACCCCTAAAAAACAGCATTTTTCTTATATTTTCAGGAATATGGCTTCTCTGCGGCTGGCTTTTTCTCTTGCAGGCATTTAGCGGGCATTTTTTTAGGCAGGCATGTCATTTTTTGTATTTAGTGTCTGGGGGGTCACAAAAGTGTACCTGTCAAGTTTCAGCTCTGTAGCATGTCCAGAACCCCTAAAAAACAGCATTTTTCTTATATTTTCAGGAATATGGCTTCTCTGCGGCTGGCTTTTTCTCTTGCAGGCATTTAGCGGGCATTTTTTTAGGCAGGCATGTCATTTTTTGTATTTAGTGTCTGGGGGGTCTAAAAAGTGTACCTGTCAAGTTTCAGCTCTGTAGCATGTCCAGAACCCCTAAAAAACAGCATTTTTCTTATATTTTCAGGAATACGGCTTCTCTGCGGCTGTCTTTTTCTCTTGCAGGCATTTATCGGGCATTTTTTTAGGCAGGCATGTCATTTTTTGTATTTAGTGTCTGGGGGGTCACAAAAGTGTACCTGTCAAGTTTCAGCTCTGTAGCATGTCCAGAACCCCTAAAAAACAGCATTTTTCTTATATTTTCAGGAATACGGCTTCTCTGCGGCTGTCTTTTTCTCTTGCAGGCATTTATCGGGCATTTTTTTAGGCAGGCATGTCATTTTTTGTATTTAGTGTCTGGGTGGTCTAAAAAGTGTACCTGTCAAGTTTCAGCTCTGTAGCATGTCCAGAACCCCTAAAAAACAGCATTTTTCTTATATTTTCAGGAATACGGCTTCTCTGCGGCTGTCTTTTTCTCTTGCAGGCATTTATCGGGCATTTTTTTAGGCAGGCATGTCATTTTTTGTATTTAGTGTCTGGGGGGTCACAAAAGTGTACCTGTCAAGTTTCAGCTCTGTAGCATGTCCAGAACCCCAAAAAAACAGCATTTTTCTTATATTTTCAGGAATACGGCTTCTCTGCGGCTGGCTTTTTCTCTTGCAGGCATTTATCGGGCATTTTTTTAGGCAGGCATGTCATTTTTTGTATTTAGTGTCTGGGGGGTCACAAAAGTGTACCTGTCAAGTTTCAGCTCTGTAGCATGCCCAGAACCCCTAAAAAACAGCATTTTTCTTATATTTTCAGGAATACGGCTTCTCTGCGGCTGTCTTTTTCTCTTGCAGGCATTTATCGAGCATTTTTTTAGGCAGGCATGTCATTTTTTGTATTTAGTGTCTGGGGGGTCACAAAAGTGTACCTGTCAAGTTTCAGCTCTGTAGCATGTCCAGAACCCCTAAAAAACAGCATTTTTCTTATATTTTCAGGAATACGGCTTCTCTGCGGCTGGCTTTTTCTCTTGCAGGCATTTATCGGGCATTTTTTTAGGCAGGCATGTCATTTTTTGTATTTAGTGTCTGGGGGGTCACAAAAGTGTACCTGTCAAGTTTCAGATCTGTAGCATGTCCAGAACCCCTAAAAAACAGCATTTTTCTTATATTTTCAGGAATACGGCTTCTCTGCGGCTGTCTTTTTCTCTTGCAGGCATTTATCGGGCATTTTTTTAGGCAGGCATGTCATTTTTTGTATTTAGTGTCTGGGGGGTCACAAAAGTGTACCTGTCAAGTTTCAGCTCTGTAGCATGTCCAGAACCCCTAAAAAACAGCATTTTTCTTATATTTTCAGGAATACGGCTTCTCTGCGGCTGTCTTTTTCTCTTGCAGGCATTTATCGGGCATTTTTTTAGGCAGGCATGTCATTTTTTGTATTTAGTGTCTGGGGGGTCACAAAAGTGTACCTGTCAAGTTTCAGCTCTGTAGCATGTCCAGAACCCCTAAAAAACAGCATTTTTCTTATATTTTCAGGAATACGGCTTCTCTGCGGCTGGCTTTTTCTCTTGCAGGCATTTATCGGGCATTTTTTTAGGCAGGCATGTCATTTTTTGTATTTAGTGTCTGGGGGGTCTAAAAAGTGTACCTGTCAAGTTTCAGCTCTGTAGTATGTCCACAACCCAAAAAAAACAGCATTTTTCTTATGATTTTTAGTAGAAAACTAATGCAGTGTCTTTCCAGCTGTCTTTTTTTCTTTCTGGCAAGCTGAAATATGATATGCCAAGGCAAACATGCCTATCAGTTGAGCTATGACACAGACAACACTGCACACATGGGGAAATATGTAAAACAAAAAACAGGAAAAGGAAATTAGGTGACGGTCACAAAACATGATATTGTGATTGGCCAAATAAAAAGTCGCCTCGCGATGAGGTCGCGCCAAAGTCGCGCTAAGTCGCGCCAAAGTCGCACTGGAAGCGACGCTACTTTAGTGGTAGCGGCAGTGTAAACCAGCACTAAAACATCCAGTGTGTGAATACGATCAGGTATGATGTTTTATCGGTCAAGTAGTGTAAGGGTTACGCCCGTCGCCCGCTTCACAGTGACAGACCAAACTCTGACAGACCAAACTCCCCGTTTAACAGTCAGTCAGTCCATTTGCACAACCGCAAACTCCCAATTTGCACAAGGTTGGATACCAAGCTAGCCATGTCCCGTTCCTTGTCCTCACTGACATCATTGAAGGTCTCTTCCTCCACCCAGCCACATACAACACCAAGGGTCCCCGAAAGGTGAGAACAAGCCCCCTGGGACGCCTGCTGTGGCTGGTATTCCACCTCCTCAAAGCCACCTTCCTCCTCTGACTTCTCTTCTTCAGACTCCTCTCTCTGCGTTGCCACAGGTCCAGCAATTGACAACGACAAGGCTGCTTCTGGTGGTGATGAGGACCACAACTCTTCCTCTTCATGCTCATCTACAGCCTGATCCAGTACTCTTCGCAGGGCACGCTCCAGAAAAAACGCATATGGGATGAGGTCGATGATGTTGCCTTGGGTTCGACTGACCACCAGGGTTGTCATCTCTGCAAAAGGACGCATGAGCCTACAGCCATTGTTCATGAGCATTCAGTAACGCGGCCAAAAAATACCCAGCTCCGCAGAAAGAATGAAAGAAAATGAATGTTTTTTTTTATGAAAAATTATCCTGCGGATCGCTTTTGGTCTGTACACAATGAAGCAACGACCTTATCATCTGGGGTGTGCCAACACAATCCTAGAGGTGATCGCTTCATTGTGATACGCAAGCCCCTTCACCACGACAAGGTAACGATCACGAAGGGGAATTGACACATGTATGTGCCTTTTTTTTTGTTTTTTGTTTTTTTGCAGCCACAGTGTAGCACCAGAGGCCAGAAAAATTAGGCATGTACACATGCATGAAAAAGTAGGTATTGTTGCAGCCGCTGCTGTAGCAGCGGCCTGAAAAATTGAGGTTTTAAGGCAGAAAGTGCACTAAAACATTGCTGCTTGAACCATAGTTGGTGGCGGAGACGTCACGTAAGTCATCCGGCATGCAGAGAATGATTATATACAGCAGCGTGTGGACCATTTTTAGGCCAAGGCATCTCAGTCATCACCAGGCCTTTTTTAGTCAAATGCATCCCCCACTGTCAGTCCCTTCGGGATCCATGCCTCATTCATCTTAATAAACGTGAGGTAATCAAGACTTTTTTGACCTAGGCTACTTCTCTTCTCAGTGACAATACCTCCTGCTGCGCTGAAGGTCCTTTCTGACAGCACACTTGAAGCGGGGCAGGCCAGAAGTTCAATGGCAAACTGGGATAGCTCAGGCCACAGGTCAAGCCTGCACACCCAGTAGTCAAGGGGTTCATCGCTCCTCAGAGTGTCGATATCTGCAGTTAAGGCAAGGTAGTCTGCTACCTGTCGGTCGAGTCGTTCTCTGAGGGTGGACCCCGAAGGGCTGTGGCGATGCATAGGACTAAAAAAGCTCCGCATGTCCTCCATCAACAAGACGTCTGTAAAGCGTCCTGTCCTTGCCGGCGTGGTTGTGGTGGTAGGAGGAGGATTACTTTCACCTCTTCCCCTGTTGGATTCCCGTTGTGCTGTGACATCACCCTTATACGCTGTGTAGAGCATAGTTTTTAACTTATTTTGTAGCTGCTGCATCCTTTGCGACTGCCGGTAATTGGGTAACATGTCACAGACTTTCTGCTTATACCGGGGGTCTAGTAGCGTGGCCACCCAGTACAGGTCGTTCTCCTTCAGCCTTTTTATACGAGGGTCTCTCAACAGGCATGACAGCATGAAAGACCCCATTTGCACAAGGTTGGATGCCGAGCTACTCATGTCCAATTCCTCGTCCTCACTGATGTCATTGAAGGTGTGTTCTTCCCCCCAGCCACGTACAACACCACGGGTACCAGATAGGTGACAACTAGCACCCTGGGATGCCTGCTGTGGTTGGTGTTCCTCCTCCTCAAAGCCACATTCCTCCTCTGACTCCTCTTCCTCACACTCCTCTTCCAGTGTTGCCGCAGGTCCAGCAATCGATGGTAAGGCTGTTTCTGGTGGTGGTGATGGTGACCACAACTCTTCCTCTTCCTCTTCACGCTCATCTACGGCCTGATCCAGCACTCTTCGCAGGGCACGCTCCAGGAAAAAAACATATGGGATGATGTCGCTGATGGTGCCTTCAGTGCGACTCACTAGGTTTGTCACCTCCTCAAAAGGACGCATGAGCCTACAGGCATTGCGCATGAGCGTCCAGTAGCGTGGCAAAAAAATACCCAGCTCCGCAGAGGCTGTCCTAGCACCCCGGTCATACAAATACTCGTTGACCGCTTTTTCTTGTTGGAGCAGGCGGTCGAACATTAGCAGTGTTGAATTCCAACGTGTCGGGCTGTCGCAAATCAAGCGCCTCACTGGCATGTTGTTTCGCCGCTGAATATCTGCAAAGTGCGCCATGGCCGTGTAGGAACGCCTGAAATGGCCACACACCTTCCTGGCCTGCTTGAGGACGTCCTGTAAGCCTGGGTACTTCTGCACAAAACGTTGCACAATCAGATTCAACACATGTGCCATGCACGGCACATGTGTCAACTTGCCCAAATTCAATGCCGCCAACAAATTGCTCCCGTTGTCACACACCACTTTGCCGATCTCCAGTTGGTGCGGGGTCAGCCACTGATCCACCTGTGCATTCAGGGCGGACAGTAGTGCTGGTCCGGTGTGACTCTCTGCTTTCAGGCAAGTCAACCCCAAGACAGCGTGACACTGTCGTATCCGGCATGTGGAATAGCCCCTGGGGAGCTGGGGGGGTGCAGTTGGTGTGGAGCAAGACGCAACAGCAGAAGAGGACTCAGCCGAGGAGGTTAGCAAAGAGGATGGAGTAGGAGGAGTAGAGGAGGTGGCAGCAGGCCTGCCTGCAAGTCGTGGCGGTGTCACCAACTCCTCTGCAGCAGAGCCACGCATTCCATGCTTGGCAGCCGCCAGCAGGTTTACCCAATGCGCAGTGTACGTTATATACCTGCCCTGACCGTGCTTTGCAGACCAGCTATCAGTGGTCAGATGGACCCTTGCCCCAACACTGTGTGCCAGACGTGACATGATTTCTTTTTCCACAATAGAGTACAGGTTGGGGATTGCCTTTTGTGAAAAATAATTTCGGCCGGGTACCTTCCACTGCGGTGTCCCAATAGTGACAAATTTTTTGAAGGCCTCAGACTCCACCAGCTTGTATGGTAAAAGCTGGCGGGCTAAGAGTTCCGACAAGCCAGCTGTCAGACGCCGGGCAAGGGGGTGACTCTGCGAGATTGGCTTTTTGCGCTCAAACATTTCCTTCACAGACACCTGACTGTGGGCAGGTGACAAGCAGGAACTGCTGAAGGTGAGAGGCGGAGGGGCGGGTTGTTGATAGGGGGCATGGAGGACAGCAGTGGTTGACGTGGCTGAAGATGCTGGACCAGGAGGAGGATGGTGGCTTTCAGTTTGTGTGCTGCTTTTACTCATGTGTTGATCCCATAGGCGTTTGTGATGTGAGATCATGTGCCTTCGCAAAGCAGTTGTACCTAGGTGGGTGTTGGACTTCCCACGACTCAGTTTCTTTTGGCACAGGTTACAAATGGCATCGCTGATATCAGAGGCAGACACACAAAAAAAATGCCACACTGCTGAGCTTTGCAAGGACGGCATTCTGGTGGTGGCAACAGCTTGCGTTGATTGGCGTGCTGTCTGGCTGACCCCGGGTGCCGAATCTACATGCTGTCTGACTGCGCCACTAGCTCCTTGCGATGACCTCCTCCCCCTGCTTCCAACTCGTCTCCTCCTCCTCTCTGTCTCCCCATCTGAACTTTCCCCCTCTTCTTCTGCTCTTCGAGCAGGCACCCAGGTGACATCCACAGACACATCGTCATCATCAGCCGCTTCACTTGACAACTCAGCAAAGGCAGCAGCAGCAGGTACAACATCATCATCATCACAATGTACGTCCATGTGTATAATGCTGCCTGACTGAGACATATCCCCGTTATCTACATCCTCTGGCACTAATAGTTGCGCATCACTTATTTCTTCAAACTGATGTGAAAATAACTCCTCTGACGGATCAAGTGAAGCGGCTGTGGTGCTAGTGTTGGTGGTGGTGCCGGCGGGCTGGCGAGTGGTAAATTGAGAGGTGCCCGAAGCTGAGCTGGAGGAGGATGGTGCATTAGGGTTCCGAGCGGAAGCTGTAGACGATTGGGTGTCCTGTGTAAGCCAGTCAACTATGGCCTCAGAATTTTTTGAGTTCAGGGTCTGTGGTGGCCTCTGAACACTGGGCATTATTCTAGGGCCTAAGGAAATCACAGCACCACGACCACGACGGCCCTTGCGGGGTGGCCTGCCTCTGCCTGTCATTTTTTTTTTAATGTGTTGTTACTGTTGTACTATGAGTGCAAGCTGCTGTGCCACCTTATATATCAGTGGTGGGTGGGCAGTGGCACAGTACACTCTCTGTGGACCTGACAGCAGTCACTGGCACCCAGGCAACTGCAATTTAAAAAATATATATATTTTTTTTTACTTTGCAAGCTGCTGTGCCACCTTATATATCAGTGGTGGGTGGGCAGTGGCACAGTACACTCTCTGTGGACCTGACAGCAGTCACTGGCACCCAGACAACTGCAATTTAAAAAATATATATATATTTTTTTACTTTGCAAGCTGCTGTGCCACCTTATATATCAGTGGTGGGTGGGCAGTGGCACAGTACACTCTCTGTGGACCTGACAGCAGTCACTGGCACCCAGGCAACTGCAATTTAAAAAAATATATATATATTTTTTACTTTGCAAGCTGCTGTGCCACCTTATATATCAGTGGTGGGTGGGTGGGCAGTGGCACAGTACACTCTCTGTGGACCTGACAGCAGTCACTGGCACCCAGGCAACTGCAATTTAAAAAAATATATATATTTTTTTTACTTTGCAAGCTGCTGTGCCACCTTATATATCAGTGGTGGGTGGGCAGTGGCACAGTACACTCTCTGTGGACCTGACAGCAGTCACTGGCACCCAGGCAACTGCAATTTAAAAAAATATATATATTTTTTTTACTTTGCAAGCTGCTGTGCCACCTTATATATCAGTGGTGGGTGGGCACACAGTGGCACTGCAGTGGGCACAGTACACTCTGTGGACCTGACAGTCACTGGCAGCCCAGGCAACTGCAATAATAAAAAATATTTTTTTTTTCAATTTATTGCAACAAGATGCTGTGCCAACGTATATATATCAGTGGTGGGCAGTGCACTGCAGTGGGTACAGTGCACTCTGTGGACCTGACACAGCACTCACTGCAATTCTGACAGAGGAAAAAAAAATATTTTTTAAAATGCCAGGTACTGTGCCTGTGCCACCCGAAATGAGTGTGGTGTGCACACAGTACAGTCTGTGGTAGGTCTGTGGCCTCTCACACACAGCGGGCAGGCAACTGCAGTGTACAATAGATATATATATATATATATATATATATATATATATATATATATATATATATAAAGAAAAAAATCTATTACCTTACCAGCCCTTGAAAGGGCTTTTGGGGACACTATATATATATATATATGTATATATATAAATAAAAAAATCCTCAATTACCAGCCCTTAAAAGGGCTTTTGGGGACACTAGATAGATATAGATATATATATATATATATATATATGAAGAAACAACTCAATTACCAGCCCTTAAAAGGGCTTTTGGGGACGCTAGGTATATATATATATATATATATATATATATATATAAAAAAAAAAAAAAAACACAAATACCAGCCCTTAGAAGGGCTTTTTGGGGTGCTGATATTACAGCAGTAGTGGACCAAGAACACTGCAAGACCAGGAACACTGACTAACTGTCCCTAGCTTAACAGCAGCAGCAGCAGCAGCAGCTCTCTCCCTACTCTCACTACACACACTGCTTCAGAATGATCTAAGATGGATGCTGCCCTTGCTTATTTATAGGAGGTGGGAGGGTGTGGGAGGGAGGTACGCTGATTGGCTGGAAATGTGTCTGCTGACTGTAAAGTTCAGGGTCAAAGTTTGCCTCAATGATGTCTTATGGGGGGCGGACCGAACATCGCATATGTTCGCCGGCAGCGGCGAACGCGAACATGCTAAGTTCGCCGGGAACTGTTCGCCGGCGAACAGTTCTATACATCTCTACTGCTGACCCACCAACAGCTCCCAACATGTTATATAGCCGGTCTACACCACCCACACTCCTCCTACCCCACCCCTATGTTTTTCAGTATAGTTGGATACCTTTGGTCCTGAGAGGGCAGCAAGACCACAAGTTTGTGTGCAAAAAGGTCATTCAGATTATTCACCTTCCCGCACATCACTGTTTTATTTTTAATACATTTGCAAAGATTTCAAACAAACTTCTTTTACATTGTCATTATGTGGTATTGTTTGTAGAGTTTTGAGGAAAATAATGAATTTAATACATTTTGGAATAAGGCTCCATGTACACGGGACGCTGGAAATGGGCGTTTAGGAGCAGTTGGGCGTTTTTTTCAGAAGCCCCTGAACCCATCTACATTTTATCTTATCTGTCCATGTACACCAGGTCGTTTACAGTCATTTGCAGGCAGTTGCGTTCAGGGACTGTTTTTAGAACGCAATTATTTGCGTTCGAACGTGTGTTTCCCGGCATTTCAAACGCACAAACGCGTCCGAACGCGATGACCCGCGTTTAGCGTTCGCGTTTTTCCATTTTAAAGGGGAATAATTTTTATGACCTCTAGGAACGCTTCTAAACGCAAACGCCCACAAACGCTGCTAAACGCCCGCTAAACGCGGGTACAAACGTGACTGAACGGACGTTTCAAACGTCCTAAAAATTCCAGCATTCAAAGGGACTTTTAACAACGTCCCGTGTACATGGAGCCTAAGACTGTAACATAATAAAATGTGGAAAAAGTATATAAATACTTTCCGGATGTACTGTAGCAGCCTCCCAGTAACTTAAAATGGAGGAGGGATCAAATGTTCAGTAGCAGTCTCCTTGTAATAACAAATAAATGGTGGATCAAAATATCAGTGGTATCCTCCCAGTATTAACAAACAGATGGTGGTTCGAATGTTCAGTAGCAGCCTCCCAGTAATACCAAATGGATGGTGGCTTGAATGGTGGATCAAATTATCAGTGGTATCTTCCCAGATTTAGCAAACAGATGGTGGATCTGCCTTCTAGTAATAACAAATGGATGGCGGATCGAATGTTCAGTAGCAGCTTCCCAGTAAGAACAGATGGATGGTGGCTCAAATATGCAGTAGCAGTCTCTCGGTAATAACACATGGATGGTGGATCAAATGTTTATCGGCAGTATCCCTGAATGTTCAGTAGCAGCAGGCTCCCACTAATAACAAATAGGTCCCTCCATCCCAAACTTGCTCATCCATGTCTCTTTGGACCTTTCTGACCTCACAAATGGGCTTCTGGAAGAATGGGCAAACATTCCCATAGACACACTCCTAAACCTTGTGGACGGCCTTCCCAGAAGAGTTGAAGCTATTATAGCTGCCAATGGTGGGCCAACTCAACATTTATCCATATGGACTAAGACTGAGGTGCCATTAAAGTTCTTGTGCTTGTAAATACTTTACTAAATACTTTTGGTAATATAGAGTAAGGGCCCTTTCACACGGGCGCTCCGTATGTCCGCAAATCATCCTATTTTTTTGCGGATGATTTGCGGACATAATGCAAGTCAATGGCACTGCGGAATACCATCCACTGACATCCGATTTTCTTCCTTTCAGTTCTGTTCCGTTTTTTGGAACGGAACAGAACCCATTTTTTCATCCGTTCAGAAAACGGAAAGGAAGGAAAATCGGATGTCAGCGGTGTCATCCGCTGACATCCGCAATGCCCATAGACTTACATTATGTCCGCATATCATCCGCAAACGGATGGGATGATATGCGGGCACACGGAGCGGATGACACAAATGTCATCCGCTCCGTGAAAAAAAAAAAAAGTCCCGCAGCGGACAGAAACAGCGGAGCGGCCGTCTGAAAGAGCCCTAAAGATCTAAAATAACTCTTTAGCCACTTGGAGTATCTTGGTGCACGGTGAAAGCGGTGGGTGGTAGTTGGGGGCCCCAGGTCAACTTTTGCATCGGGGCCCACAAACTTCAAGCTGCGTCTATGTGTATATATATATATATATATATATGTATATGTATGTGTGTATATATATATATATATAGAAATATAATTGTTTTGTTCATTGTGTGGAGAATCTTACCATCTTTTTTCTTTGTCAGGGAGAAAAAGGAGAAGGTGGTTTGCCTGGAGTGGACGGGGAGCCAGGCGTTGCGGTAGGTGACGGGAAGCTGCTTCTCATGGTGTCACAGCACTTACATATGTATACAGACGGTAACTATTAATATATTCATGATCAGGATTTCAGCAGGCGAGGTTCTGTGAATTGTCCCCGTGTGAGCTTAGCATGATCCCTCTCCAGGCTGTACATGGCTTTGTATTGGGAATGTCACAATGTATAGCATGTTCATAGCACGGCTTCACCATCATCCATAATATGATACAATGAGTCACTCTATTCTTTCCACCTTCCAGTGAATCATATGTCATGTAATGCAAAAAAAAAAAAAACACTATTCCTACATTATTGCATCAAAATATCATAATACAGCAAGAAAAGGTCCACTCCACCCAACACTGTGGTCAACTCCACTCCACCCAACACTGTGGTCAACTGCACTCCAATCCACTCCACCCATCACTGTGTTCAACTCCACTCCACTCCACTCCACCCAACACTGTGTTCAACTCCACTCCACTCCACTCCACCCATCACTGTGTTCAACTCCACTCCACTCCACTCCACCCAACACTGTGTTCAACTCCACTCCACTCCACCCAACACTGTGGTCAACTGCACTCCAATCCACTCCACCCATCACTGTGTTCAACTCCACTCCACCCAACACTGTGGTCAACTCCACTCCACTCCACCCATCACTGTGTTCAACTCCACTCCACTCCAATCCACCCAACACTGTGGTCCACTCCACTCCACTCCACCCATCACTGTGTTCAACTCCACTCCACTCCACTCCACCCATCACTGTGTTCAACTCCACTCCACTCCAATCCACCCAACACTGTGGTCCACTCCACTCCACCCATCACTGTGGTCAACTGCACTCCACTCCACTCCACCCATCACTGTGTTCAACTCCACTCGACCCATCACTGTGGTCAACTGCACTCCACTCCACCATTCACTGTGTTCAACTCCACTCCACTCCAATCCACCCAACACTGTGGTCCACTCCACTCCACCCAACACTGTGGTCAACTCCACTCCACTCCACCCATCACTGTGGCCAACTGCACTCCACTCCACCCATTACTGTGTTCAACTCCACTCCACTCCACCCATCACCGTGTTCAACTCCACTCCACCCAACACTGTGGTCCACTCCACTCCACCCAACACTGTGGTCCACTCCACTCCACCCAACACTGTGGTCAACTCCACTCCACCCAACACTGTGGTCAACTCCACTCCACCCAACACTGTGGTCCACTCCACTCCACTCTACCCATCACTGTGGTCAACTGCACTCCACTCCACTCCCCCCATCACTGTGTTCAACTCCACTCCACTCCACCCAACACTGTGGTCCACTCCACTCCACCCAACACTGTGGTCCACTCCCTTCCACCCAACACTGTGGTCCACTCCACTCTACCCAACACTGTGGTCCACTCCACTCCTCCCAACACTGTGGTCCACTCCACTCCTCCCAACACTGTGGTCCACTCCACTCTACCCAACACTGTGGTCCACTCCACTCCTCCCAACACTGTGGTCCACTCCACTCCACCCAAGACTGTGGTCCACTCCACTCCACCCAACACTGTGTAATATTGGCAGATTTGCCCTCCCACTAGGTGGCGTCGTTCCTTCCATGCTGGACTTGTTTCATGAGATGATGCAAAGACCACGGAGGATCCAGTCTATCCCATGAACCCTCATCATCATGCGTCTGTCCGGCGTGTGTTTGGCCTGAGGACAGAAGCACTTTAAGCCCGTCCAGTCGCATGGACTTACCTCACTTTTAATTGATTGTTGATTGCTTTGGCTCATTTTATTCCTCCGGGTCCCATGCACAACCCAGGCGTATATTTTTAAAGCTACAACCCTTTACTTCCACAACTGTCCTATGGTTCTTAGGGCTCGTTTACACTTGATTCAAATTTACCACAATAAAGTGCCTACCGCTAAAACATGCTTTTTTATGTGTTTTTTATGCTTCTATGGTGCTTTTTTGAAGCTTTAGTGAAGCAGATACCCTGTGTGTTGAATTTTTATTTGTTTTAAAGGAGCCCAGTAGAACCCCAGCTTATTAGTACCCCTGATCAGCAGAGACCAAGCTCATTAGTACCCCTGTTCAGCAAGTCCCTATCTCATTAGTACCCCTGTGCAGCAAATCCCCAGATCATTAGTACCCCTGTCCAGCAGATCCCACACTCATTAGTTCCTCACTGTTCAGCAGATCCCAAGCTCATTAGTACCCCTGTTTAGCAAGTCCCAATCTCATTGGTACCCCTGTTCAGCAGATCCCAAGCTCATTAGTACCCCTGTTCAGCAAGTCTCTATCTCATTAGTACCCCTGTTAAGCAAATCCCCATATCATTAGTACCCCTGTTCAGCAGATCCCAAACTCATTAGTTCCCCACTGTTCAGCAGATCACAAACTAATTTGCACCCCTGTTTAGCAAGTCCCAATCTCATTATTACCCCTGTTCAGCAGATCCTCAGTTCAATAGTAACCCTGTTCAGCAGATCTCAAGCTCATTGGTACCCCTGTTCAGCAAGTATCTATCCCGTTAGTACCCCTCGCCCAGCAGATCCCCAGATTTTTAGTACCCTTGTTCAGCAGATTCCCTACTCTGCTAATGCCCCACTCAGTAGTAACTCCCAGCTCTGCTGATCCCCCACTCAGTAGTAAACTCCAACTTTGCTGATCCCCCGCTCAGTAGTAACCCCTAGCTCTGCTGATGCCCCGCTCAGTAGTAATCCCCAGCTCTGCTGATCCCTGCTCAATAGTAACCTCCAGTTCTGCTGATCCCCCGCTCAGTAGTAACCCCCAGCTCTGCTGATGCCCCACTCAATAGTAACCCCCAGCTCTGCTGATCCCCCGCTCAGTAGTAACTTTCAGCTCTGCTGATCCCCCACTCAGTAGTAGCCCCCCCCCCTCGCTTAGCAGATCCCCAAGTTTTTAGTACCCTTGTTCAGCATATTTCCTGCTTTGCTGATGCCCCACTCAGTACTAACCCCAAGCTCTGCTGATCCTCCACTCAATAGTAACCTCCAGCTCTGCTGATACCCCACTCAATAGTAACCCCCAGCTCTGCTGATCCCTCGCTCAGTAGTAACTCCAGCTCTGCTGATCCCCCGCCTAGTAGTAACCTCCCCAGCTCTGCTGATTTGCTGATTCCCCCACTCACTAATAACCCCCAGCTCTGCTGATCCCCCTCTCAGTTGTAATCCCAAGCTCTGCTGATCCCCCACTCAGTAGTAACCACAAGCTCTGCTGATTCTCTGTTTTGCTGATCCTCCTCTCTCTCTGGTCCCCACTCACCTTACGCTATAGCGTACCCATGTTACACACCATGTGTGCCATCTGCTAGTTGCTCCACTCCAGTCCAGACACCGCTCACCTTCCTGCTGCTCTTAGCTGCACCAAAAAACGTCTAGAATATATACACATGAACCGCAGTGGACCGCTGATGACATCTTTCTGGTTCGCTTGTTGGTCTATCAGTGCATCCTGGGATATCTCATACCTGCAATACCTCCAAAACAAAGTGAAGCTAAACCTGAAAAAAAGCCCCTCAAAAGCTGCAGGTGCTGTAAGCAAGCATTGTCATAGACTTCTATGGAGGCTTTGGAGATTCTTCGCAGCACCAAGAAAGTGACTTTTAAAAGAAAAAAGCAAACGGAATGTGTGAACAGGACTGTAAGGTAATCATTTTATTAAGCAACGGGGGCTTTGATTGGCATTCAGAGTGCTTTACAAAAGCGTGTTCAATGCCACATTTTATAGCAAGTGTAAACGAGCCCTCACTGTGTTTTATCATGTGGGAATATCTCTCCATTTTATCTACATTTACAATGTATCCATCCAGCCCAGGAATTTCTCTCCTTACCCTTGTGCTCCCTCTAGTGTTCAAAAATCAGAATGTTAGAAATCCTCCTTTCACCATCCTCTGCCATTGTAAATAATGGAATAATTATCTTCCCCTGTGACTCACTGTTTTATGTATGCTCATCCCGCAGTAATTAAATCTTGATTTTTGTATTAATCACACATTTCTGGTGATAAATAGGTAGTATTTATTTTAAAACTAGAAGACGTGAAATGTTTAATCATTTTAATTGCCGTAATGTAGGTCTATGGTAGGTCGTTTTCTGAGTCACACAAATAATCATTTTACTGCTGCCAAAGCTTGTAAATGCCGTATTAATGAACAATGGTTTTATTTCAGAAGGAAGGCGGTGATTTACCTAGAACTAACCAAGGGGGGGTTCCTTATGGTGGTGGGACAGGGGGTAGAATACAAAGATAGATAGATAGATAGATAGATAGATAGATAGATAGATAGATAGATAGATAGATAGATAGATAGATAGATAGATAGATAGATAGATAGATAGATAGATAGATAGATAGATAGATAGATAGATAGATAGATAGATAGATAGATAGATAGATAGATAGATAGATAGATAGATAGATAGATAGAATAAGATAGATAGATAGATAGAGCAATTGACAGAGCAATTGATAGATGGAATAAACTATTTTTTTTCTTTATTTATTAAAGATAGATACATTTTGTCTATATCGTATTTATTAAATGTAGATTGATAGAAGTTTGAACACTTCAGAATGATTCAGGCAGAATGGACACATCTACTCTCCTGTTATATAAGCTGGCCAAACACAGATCAACATTTGGTCAGTTCAGGCTGACCCCCGAATTCACATCCATGCATGTTCCCGTTCCTGTTCATGTGTTGTGTTGTGTTATCTAGACTCCCTTTCCAATGTGGTCTTTTATATACTGGAGGCTTCCATCTGGATTAGTCAGTTAGCAAGGAATCTGTGACCTCCTTACATATTATTCTCCATGAAGTCACATGTTCATCGTATACTGTACCATTGTATCAACTTCACCACAGATATTAACACCAATCAGAGACGGTATTTTACTTGCCAGACCTAGACTGGGCATGAGGAAGATCTTTTGTGAAGTTGATATACTGCTATCTGTGTCCTCCTTGGGGACTTTCTCTCTCACTTCCTGTCCAAGTGACCCCAGGGCAGGAAATGAGAGGGTGTGGGTGTCATAAGGACAAAATCGAGGGGGGAGTGATGTTAAACCTCCCCAGCTGGGACACATACGGCAGTAAAAACAAGACAAAGGTTCTAATTGTCCCCACTTTATATGGTTGGGATATACTATAAAAGATATTGCAAAGTCGGTATTTTATCTCACAGATTTGGTTGCAAAATCACCACTGTGACTTTCTTTTTGATCATCCCTGTATCCCTTGGGACCGGCCAATTAACTGTGTGCCCCCCCCCCCCGGTCAGTGCACTGTATCTGTAATAATTGGTTTCTGATTTCATTTTAGGGTCCTCCAGGGCCAGCCGGTGTTGCTGGACCACCAGGTGAAACTGGTCTCCAGGTATGTATGAATTATTTCTCAAATTTTTATGATACAATCATCTGTGCTCCAGTGCAAGAAAATCTGTCAATGTCACTGATCAATTGGCCCAACTCTGAGGTCCAAATTTACTCCCACCACCCCGAGGCCATTCCAGCAATAGGTTCTGGCCAGTCAAGAAATGCATTGTGTCCTCTTCCACTTCAGTCTTCCCTTGGTGCTGAATAATTTTGGTTAACATTTCCCAACTCAAAATGATAGCCAGGAGTTGCTCTGTGAAAAGGACCATCTGACCCAGTGTTACTAAACATTGTTTACTTCAGTTAAAGCAACCTAACATAATATATATATATATATATATATATATATATATATATACTGTATATCATTTGTTCCTATTGCACCCCTTAATAAAACTTAGTGGACCATAATCTGTCCTATCTACCTTGTTCTCCCCCTTTATTCAGATTTTCATTTCTAATAACCATTATTATTTAAACTTTTATCATTATTATTATATTTTTTTTTTATATCGACTTAAAAAAAAGTGTTACTGTAAACAAGAAGCATACATTGTATTTTATCATGCTTTTTTAAAATACGAAGGATAGAATAAAAAGCACACTTTTTATATACAGTAACACCTTTTTTTTTTAATTGGCACTAATCAAAGTAGAACAAAAATGTGTTTTTATTGGTTTTGTTACTTTTTTTCTCTAGTGCCCTAAAACATGAATTTCTTTTCAAGACAGTATCACCAAAAGGAAACCTTGTTGGTCCTAAAGTATTTGTAGATGAGGCGGTTATATTAGCCGAATTTTTTTTTTTTACTTGATTCTATATAAGGGTTTTGTATAATATGATAAATATAATCATTATTATTATTGATAATATTATTATTGTTATTATTGTGGTTGTTATTATTTTTATTCAGGAGTTATTATTATTATTATTAATATTAGTAATATTAATATTAATGTTAATATGATTATTATTCAAGAGTTGTTGGTATTATAATTATTTAGGACTTATTAAAAAAAGTATATTTATACTGTGTGTGTATATATATATATATATATATATATATATATATATATATATATATATATATATATATATATATATATATATACAAAATAACTAAAAAGTACAATAGAAATGTGCATACCAAAAAAATCCTGAATAATAATAATAAATTGTAACTAATAATAAAATAATAATAATAATAATATTAATAATAATTGAACAGAATACTTTATAGTTTTTCCTTCGGGATTAATAAAGTATAAAGTATTCTGTTATTATTATTATTAATATTATTATTATTCAGGATTTATTTAGTATATACATCTCTATAATATGATAGATATAATAATAATAATAATTATTATTATTGTTAATATTAGTATTATTAGTTTTGTTATTGTGGTTGTTATTATTATTATTTCAGGAGTTATTATTATGAATAGTATTATTATTCAAGAGTTATTATTATTATTTAGGAGTTATTTATATATATATATATATATATATATATATATATATATATATATATATATATATATAAATACATTTATAATTATAATTTAATAAAATACTTTATTGATTTTCCTTTGGGATTAATAAAGTATAAAGTATTCTGTTATTATTATTGTTAATATTATTATTATTCAGGATTTATTTAGTATATACATTTCTATTCTACTTTTTAGTTATTTTGTTTTTTAATTGGTCACATACGTAGTACACATTAATTTATTTTTTTTCTTATATTTTTTGGTTGAGACACACATTATAGTTTTATTGGTGGTGTTGTTTACAAGCTGAGGCTATGACGTATGAGATTCGGACAGATTATTAAACACTTGGCCTCTTCCAGAACCCAGCTGCACAGTGATATTAATACATTACAGGCGTCAAACTCCCACACATCTGATTCATACAATAGATTATTCTGTGAGTACGTGGGCTCTACTGTTCACCTGTATGGACTTATCTCGCATTCGGTGTTTGAGCTTCAAACTCTGTACTGTATATACAAGTCTACAGGTCCCCCAAATGTCCGACTCCGGAGAAAATATTCAAGCAGCATGGTATATAGAAATTATCACTATACCAAATGGCCTGAGCAAAAATTCTAGCAGAACTATAAGAAAAACTTGAAAGTACTTAAAGCCAAGCCCAACACTGTATATATATATATATATATATATATATATATATATATATATATACATACACACACACACACTATATTACCAAAAGTATTGGGACGCCTGCCTTTACACACACACAAACTTTAACAGCATCCCAGTCTTAGTCCGTAGGGTTCAATATTGAGTTGGCCCACCCTTTGCAGCTATAACAGCTTCAACTCAGGTGGGCCAACTCAATATTGAACCCTACAGACTAAGACTGGGATGCCATTAAAGTTCATGTGCGCGCAAAGACAGGTTTCCCAATACTTTTTACAATATAGTGTATATGTGTGTATATATACATATACTGTATACAGCCTCAACTCCATCCCACCATAGAACAATCAAATTTTACAGCAGTACCGCACCGTCTAAAAATCACATTGTGTTCCAAATCCTCCTCATTGTCCAGTCTTAGTCCTCTTCGATATTGAATGGTGCTCTGAGTCATTTTATAAGCACAGGGTGTCATGGACACACCCCCTGGAGGTGTATAATCATCCTGACCCAGAGAAGAATGATGGTGGTGGTATCACAGTTTATCTACCAGTACTTACTCTCTCAATGCTCCAGGGCTACAGCATTCTCTATCATCCCTTTCTGGATTGAATGACGCCCAGTATAATTCAGCCTATTTCCTATGAGCCCAGGTTTTTATGGACACACCCTCTGAAGGTGTATCATTACCCAGACCTAGGCTCATAGAAGAATGATGGTGCTCCATCATCCTCCAGAGGGAGATGACTACACACAATAGTTGTGATGTTGTCAGGTATCCGGTTTAGGCATCCTTCACACTTGAGCATTTTGTAACTAAAAACTCCAAAACGCTGGAGGAGAGAAATGTAATGCATCTCTATGGAGTTGGCTCAAATCTCCACTCCAAGTCACCTGAAGCTAAACACCTGAAACTCAAAAACATTTTGGAGCTATATTTGTAGCCTGCTTTGGTCAGATTGGTGCATTTTTTAAGCGTTTTTTTTTTCCTTATAGAAATGCATTGAAACACGTGAATTGCATGTTTTGAGCGTTTTTGTGCATTTTGTAAAACATTTAGGTGCTTTTTATGCTCAAATGCAAAAAAATAAAATAAATAAATAATAATAATATAATAATAAAATAAATAAAAAAATAAAATAAATTCAATATATATATATATATATATATATATATATATATATATATATATATATATATATAACTTAATAAAATTAATTCGATATACATATATATATATATATATATATATATATATGTATATATATATATATAAATATATATATATAAATAACTTAACCCCTAACCCTAACTCAGTTATTTATGTATTTGTTTATTCATTTATTATTATTACTATTTATTTATTATTTACGTATTGATTTGGTCAGATTGGTGCATTTTTTAAGTGTTTTTTTTTCCCCATAGAAATGCATTGAAACACGTGAATTGCACGTTTTGAGCGTTTTCGTGCATTTTGTAAAACATTTAGGTGCTTTTTATGCTCAAATGCAAAAAAATAAATAAATAAATAATAATATATAATATTAATATAATAATACAATAAATAAAATAAATAAATAAAATAAATTATATATATATATATATATATATATATATATATATATATATATATATATATATATATATATATATAAATATAAAACTTAACCCCTAACCCTAACTCAGGTATTTATTTATTTGTTTATTAATTTATTATCTTTTTATTTTTACTATTTATTTATTATTTATGTATTTTTTGCGAGGGTTAAACCCTAAGCCTTAAAAAAAAAAAAAAAAGTAAATAAACACCAGAAAAAAGAAGATGTAGCGGGTGAAAAAGCTGAAAAAGCTAGAAACAAATGATAAAACAGATGATATTTTTTTCTCTACAGGCTAAAAAAAAAAAAAAAAAAAAAAGAAAAAAAAAAACCCACCAATGCTCGAAAATGTGCAAAAACACCCAAAAATATAAAATTGTGTGGCAAAAATACAAAAAAATGCCTAAAAACAGGACACTCAGGTGTGACTGCTGCTCAACATGCCATCTCTACTACTGCAGAAACATAGGCAATGTACTGTATAATCTCTGTATGTTTGGTAATGTAACACATTTTGAAACAATGTTTTTTATTTTTTTAATATATAATCAGTTTACATGTTTTTGTTTTCAAGAAAGAAAAAAAGTACAATGTGACCAGCTTATTTTCTCCCACTTTTTCTCTAGGGGTTGCCTGGTGAAATTGGCTTTCCTGGCAAGCCTGGAAAAATTGGCCAACCGGTAAGTGTCGCAGATGATGGTGAATTTATTCTACTGTTTTTTAAAATACATTTAATTGAAGAAAAGTTTAAATAATAATAAAAAATGCAAAAAAAAAAAATGACAACTCAAAATTATTGCTAACGCTTTGCTGGCCATACTTCTCCTGTGGGCCACAGGGTTGCACCTACTTTTGCTCTCCTGTGACCCAAAATCCGCCGACAACGTGCTGAAGCCCGCTGCTGGCTGACATCAAAGATTTGGCTCTTGAAAGATCTTGACAATAATGTTGGGATCCACCCAGTTGCCTGGCATGCAACTGGCTTAGCCAGCTGCTCTCACCTACTCCACAGCCTGGCGCTCCAGTGAGCGCTGGAGGGTCAGCAGGGGAGGACTGGGCCAGGGGGCAGGGGGGCAATTGCCCCCTGGGCCGCTCTGTGCCCTGTAAAAAGGCTGCACCGCTCCTGCCACAGACATGTCTAAAGAATTCCTGGTGAAGAGAAGTAAAAAGTCCCCGCCACTGACCTACTGAGTGCAGGATGAAGACAAGGACAGAGACACTGATGGGCACTGACTGGCAGCACTATGGGCACTGATTGTGGGCACTAATGGTGGGCACTGATGGGCATTGGTTGGGGGGACTTATGGGCAAGCTTTCTTTACTTAACAGTAATCAGGGCACTGATGACCTGTCCTAGGCTCCCCAGTGAGGAGGAGCTGCTGATCGGCTCTCTTACTCTGACAGTGTGAGGCGAGGAGAGCCGATAAATGGCACTTCCTCATTTACATGTGACCGGCTGTGATTGGACACAGCGGATCACATGGGTAAATAGCCATGTCATTGGCTCTTTACCAAGAACGGGGTCGCGCCGTGTCCTAGCAACACGGCGCGGCCATGGTCGCCGCACTGTGCGCCCCTGGGCATCACGAGAGAGGCCGTTCTGGTGCGTCATCATATGTTGGCGTCCCAGAACGAGAGCCGCACCACTCCACCATCATTTGATGGCGGGGGGAGGGTGGCAAGTGGTTAATAGGCTGGCTTTGATGCAATGCACGATAATGCGTGAAATACATAAATGCACATGTGGTAACACAGCACCATGGGCCGCAAAGGCTGCAAGCGGGCCTCAATGTCTAAAAAAGACACAATGGTTAATTCTAACTGCTTGCCGACCGCCTGCCGCAGAAATACTGCGGCAGGCTGACTTGGCTGCGTGAATCGTCATACCTATATGGCGATCCGCGGAAACGATCTTAAGGGCACACGCATGCTGCTGGAGGTGTGTACGTGCCCTTATCTGCCAGCGGGGAAGCTGATTCATGGGGCTGGTGGCCGCAATTGCCATTGGGCACCCACGGTCCCTCCCCATGGAGAGAGAATGGCAGTCTGCTCTTGTAAACACAGCCGGCCGTTGTTCTCTCTGGAATCAATACAGAGTTCCTGTGTTCCCCCTATTTAGGATCACAGGTCTCTGTGTTGACTCCACCAGCCCCCCCCCCACAGTTTGAAAGCACCCCTTGGAATACATTTAACCCTTTGATCGCCCCTGGGTTAACCCCTTCCCTGCCAGTGTCATTATTACAGTAACAGTGCATATTTTTAGCACTGATTACTGTAGTAATGTCACTGGTCCCCCCCAAAAGTGTCAAAAATGTCAGTTAGGGGTCTGATCTGCCCGCCGCAATGTCGCAGTCCCACTAAAAATCGCCGCCATTACTAGTAAAAAATAAATAAATAAAAATGACATAAATCTTTCCCGTAGTTTGTAGACACGATGACTTTTGCCAAACCAATCAAAATACGCTTATTGCGATTGGCCTAAAAGGATGGGAAAAAATTAGATTTTTAAAAATTTTTTATTGGGAATGTTTTTTTTTTTTTTTTTTCAGAATTGTCACTCTTTTTTTGTTTATAGCACAAAAAATAAAAATCGCACAGGTGATAAAATACCACCAAAAGAAAGCTCTGTTTGTGGGAAGAAAGGACATCAATTTTATTTGGGTACAGCGTCGCAGGAGCCCGTAATCGTCTGTTAAAGTAACGCAGTGCCGATTCAGAAAAAATGGCCTGGTCATTAACCACTTGCCGACCGCCCCACGCAGATTTACTGTGGCAGGGCGGCTCGGCTGCACATAATCACATAGATCTAGACACAGCGATCTTCACAGAAACTAATAGAAGACCCTTCTGCTTATGTAAACAAGGCAGGTGGCTATCCTGTCACATAGGCAGAGTAAGATCAGGCATCTCAGCAAAGCTGAAACCTCAATCTCTGTGTGCCTTTCACAGAGCCCCCCCCCCCCCACAGTTAGTAAGCACAGAGGCATACATTTAACCCTTTGATCACCCTCAGTATTAACCCATTCCCTGCCAGTGTCATTTATACAGTAACAGTGCATAATATTTAGCACTGATTACTGTATTAGTGTCACTGGTCTCCAAAAAGTGTCAAAAATGTCAGTTAGGGGTCTGATCTGTCCGCCGCAATGTCGCAGTCTAGCTAAAAATCGCAGATCACCGCCAGTACTAATAAAACAAAAACAAAAAAAAATAGCAGAATACAAATTGGCCTAAAATGATGAAAAAATTAGATTTTTTATTTTTTGGGGGGGAATGTTATATAGCAGAAAATGAAAAAAATATTGTTTTTTTTTTTTTTTTCAGAATTATCGCTCTTTTTTTTGTTTATAGCGCAAAAAATAAAATTTGCAGAGTTAATCAAATACCACCAAAAGAAAGCTCTATTTGTGGGGGAAAGAAGGACATTCATTTTATTTGGGTACAGTGTCGCATGATCGCGCAATTGGTAGTTAAAGTAACGGAGCGCCGAATCGCAGCCTTTCTGGCCCAGTAGTAGTTAAAGCAGTTGTAAACCCAATAAAAAAAATAAATAAAAAAAAAAAAAAAACTGCAAGACAAAGGCATAATGAGCTAGTATGCATCGCATACTAGCCCATTATGTATAACTTACCTTAAAACGAAGCCCCGACACGGACCCCCGGACATCGCTGCGGGCGCTGCCATGATCCCTCGTCGTCTCTTCCGGATTCGGCGGCTCCGGCGCGCTGATTGGCCGGAAGAGATGGCTCCGGCGCGATGATTGGCCGGAGCCGCGATGACGTCACTACCGCGCATGCGCGCGGGAGTGATTTTTCCGGCAAGCTCCCGGCAACTTAATTGAAGGTCCCCCCGGACCTTCAGAGCGCATGCGCCGCTCGCGCGAGCGGCTGCATGCACTGTAAATATCTCCTAAACCGTGCCGGTTTAGGAGATATTATTTGTACCTACAGGTAAGCCTTATTATAGGCTTACCTGTAGGTAAAAGTGTCAAAAAGCGGGATACTACGGCTTTAAGAAGCTGTTTTACTTTATTGTTCCAGCAGAGGGCGCACCTGGTTAATTCTATAGATCATGATTGTTTTAAACACTTTATTCTCAATCATGTGTATGGATGAAAGCTACAGAAATAAAACTGAGAATCCATTGGTTGTGATTGTGGATATGTATAATGATCAGGAGTCGTGTCCTGGATACATATAGAATATGATAATGTAGCAGATGGAAAGGAACCAGAACATAAGGACTGATAGTGGGACTAAAGTGTCACATAGGATGGATGAACTGCGTTCGACATCACCAGTAAACTGCGTTTTTTTTTTTTTATGTTGGCATCAACATTCTCATCCTTTATGCTACACTTTAAAAAGCAATGAATGGGACTTCCACCATTTGGTGGTGAATGGATAACTGCCATGTAAAACACATGCACCCGGAAGATTCACCTGCAGTGAATGTTTGTTGCGGTTCAGCTTTAAAAATCTGCACCTATGTGTCAGGAAGGATTCTATGATAAAGTTTAGATTCAGTAATATTATTGCCATTAGACGTTACTGGGAGAGTTTACTTTTCACTATGATGTCATCAGAACTAGAATCTAGAGTCTTTAACCACTTAAACACCGGGCACATTCACCCCCTTCCTGCCCAGGCCAAACTTCAGCTTTCAGGTGTTGTCACACTTTGACTGACAATTGCGCGGTCATGCAGCGCTGTATCCCTTTTTACATTTTTAGCATTTTTTGTTCCACAAATAGAGCTTTCTTTTGGTGGTATTTGATCACCTGTGGGTTTCTTATTTTTTGCTAAACAAATGAAAAAAGAATGAACGTTTATTTATAAAAAAAAAAAAAAAAAAAATGTTTTTCTTCATTTCCATTATAACATTTTGGAAATAAGTAATTTTTCTCCTTCACTGATGTGCGATAATGAGGAGGCACTGATGAGGAGGCATTCATTTGCAGCACTGATGGGCACTGATAGGCAGCACTGATGGGTGGCACTGATGTTCAATGATGGGCACTGGTGGGCACTGATGTTCAATGATGGGCACTGATGGGTGGCACTGATGGACACTGATGAGGAGGCACTAATATGCAGCGCTGATGGGCACTGTTAGGCGGCACTGATATGGAGCACTGATGGGCACTGATAGGAGGTACTGATGGGTAGCACTTATGAGGAGGCACTAATATGCAGCACTGATGGGCACTGTTAGGTGGCACTGATATGGAGCACCGATGGGCACTGATAGGCGGCACTGATATGGAGCACTGATGGGCACTGATAGTCAGCAATGATGGGTGGCACTGATGTTCAATGATGGGCACTGATGTTCAATGATGGGCACTGATGGGTGGCACTGATGGGCACTGATGAGGAGGCACTAATATGCAGCACTGATATGCACTGTTAGGCAGCACTGATATGGACCACTGATGGGCACTGATAGGCAGCACTGATGGGTGGCACTGATGAGCACTGATGAGGAGGCATTGATGTTCAATGATGAGCACTGATGAGTGACACTGATGGGCACTGATAAGTAGGCACTAATATGGGCACTGTTAGGGAGCACTGATGGGCACTGATAGGCGGCACTGATTTTCAATGAGGGGCATTGATAGACACTGATTAAGAGGCACTGATGGGTGGCACTGATGGGCACTGATGAGGACGAACTAATATGCAGCACTGATGGGCACTGTTAGGCATCACTGATATGGAGCACTGATAGGCAGCACTGATGGGTGGCACTGATGTTTAATGATGGACACTGAAGGATGGCACTGATGGGCATTGATAGATGGCACTAATAAGGTGGCACTGACATGCGTCACTGATGTGCACTGATTGGCACCCCTGATGGGCACTGATTGGCATCCCAGGGGGCGCACTTGTGGGCATCCTGGTGGGCACCTCTGAATGGGCTGCACTGATAATCAATGCACACCCCCCCCCCCCCCCTTTCAGGAGAGCTGCTTATCGTCACTCCTCTACTCGTGCCCTGTCAGCGCAAATAGAGGAAAGCTGATAACTGCCACTTCCTTTTGATGTGACAAGCTGTGATTGGACACAGCTGATCACATGGTAAAGAGCTTCCGTCATAGGCTCTCTACTGAGATCGGAAATGCAGCCCGTCAGAGCGACCCACCGCACTGCAGATTGCCGCGCTGCGCGCCCCAGGGGCTTGTCCTGCTGGACGTCATATGAAGCCCAGTCAGGATAATGGAACCACAGCCAGGCCGTCATTCTGCTATAGGCCAGGCGGGATGTGGTTAAAGCGCTATGAACAAAAAAAGGCCGACACTTTTGAAAAAAAAAAGCAATTTTTTTTTTACTTTCTGTTATAAATTATATCCAATAAAAAAAGAAAAAAAAATACATTGATTCAGGCCAATATGTATTCCGCTACAAATATTTGGTAAAAAAAAAAATCCTAATAAGCGTATATTAATTGGTTTGCACAAAAGTTATCGCGTCTACAAACTATTGGATATATACTGGAATTTTTGTTTATTTATTTTTATACTAGTAATGGCGGCAATTAGCGACTTTTAGCGGGACTGTGATATTGCGGTGGACAATCGGACACTATTTATCACTTTTGAAACTTTGCGGAAATTTACACTTGTGGGAACAAGTAACACTATTATAGTGATCAGTGCTAAAAATATGCACTGTCACTGTTCTAATGACACTGTGACACAATGGTTGGGAAGGAGTTAAACATCTAGGGCGATCGAAGGGTTAAATGTGTGCCCAGCCAGTGTTTGTGTACTATGTGTGGTATGGATTTTATTCCCTGCTTTGCAGGGAAACAAAACCTAGCAAATCCCGATGACACCACAGAACTCTGCATTGTTTACATAGGAAATGTCCTGTGTCTCCTCCAGATCAGTGGGTGCCAGCGGACATCCATTGGCCGGCACCCCCTGATCGGCTTCTGCTGTGACTAATCACAGCAGAAGTGGCACGCAGGCGGTGTGTGCTCCCTACCTAGAAGTGCAGAATCCATATACCGTATATATATATATATATATATATATATATATAAATATATATATATATATATATATATATATATATATATACACGTGATTCTGCACAGAGCGGTCGCCCTGTAGCAGTTAATCTACTATGGGGGAGTCATCGTCTGGTTAAACACAAAGCCAAAACTGTAATATATTGCAGCTTACCAATCATTAGATGTGGCGGCTGCTTTAGTTTTCTTTTTTTTTTTTAAGGCCTTTTTCCCCTATGTTTTCACCCGGTGATCTGGCCAATGACACACCTTCTGTTTTAGAGTGTCCCCACTCTGGATGAAGGAGCACAGGGGGCACAGCAAACAGCAGTGTTGTCAGTCTGGGGGGAGGGGAGTGTTAGATGGATTAGCAAATTGAATGACACTAAGAAATTGAAGCTGAACTCCAACTCACATTATATAATCAGTTAGGATAAAAGTTTTACATAAATAAATAAAAGCTGATCATTGTAAGCAACCCCGTTCAGTGTTAGATGGTTTGTATCATCCCTGTAAACTGATACATCTAGAAGAGAGCTTGTTCTTTTGAAAAACAACAGACTTTCCGGCTGGATCACCAGATGAACAAACTGTGGAAGAAAAAGCATAAAAATTAACGAATGCAGCAAATACATGTAAGCCACAATATAATATATATATATATATATATATATATATACACACACATATATATTTTTTTTTTATAAAAGTGGTGTAGATACATTGTAAATTAATTTTGGTTGAATGGGGCAAAAGCGTATATTTTCAGGTTATTTTCTCTGCTATTCGAATAAATAAATGTAGATAATACTGCTTTATGACCACTAGATGGCACAGAGTAGCATATCTATTTCCTATGATAGCAGCATCTGGTGGCCATAGTGCCGTATTTTCCACATTCAAACATTAAAATTGCAGGAAATATTAAAAAAAAAAAAAAAAAAGATTATCTCCATTTACAAAGAACAAATTTGCATGCAGTTTCAATGGATAAACAGTAACAGATATACAGACTTTTTTTTTTAATACACCCCCTTTGTTACTTTTTTTATACAATAAGGCTTTGCTCTGTGGAACAGAAATATAATATCTGTACAGCTATAGTAATTTAGGAAAAAGTTTACATGCGCTCAGCCATGACATTCTTTATTTTTATTTTTTTATTATCCTTTAGTTTTACTTGTATGTTGTCCCCTGTGATCTATATCTTTCAATAAATGAGAATATAATTATATACTTATATGCTATACCTATCAAATATATAATCATTGGAATTGTTCATGTTTAGGGATCTCCTGGCAAAGACGGCACAGACGGTGTGGATGGAAAACCAGGACAAAAGGTGAGTTGACATAATTTTTTAATGATAAACAATTGAGCAATGTTAAAAAATAATTGTACTTTTTTTTTTCTTTAAAGAATATATATATTTTTTTATTTTAAGAATAAAAAAAAAAAAAAAAAAAAAAGCATAATTGCACCTTTGGTAAAAACTGATATATAAAGTATCCTATAAGCTGCACATCGAGGCAGACCCGCTGGGGTGTAGTATGTAGCAACCTCAGCCTGGGCTCCTACCAGGCCATGTCCCCAATGCGTTTTGCCCTGCCGCTCAGAGCTTAATTATGTTCCCCCTATGGTCAAGCTTCAAATTCCCCAATGTGTTGGGGAAGGGGCCTGGTAGGAGCCCAGGCTGGGGTTGGCACACAAACTACACCACAGTGGGTCTGCCTTGATGTGCGGCTTATAGGATACTTGCTTTACTACACACTGATGTCTGGAGTTGGGTCAAGCTTCTTCCCCAGCCAGCACTTACAGGGATGGGCACAGGACTAGCACCCCTTCAAAGCCTGAGTGTCCCACATACATTTCCGTTCAGTTCACAGCCAGTTCGTTGTTCTTTAGATTGTAGGGAGGCGGGACTATGACCAGTGGGAGTAAAAAACAGGTAAAATAATGCTCCATCCTTGGTATAACTAGGAGGAATAGTGCCTCACCCTTGGTATCACTGGGAGGAATAATGCCCCATCCTTGGTATCACTGGGAGAAATAGTGCCCGATCCTTGGTATCACTGGGAGGAATGGTGCCCCATCCTTGGTATCACTGGGAGGAATAGTGCCCCATCCTTGGTATCACTGGGAGGAATGGTGCCCCATCCTTGGTATCACTGGGAGAAATAGTGCCCGATCCTTGGTATCACTGGGAGGAATGGTGCCCCATCCTTGGTATCACTGGGAGGAATAGTGCCCCATCCTTGGTATCACTGGGAGGAATGGTGCCCCATCCTTGGTATCACTGGGAGAAATAGTGTCCGATCCTTGGTATCACTGGGAGGAATGGCGCCCCATCCTTGGTATCACTGGGAGGAATAGTGCCCCATCCTTGGTATCACTAGGAGGAATAGAGCCCCATCCTTGGTATCACTGCGAGGAATAGTGCCCCATCCTTGGTATCACTGGGAGGAATGGTGCCCCATCCTTGGTATCACTGGGAGGAATAGTGCCCCATCCTTGGTATCACTGGGAGGAATAGAGCCCGATCCTTGGTATCACTGGGAGGAATGGTGCCCCATCCTTGGTATCACTGGGAGGAATAGTGCCCCATCCTTGGTATCACTGGGAGGAATAATGCCCCATCCTTGGTATCACTGGGAGAAATAGTGCCCGATCCTTGGTATCACTGGGAGGAATGGTGCCCCATCCTTGGTATCACTGGGAGGAATAGTGCCCCATCCTTGGTATCACTGGGAGGAATGGTGCCCCATCCTTGGTATCACTGGGAGAAATAGTGCCCGATCCTTGGTATCACTGGGAGGAATGGCGCCCCATCCTTGGTATCACTGGGAGGAATAGTGCCCCATCCTTGGTATCACTAGGAGGAATAGAGCCCCATCCTTGGTATCACTGCGAGGAATAGTGCCCCATCCTTGGTATCACTGGGAGAAATAGTGCCCCATCCTTGGTATCACTGGGAGGAATGGTGCCCCATCCTTGGTATCACTGGGAGGAATAGTGCCCCATCCTTGGTATCACTAGGAGGAATAGAGCCCCATCCTTGGTAGCACAGGGAGGAATGGTGCCCCATCCTTGGTATCACTGGGAGGAATAGTGCCTCATCCTTGGTATCACTGGGAGGAATGGTGCCCCATCCTTAGTATCACTGGGAGGAATAGTGCCCCATCCTTGGTAACACTAGGAGGAATAGAGCCCCATCCTTGGTATCACTGGGAGGAATAATACCCCATCCTTTCTATCGCTGGGAGAAATAGTGCCCAATCCTTGGTATCACTGGGAGGAATGGTGCCCCATCCTTGGTATCACTTGGAGGAATAGAGCCCCATCCTTGGTATAACTGCGAGGAATAGAGCCCCATCCTTGGTATAACTGCGAGGAATAGTGCCCCATCCTTGGTATCACTGGGAGAAATAGTACCCCATGCTTGGTATCACTGGGAGGAATAGTGCCCCATGCAGTTTGGAGACCACTGCCATAAACGAATAACCTTTTTTAAAAAGAAGTAAGTGTAAAGATGCCAGTTGAGTCATGAAAGGGGAATTGTGATTGGTTATGGTAAATACGCTTTGCTCTTTGCGGAATAGGTCTCTTAAACCTCCTCACATTTCTCATTAAATTCACCCTTAAAGCCCAACTGAACTGTGAGTTTAAAAAAAGACCTTTGCTGTCTTGGTGGAAGTAGTAGTCTCTCTGCAGAGTACAACACTGCCACTGCTGAAGCAGAGTTAAGCTAGATTTAGACACGTGGCAAAATTTCCATGCCCAAAAAACAATACTGAATTGAGATTGCCAGAAAGCCGTAACCGCCGCGCAAACGTGCAGCAATTGCGTGCAGTAGGTCCAAAATGGCCTGAATGGATTGTGCTTGGAGCAGATGGAGGCGGAAACAAGACCAGTCACCCTTCACAGGGAGAGAGAGAGGAGCAGTGAGCGGTCTTTATTACCGGAAGCTTGTAAAGAGGACTCGGATTGGTCAGGTGTTGGCTCCAAACTGTGCCCCACCCCTCTTCTTCTTTGACAGCCACTCACCTGTTCTTGAGTTACCCTTCCACCATATTCTGTCATACGTCCAGCCTGAGGCCTGCTCATGGCATCCCCTGCCTGAGGCCTGCTCACAACATCCCCTGCCTGAGGCCTGCTCACGACATCCCCTGCCTGGGGCCTATAATATTTGAGAATGAAGGAATGTCCATTGGCATTTTCTCACACTTTACTGTTACTCTTCCATTCCATGACAAATCAGATGGACATACTGGAAGAATCACGTTGAAGGGGGTTCTCCAAAGAGCTGAGCCATTTTTACACAGTTTGTGACTGTGATAACCTGTGCAAGTCCCCTGCCCTACTTCTTCTTGGATAGGACAGCCAACAGCCACTCACCTGTTGTTGAATTAACCTTCCACCATACTGTGTCATACGTCATGAGTATGTGGATATAGTAATGTATCATGAGTTGTAGATATAGTAATTAGGAATGGGCTCTGTGTTCAAGTCGAACATAAGTTCGACTCGAACATCAGCTGTTCGTGTGTTCGCTGAAGGCAGGGTGCCTTTGGCCAATCATGGCTCAGGGGCTAAGTCCATGCCCCACACTATATAAGGCTGCTGCTTACATGGCAGCCATTTATAGTGTGTGACAATAGAGGTTAGGCTACGTAGTTAGTGGATAGTGAGTTCAGTCAGTTTAGGGCAGTCAGTGTAGTGTACAGGCATACTCCACTTTTAAAATGTATGGCTATGTTGTAGTCCTGGGTCCCCTCTCGGTACTACCCAAGTTTGGTGTCTCTTATGATTTGTAAGCAGTGCCATGTCAAGCTGACCTAGATTTCCCATAGATGCCAATGTTAAAGATGGGGAGCAGTGCCATGCCAAGCTAACCAAGATTTTCCATAGATGCCAATGAGCGCTGAAAGTTGAAAATTGGTCTGGGCAGGAAGGGGGTGAAAGTGCACTGTATTTAGGTGGTTAAGGGGAACCCTATGACAGAATAAAAAATAAAAAAAAACAGCATGGCCCCCCCCCCCAAATAAAAAAGATTTTAAGGGGAACTCCACGGTAAAATGTAAAATAAATGAATAAATAAATAAATGGCTTGGGGTCCACCCCCCAAAATCCATATCAGACCCTTATCCGAGCATGCAGCCTAGCAGGCCAGGAAATGGGGGGACAAGTGAGCACCCCTCCTCCTGAATTATACCAGGCCACTTGCCCTCAACATGGGGAGGGTGCTTTGGGGTGTTGATGGGGACAAGGTGTCACGGAACCATGAACCAGACGTGCAACAACAGATAAGTGAAAATAAGAAGGCTTTATTGAAAATCAAGCTGTAAAGCAAAAGTCCAAACGGATGGCGAAACCGAGGCAGAGTCCTAGCGAAGCCAGAGGTCAGGGACCAGGAGGGTAGTCAGACGAAGCCGGGATCAGGAACCAGCAGGGTAGTCAGACGAAGCCAGGATCAGGAACCAGCAGGGTAGTCAGACGAAGCCAGGATCAGGGGCCAGAAGCAGCAGCAGTCTAGAAGCATGTGAACACAGGAGGACCAAGCAAGGAACTGAAGCCACAGACCTCCTATATATATGAGCTAGGCATCCAGCTCCTCCCAGTGGGAAGGAGGAGCCGCAGGGTGGGAGGCTACAAGAAACCCAGAAACCAAGATGGCCGCCAGCACATGTCAAACGAAGGAGAACAGCAAGAAGGTAAGACCATGACAGTACCTCCCCCTCAAGGGCCCCTCCTCCGCGGAGTAAAGAACGGTTTCTGAGGGAAGCGTGCGTGGAAGGCTCGGAGCAAGGCAGGAGCATGGACATCTGCGGAGGGAACCCAGGAACGCTCCTCTGGACCATAACCACGCCAATGAACCAAAAACTGCACCCGACCGCGGACCAGGCGTGAGTCCAGGATATTGCTCACCTCATACTCCTCACGATTGCCCACTTGGACCGGACGAGGCCGAGGAACCGAGGAATTGAAACGATTACACACCAGTGGCTTCAACAGGGAGACATGAAACACGTTGGAGATCCGCATGCCAGGAGGAAGCGCAAGGGCATAGGCTACCGGGTTTACCCTGCGAAGCACTCGGAAGGGACCAACAAAGCGAGGCGCCAGCTTGGGAGTGGGCACTCGAAGGTTGAGGTTGCGGGTGGACAACCATACACGGTCTCCGGCCTGGTAGGAAGGAGCAGGCGCACGTCTGCGATCAGCCTGGAGTCTCTGGCGCTGCGCAGAGACCTCAAGGGACTTCTGGATCTGTACCCAAGAAGCACGTAGGACGGAAAGGTGATCCTCCACAGCTGGAATATCCTGGGGAGAGAAAACCTCCGGTAACACGGCAGGTTGGAACCCATAATTGGCCATGAAGGGAGACGTCCCAGAGGAAGAGTTCACCGCCGTGTTCCTGGCAAACTCAGCCCAAGGCAGGAGGTCAACCCAATTGTCTTGGTGATCGGAGACATAGCAATGAAGGAATTGCTCCAAGGCCTGATTGGATCGTTCTGCGGCCCCATTGGACTGAGGGTGGTAGGCCGAGGAGAAGGAGAGATTAATCCCCAACTGGGAGCAAAAGGCGCGCCAGAACCTGGACACAAACTGACTCCCCCGATCCGACACAATCTCCTTGGGCAAACCGTGCAACCGGAAGACCTCCCTGGCAAAAATCGTGGCAAACTCCTGTGCAGAGGGTAACTTCTTGAGAGGAACACAGTGGCACATTTTGGAAAATCGATCCACAATCATGAGAATGACCGTATGGCCTCGGGATGCAGGGAGGTCCACAATGAAATCCATCCCCAGGTGTGACCATGGGCGCTCCCCGGTGGCTATGGGTTGCAGCAGGCCCAACGGAAGGTGCCGAGGGGAATTACTCTGGGCACAAATGGAGCATGCCGCTACATATGCGGCGATGTCGGAACGTAGGGAAGGCCACCAGAACAGACGTGAAACAGCCCAGGACAGCTGATTCTTTCCAGGATGCCCCGCGGTCTTGGAGTTATGGTAGTTTCGCAACAACCGAGTGCGCAACTCCTCAGGCACAAAACATCTGCCGTTGGGTCTCCCAGAGGGAGCACCAGATTAAGCCGCCAAAATCTGCTCACCCAGGGGAGAGGTCAGGCTGGTGCGAATGGCGGCCAGGATCTGATTCGGAGGTATGACCGAAGTCGGAATCGACTCCTCCCTGGACAGGTCGGAGTACTGCCGTGATAAGGCATCCGCCCTGATGTTCTTGGAACCGGGTAGGTAGGAGACCACGTAATTAAAATGTGACAAGAACAGAGCCCAGCTGGCCTGACGTGGTGTCAATCTCTTGGCCTCAGAAAGGTAGGTCAGATTCTTGTGGTCCGTCAGGATGAGGACCGGAACCACCGAACCCTCGAGCAAGTGCCTCCATTCTTTAAGGGCCTGCACGATGGCCAATAACTCCCTGTCACCAATCTGATAGTTGCACTCCGCGGAAGACAGTTTCCGGGAGTAAAACCCACAAGGAAGCAGAGGACCCTCTGGTGTTCTACGCTGAGACAGAAGGGCGCCTACTCCCGTCTCAGACGCGTCCACCTCGAGGACAAAGGGCAACCCAGGGTTGGGATGCGACAGAATCGGAGCCGACACAAAGGCGGACTTTAGAGCCTCAAAAGCTCGGATGGCCTCGAGCGGCCAGACCTGGGAATTACTGCCCTTCCTGGTCAGATCCGTGAGAGGCTTGGCTAGCATGGAAAAGTCCCTGATGAACTTCCGATAATAATTGGCGAAGCCCAAAAAGCGCTGCAGGGAGCGAAGACCACTGGGCTGGGGCCACTGTAAGACAGCCGAAACCTTCTCAGGATCCATGGAGAACCCCTCAGCGGAAATGATGTAACCTAAGAAGGTTACCTGGGATCGGTGAAATTCGCATTTCTCAAGCTTACCGAACAGCTTGTTCTCTCGTAACCGTTGCAACACTCGTCTGACATCCAGAATGTGGGTCTCCATGGATTCAGAATATACCAAGATGTCATCCAAATAGACCACCACACACTGCTGCAACAGGTCACGGAAAACATCGTTAATGAATTCCTGAAAGACTGCGGGCGCATTGCACAACCCAAAGGGCATAACCAAGGATTCATAATGACCGGTCCTGGTGTTAAACGCGGTCTTCCACTCATCGCCCGCCTTGATCCTTACGAGGTTATATGCCGCCCTCAGGTCGAGTTTGGTAAAGACCGTGGCCCCTTTAAGGCGATCGAACAGCTCGGAAATCAAGGGTATCGGGTAAGCGTTCTTGATCGTGATGCGATTGAGACCCCTGTAATCGATGCAAGGCCTCAACTCACCGCCCTTCTTTTTCACAAAGAAAAATCCAGCCCCTGCCGGGGAAGAGGATTTGCGAATGTGTCCACGTGAAAGCGCCTCCACGTACTCCTCCATGGCCTCATTCTCCGCTACCGACAGTGGATAGACCTTGCCACGAGGAGGAACGGCACCAGGTTGTAACTCGATGGCACAATCGTATGGGCGGTGCGGAGGTAGGGCAACCGCGCGCACCTTATCGAATACATCCCGGTACTCCTCGTATTCAGGAGGCAACAGAGAGTCCGAGGAAGTACACAGCAACTTGACAGGCCCATGGATGCAACTAGCCCCACACTGCGGTGACCACGAGAGGATCTCGGCCGATCTCCAAACGAAAGTCGGATTATGCTTCTGGAGCCAGGGGTACCCCAAGACCACCGAGTAGTGTGGAGACGAAATAACCTGGAAGCAGACCGACTCTCTGTGAACGGCACCAATGGCTATCCCCACTGGAAGGGTCTCATGAGTCACGTGTGGCGGCAGAAGGGGTCTGCCGTCTATCGCCTCAAGAGCCAGTGGAGAACCTCGGGCCTGCAGAGGAATGGAATTGGCGGCAGCGAACACACTATCAATGAACAAACCACCAGCACCAGAGTCCACCAACGCCTGGGTCGTCACTGAGCCCCCGACCCAGGAGAGGACAACAGTGATCAGTGGTTTGTCAACACGGGAAACCGGGGACGAGGAGACTCCACCCAAGATCTGCCCCCGACAGGATCTCAGGTGCGAGCGTTTCCCGGACGGTTCGGACATGCCAACCGAAAATGCCCACCGAGACCACAGTACATGCATCGACCCTCGCGTCTTCGGAGTACCCTCTCCCCCTCGGACAGGCGAGCAAAGCCCAGCTGCATGGGTTCACCCCCAGCCAAGTCATCCCCAGGAGGCGTGGCAGGAGAGGGAGGCACGGGTGGGACAGCAAAGGTAGGCGCCAATCTGTTAGGAGGCCTCCGCAGACTCTCCTTAAAGGAAGGTCTCTCCCTGAGTCTGGTGTCAATCAAAATCAAGAAAGAAATAAGAGACTCGAGCTCCACTGGTAGGTCCTTAGCTGCAACCTCATCCTTCAAGGCATCCGAGAGACCATGAGAGAAAGCAGCGACCAGAGCCTCATTATTCCAGCCCACCTCTGCTGCCAGGGTACGAAACTCAATGGCGTATTCAGCTACGGATCGTGAACCCTGTCTGATGGACATAAGGAGCTTCGCAGCAGAGGCAGCACGAGCCGGCACATCGAATACCCTCCGAAGAGAAGCAACAAAACCGGAAAACTCGAAAACCACCGGATTGTTGTTCACCCATAAAGGGCTGGTCCAGGCCAAGGCCTTGTCCGAGAGCAGCGAAATTAAGAAGCCCACCTTTGATCTCTCAGTAGGAAAGGCATGTGGCAGCAACTCAAAATAAATGCCCACCTGGTTAAGGAAACCTCGGCACTGAGTTGGCTCTCCCCCAAAGCGCTGTGGAAGGGGGGCAGAACCGGTCATACCCCGAAACACCGCAGGCGCAACAACAGGTGTCGGGGTAGACTCTGGCGCAACAACTGGAGCGGCAGTAGGAGCGGGCCCAGGAGCGACAACCGACCCATCGGCAACGGGAGCTAAATTAGCCGTGCGTTCAAGCAAGGTTTGCAACGCCACGGCGAACCGACCCAACAGGTGATCCTGCTGATCAAGTCTGGCAACCAGCGTGGGTAGCGAGGATGGCCCTGTACCGTCAGAATTCATGGCTTGGTCCTAATGTCACGGAACCATGAACCAGACGTACAACAACAGATAAGTGAAAATAAGAAGGCTTTATTGAAAATCAAGCTGTAAAGCAAAAGTCCAAACGGATGGCGAAACCGAGGCAGAGTCCTAGCGAAGCCAGAGGTCAGGGACCAGGAGGGTAGTCAGACGAAGCCGGGATCAGGAACCAGCAGGGTAGTCAGACGAAGCCAGTATCAGGAACCAGCAGGGTAGTCAGACGAAGCCAGGATCAGGAACCAGCAGGGTAGTCAGACGAAGCCAGGATCAGGAACCAGCAGGGTAGTCAGACGAAGCCAGGATCAGGGACCAGAAGCAGCAGCAGTCTAGAAGCATGTGAACACAGGAGGACCAAGCAAGGAACTGAAGCCACAGACCTCCTATATATATATATGAGCTAGGCATCCAGCTCCTCCCAGTGGGAAGGAGGAGCCGCAGGGTGGGAGGCTACAAGAAACCCAGAAACCAAGATGGCCGCCAGCACATGTCAAACGAAGGAGAACAGCAAGAAGGTAAGACCATGACACAAGGGCCTCTTCCCGACAACCCTGAGCTGTGGTTGTGGGGGTCTGCAGGTGAGGGGCTTATCGGAATCTGGAAGACCACTTTAACAAATGGGCCCCCCAGATCCCGCCCCACCCCCCATCTGAATGGGTATCGGGTACGTAGCACTCGAACCCATTTACCAAAAAAGTGCAAAAAAGTAAAAACCACAGGAAACAGTTTTTGACAAGTCTTTTATTAAAAATAAAAAAAATAAAAAATGTCCCTCAATGTAAATCCTGTATCAATCACGATTCTTGCCGGACCTGAAAAATAGAATTCCTCCTCACTATGGGCCCCGACGTACTCAGCCGGGTGCACCTGCGCCCGGACCAGCCGGCACAGTCGCTATTATGCAGGGACGCCGCGGCTGTCTCCGAAGGCAATAGATGGTGGGGGGGATATACGGGTCAGCTGTATACACCCGCGTCCCTTGCTATGACTACGCATTTCGGAGGCATGGCCTCCTTCCTCAGGTCACGCCCACACTGCTTCTCAACCACAATATATATATCTAATAACCCCCTCCTATGCCCCTCTTCTTAAAGGGGCCATACTAGGAGAGGGTTGGTCACATTGTGAATAGCTTAAAGGGCTAAAAGGCAACCTAAATGACCATCAAGAATACATTGTATATAACTATAATGATAAATAAAACCACTTTAAAAAAGCACACTTTCTTAAAAAAAACTTTTAAAAAACACTTTTAAAACACTCTTGGAAACCTAGAATTAATGTATAATAGGAAGTGGTAAAAAAAAAAAAAAAAAATTATATATCTTTGTTTTTTTACATTTTTAAAATATTTTAGAAATCTCTCCTCTTCCTTTTTTCCTTTTTTTCTCTTTTTTTTCCTCTCCTTTCCCCTTTTTATTTTAAAAAACACTCTTCAAAAAATACTGAACCTTAAATGAAAGTACTGACCTCTATTTCTTCAGTTAGCCCCTCAGGGGATATGGAATTAAAAGAAAAAAAAAAAAAGTCTCTCACCTACATAGCCGTGAGAAAATCCAACCAGCCAACTTTGAATGGTTAATTGGTCAGCGCATGAACTGGTGAAAAATCTTTTTATGTCCTGGTGTACAGTGCCTTGCGAAAGTATTCACCCCCCCCTTGAACTTTGTGACCTTTTGCCACATTTCAGCCTTCAAACATAAAGATATAAAACTGTAATTTTTTTCTGAAGAATCAACAACAAGTGGGACACAATCATGAAGTGGAAAGAAATTTATTGGATATTTCAAACTTTTTTAACAAATAAAAAACTGATGTTAATACTTTGTAGCGCCACCTTTTGCTGCGATTACAGCTGTAAGTCGCTTGGGGTATGTCTCTATCAGTTTTGCACATCGAGAGACTGAAATTTTTGCCCATTCCTCCTTGCAAAACAGCTCGAGCTCAGTGAGGTTGGATGGAGAGCGTTTGTGAACAGCAGTTTTCAGTTCTTTCCACAGATTCTCGATTGGATTCAGGTCTGGACTTTGACTTGGCCATTCTAACACCTGGATATGTTTTGTGAACCATTCCATTGTAGATTTTGCTTTATGTTTTGGATCATTGTCTTGTTGGAAGACAAATCTTTGTCCCAGTCTCAGGTCTTTTGCAGACTCCATCAGGTTTTCTTCCAGAATGGTCCTGTATTTGGCTCCATCCATCTTCTCATCAATTTTAACCATCTTCCCTGTCCCTGCTGAAGAAAAGCAGGCCCAAACCATGATGCTGCCACCACCATGTTTGACAGTGGGGATGGTGTGTTCAGGGTGATGAGCTGTGTTGCTTTTACGCCAAACATAACGTTTTGCATTGTTGCCAAAAAGTTTGATTTTGGTTTCATCTGACCAGAGCCCCTTCTTCCACATGTTTGGTGTCTCCCAGGTGGCTTGTGGCAAACTTTAAACGACACTTTTTATGGATATCTTTAAGAAATGGCTTTCTTCTTGCCACTCTTCCATAAAGGCCAGATTTGTGCAGTATACGACTGATTGTTGTCCTATGGACAGAGTCTCCCACCTCAGCTGTAGATCTCTGCAGTTCATCCAGAGTGATCATGGGCCTCTTGGCTGCATCTCTGATCAGTCTTCTCCTTGTATGAGCTGAAAGTTTAGAGGGATGGCCAGGTCTTCGTAGATTTGCATTGGTCTGATACTCCTTCCATTTCAATATTATCGCTTGCACAGTGCTCCTTGGGATGTTTAAAGCTTGGGAAATCTTTTTGTATCCAAATCTGGCTTTAAACTTCTCCACAACAGTATCTCGGACCTGCCTGGTGTGTTCCTTGTTCTTCATGATGCTCTCTGCGCTTTAAACGGACCTCTGAGACCATCACAGTGCAGGTGCATTTATACGGAGACTTGATTACACACAGCTGGATTCTGGAAGCAGTTAAAGGCGCCAGGTTTTTAAAAATATCAGTATTCAAAACAGCCGATCTTGGCGTTTTTAATGCTTTTAAGTGCAAAGGAGGAATTTGGGGTCTTATAGAGCCCAAATGCCTCCAAAAAGAAATACCTGACATGTGAATACCCTCAAGTTGTAAAGCGCTGCTTAAACTGTTGACGCTATATAAATCCTATATAATAATAATAATAATGTGACTATTTCTGTCACAGAGATGTTTATATTCCTTGTAACAGCAATAAAAGGGATTAAAAAAAAAATAATAAAAAATTAAAGCACCGCATCCTTCCCTGCTCTCGCTTAGAAGCAAATGCATAAGTCGCGCCCACAAATGTATACAGTGTTCAAACCACACATGTGAGGTATCACCGGATTGTTAGAGCGAGAGCAATAATTCTAGGACATGACCTCCTCTGTAACTCTAAAATTGTTAACTGTTAACAATGTTTAAAGCGTCACCGATTTTTAAGAAAAGTAGTTTGTTGCCATTCCACTAGCGTGCACAATTTTAAAGCGTAACATGTTAGGCATCTATTTACTCGGTGTAACATCACCTTTCAAATTATAGCAAAAAATTGGGATAACTTTGGGATAAAAAAAAAAAATAAAAATTGGGCTAACTCTACTGTTTTTGTCTTTTTCTTTTTAATTTATTGAATTTTTTATTTTTTTTTCAAACAAATTGCGTTTGAAAGACCGCAGCGCAAATACGGTGTGACATAAAATATTGCAACGACTGCAATTTTATTCTCTAGGTCAGGGATCTCCAAACTACGGTCCTCCAGCTATTGCAGAACTACACATCCCATGAGGCATTGTAAAACTCTGATATTCACAGACATGACTAGGCATGATGGGAGTTGTAGTTCCTGAACAACTGGAGGACCATAGTTTGGAGACACCTGATCTAGGGTCTCTGCTAAAAATATATATATATATATATATATATATATATATATATATATATATATATATATATATATATATACATATATAATGTTTGGGGTTTCGAAGTAATTTTCTAGCAAAAAATACTGATTTTAACTTGTAAGCAATAAATGTCAGATTAACAATTAGGTGGTTGATTGTTGCATTTTCTAGACTTGGATGTTATTTTGGCAAACCTGTCTCACTGACATCTATCTGTATGACCCCCCCTACAGGGTGAACAGGGTGAACGTGGCTTGGATGGAATTCCTGGACAAGTTGGCCCTAAGGTAACCATATCTTGTGTGATAATGTATTAAAGTCAATGGAAATTCTGGATGTCTGGAGTGTACAGAGCAGCTTAAAGCGCAATTTACTCACATAATTCTCACATGCGGCAGTCCTTGCTGCTCCTCTGAAAAGCAACCCATGGTGGTTTGCATTTCAGAGGGCAGATGACAGGTGGCAGGGAGGCGATACGACACCTCCTTACCTCGTGTCCTTAACTGTAAAAAGCCTGAACCACAATGTTGAAAATTTTTCAAACCTTGGCTTGGTCCAACCATGCAGCAAGGTAAGTCATATTTATGGTCAGAATATATCTTTGGCATATCTTTTCTGGGTCAGGACCTCAAAGTCAGAGGTCCCACCTGACAGTCATCAACCAGAATTTCAGGATTAGACATCAGCAGTTGTGGCCTCCATGGTTTTCTCCAGAAATCTTTTCTTATTATTTTGTTATATACATTTAAAAATTAGCTTTTGTTTGTGTATAAATTGGCTATTATTATTATTATTTTTATTATTATTATCATAAATAATAATAATAATACTATTTATAGTATTATTATTATTATTATTATTCATAATAATAATAATACTAATAATACTAATAATAATAATAAAAAAAAAGACAATATTAATACTAATAATAATAATGATAATAATGAGAATGATGATGATGATGATGATGATGATGATGATGATGATGATGATGATAATAATAATAATGATAATAATAATGAGAATGATGATAATAATGATAAAGATAATATTATTATTAATAATAACAATGATAATAATATAATGATGATATTAATAATAATAATAATAATACTGATAATAATAATAGATGATGATGATATTATTATTATTATTTTTATTGTTAGTATTATTATTATCATCATTATCATTAATACCATTGTTATTATTATTATCATCATTCTCATTATTATTATTACTATTATTATCTTTATCTTTATCGTTATCATTATTATTATTATTATTATTTTTATTATCACCATCATTCTCATTATTATTATCATTATTATTATTTGTATTAACATTATTATCTTTATTATTATTATTATTATTATTATTATTATTAATAATAATATTATTATTATCATCCATCCATAATATTAATATTATCAATATTATTATTTTCAATATTATCATTATTATTATCAGCATTAAGGCACTTTTATAGTGCATTAGGAGATCCACAGAAATGCACTATTATCCATTTAACCCTAATCCATTACATGTAGCACGGTGAGTTTTTGGCTCCGTAGACTTCTATGGAATTGCATAGAAAATGCATGTACATGCGTTCTTGGTGCATTTTCCTGCATGACAACAGACACCTCCTTCTAGCAACATCAGCACTTCTGCAAAAAAATGCAAAACGCAATAAAATTGCATCAAAAATGTACAGAAAAATGCAAAACCTGCCAGTAAAAAAACACACTGCAGTATTGTTTTTTGTTATCAATATTATGTTTTCATCTATGTTATATAAACACCCGTTATATATTTTACACATAAGGCCTCTTTCACACGGGCGCTCCGTATGTCCGCAAATCATCCTATTTTTTTGCGGATGATTTACGGACATAATGTAAGTCTATGGCATTGCGGATGTCAGCGGAGTGTCTACCACTGTAGTAAGATGTAAATCAATAAAAATCTGTAGATCACTAAAAATCTGATTAACCTCCTTAGCGGTATTCCCGAGTGTGGCTCGGGGTTCATTTTCAGTACCAAAAGCGGTAACCCCGAGCCACACTCGGGATTACTCCAGAATCACACTCCCCTTCCCTGCGATCCCCCGTCATCCTCCCCGTCATCCTCCAGCCATCCTCCCGCTGTCCTCCTGCCGTCCTCCTCCGCCATCCTCCCGCTGTGTGCTCGGCGATGCCGGCACCTGTCTTCCGGTTCCCTTTCCTGTGAGCATAGCGGCGCAGGGGGGGGTGGAACCGGTGGCAAACTCAAAAATATAAATACACCAAATGAGATGATACAAAGCTGTGATCCTAACGGATTACACTGTATCATCCCATTTCACCACAGGATTTCACCTGGTGACTTTTCCAGTGCCCTGCCTGTGCTTTTCCAGTTCTTTGTGCCTGGAAAATTGAGAACGACCATGGTGTCCAAAAAGCGTTCTTTTTGCGCAAAAGCACTTTTAGACGAACTGAAAAACAGCAAAAGCGAAACGGAGTTACTTGAAGAACTGAGCGATAGCGATTCGTGGGAAAATTTGTCATCAGGTGCGGAAAGTGAGGACAGCGACGATTCTGATGTCTCTTTCTGGCACATCGCTCTGTTGGAAATTCTGAAGAATTATTTGATAAACTTCCCATATTCCACAAGCGATGTGCCAGAAAGAGACATCAGAATCGTCGCTGTCGTCACTTTCCGTACCTGATGACGAATTTCCCCACAAATCGCTATTGCTCAGTTCTTCAAGTAACTCAGTTTTGCTGTCGCTGTTTTCCAGTTTGTCTAAAAGTGCTTTTGCGCAAAAAGAACGCTTTTTGGACGCCATGGTTGTTCTCTATTTTCCAGGCACAAAGAACTGGAAAAGCACAGACAGGGCACTGGAAAAGTCACCAGGTGAAATCCTGTGGTGAAATGGGATGATACAGTGTAATCCGTTAGGATCACAGCTTTCTATCATCTCATTTGGTGTATTTACACTTTTGAAATTGCCACCGGTTCCACCCCCCTGCGTCGCAACGCTCGCAGGGAAGGGAACCGGAAGACAGGTGCCGGCATCGGCCGACCACACAGCGGGAGGACGGAGGCGGATCGCAGGGGAAGGTGAGTTTTAAAATAGAAAACAACAGATTTCCATGCAAAACAATGTACCGCTTTTAGCACATAAATCCTGACATAATCAGACCGCCAGGGAGGTGAATAAATCCAAAGAAGGTCCAAAGTAAGTCCATAGTGCAATGTTAAAAGCAAATCTTCAATCGTTATTCCATGTGAATATCCAAACACACGTGCACAGGAACCACCACCAACATCAGAGGGGGGGCTTATCAGATAAAATGGACCCAAATAAGCTTACGTTCATTAATTAATTAAGCGTAAGCTTAATTGGGTCCATTTTATCTGGTAAGCCCCCCCTCTGATGTTGGTGGTGGTTCCTGGGCACGTGTGTTCGAATATTCACATGGAATAACGATTGAAGGTTTGCTTTTCACATTGCACTATGGACTTACTTTTGACCTTCTTTGGATTTATTAATCAGATTTTTATTGATCTGTTACTTAATAACATATACACGTTATATTCATTATTTTGGCTATATTACAGTATATGTGTATTGTACTAATGCTCCTGTTTGCCATATAGACATATTTCAATATTGCACTGTATATATGCACTTTAATTTAGTTTTATCTATCGGCGCTGCACTTTATACATTTTTACTCTAGATACGTATTGTCATCTGTAGTGGCAGTCGCTTTTTCAGTATTGTTACAATTTAGCGCGGTGTTGCTCCTTTTCCATTTACTCTAGTATGTGTATGTATGAATGTGAGTTAGGGACCTTAGATTGTAAGCTCTTTGACGGCAGGGAGTGATGTGAATGTGTGATAAACTGTATAAAAATTGTAAAGTGCTGTTTAGAATTGGCATTGCTCTATGAGTACCTGCAATAAATATAACTGTTTCTTTTCCAGGGCCAACACGGTGAGCATGGGAACCCCGGTACCCCTGGACGGAAGGTAACATTTGTCGGTCTTTGATTCCTACTTTTTTCTCTGTATTTCTCACAAGGGCATGCTAAGGAAGGGGGACAGGGGGGTATCATTATCTTCTCAAGACTTTTGTTATATTGGCTAGATATGTGCAAAAAATACCTGTTGATCCTGCCAGAAATCCAGCTGTGTCCTGAGCAGTGTAACATCTAACATCAATATCTAAAGCCGCAATTTCACCACAAAAGTGCCACAGTGCTCGAGAAAACTTCTTATTATAAGGTGCTAGTGCTTGATAATCCTCCACCCATTGATGTAAGGGTGACTCACCAGACGATTAAGGGCCTCAAGGACCCAACTTGCTTTGCTAATTAATCCAGTTGCGATGACTTCCTTTGTGATTAGTGTTGAGCGAACACGGACTGTATTATTCGTGTTCGTACCGAATAATTGGATTTTTTGTACCCGAACACGGACACGGACACTTTACTGTATGTTCGGGTAAAAATCCGTGTTCGGTCGTTTTATTTCCGGGTTTTGCATGCTTTGGCGCTCTTTTCATGGCGGGCTTTCAACAGCCAATCAACAATCGTTTAACTGGTGTGCCTTAAGCCATCCCAGCCATGCCTGCAAATGTCTTAGTAGCTGTGATTGGCCGTCTGAAGCATGTGACCAAGTCTTTATAAGTTCGAGGCAGCCGCAGCGGCGTCATTATGCTGCTTATATCAGGGACAGAGCACACATCAATGTGCTGGCTGCTGATTAGGGAAAGATAGGCAGGAAAAAACCATTTGTGTCCGGATAGAATTGAGGGACAGGTCGGAGTGTTTAGGCAGGGCGAGTTGTAGGCATTTTAGGGATAGAGTCTGCTGAATTATAGGGTCAGTGTCTTCTACAAACTACAATCGATATTGCTGTGTGGGGGGTGGGGTGAATCTGCACTCAATCCTGATCTACGATCTCTTCTCAATCCTGTTAGGGACAGAGTCTGCTGAATTTTAGGGAAACTGTGTTCTACAAACTACAATCGATATTGCTGTGTGGTGTGGGATTGGAGATAGGCAGGTGTCAGTGATCCACATCCATTTTTCTGTGTGTGAGCTGCAGTGAACACAATCTTTTTGGGCTGCAGTGAACACAATCTTTTTGGGCTGCAGTGAACACAATCTTTTTGGGGTGCAGTGAACAAAATCTTTTTGGGGTGCAGTGAACACAATCCTTTTTGGTGTGCAGTGAACACAATCTTTGTGGGGTGCAGTGAACAAAATCCTTTGTGGGGTGCAGTGAACACAATCTTTTTGGGGTGCAGTGAACACAATCCTTTTTGGTGTGCAGTGAACACAATCTTTGTGGGGTGCAGTGAACAAAATCCTTTGTGGGGTGCAGTGAACACAATCTTTTTGGGGTGCAGTGAACAAAATCCTTTTTGGGGTGCAGTGAACAACATCCTTTTTGGGGTGCAGTGAACACAATCTTTTTGGGGTGCAGTGAACAAAATCCTTTGTGGGGTGCAGTGAACACAATCTTTTTGGGGTGCAGTGAACACAATCTTTTTGGGGTGGAGTGAACAACATCCTTTTTGGGGTGCAGTGAACAAAATCCTTTTTGGGGTGCAGTGAACAAAATCATTTTTGGGGTGCAGTGAACACAATCTTTTTGGGGTGCAGTGAACACAATCTTTGTGGGGTGCAGTGAACACAATCTTTTTGGGGTGGAGTGAACAACATCCTTTTTGGGGTGCAGTGAACAACATCCTTTTTGGGGTGCAGTGAACACAATCTTTTTGGGGTGCAGTGAACAACATCCTTTTTGGGGTGCAGTGAACACAATCTTTTTGGGGTGCAGTGAACACAATCTTTGTGGGGTACAGTGAACAGAATCTTTGTGGGGTGCAGTGAACACAATCTTTGGGGGGTACAGTGAACACAATCTTTTTGGGGTGCAGTGAACACAATCTTTGTGGGGTGCAGTGAACACAATCTTTTTGGGGTGGAGTGAACAAAATCATTTTTGGGGTGCAGTGAACAACATCCTTTTTGGGGTGCAGTGATCAAAATCCTTTTTGGGGTGCAGTGAACACAATCTTTTTGGGGTGCAGTGAACAAAATCCTTTGTGGGGTGCAGTGAACAGAATCTTTGTGGGGTGCAGTGAACACAATCTTTGGGGGGGTACAGTGAACACAATCTTTTTGGGGTGCAGTGAACACAATCTTTGTGGGGTACAGTGAACAGAATCTTTGTGGGGTGCAGTGAACACAATCTTTGGGGGGTACAGTGAACACAATCTTTTTGGGGTGCAGTGAACACAATCTTTGGGGGGTACAGTGAACACAATCTTTTTGGGGTGCAGTGAACACAATCTTTGTGGGGTGCAGTGAACACAATCTTTGGGGGGGTACAGTGAACACAATCTTTTTGGGGTGCAGTGAACAACATCCTTTTAGGGTGCAGTGAACACAATCTTTGTGGGGTGCAGTGAACAACATCCTTTTAGGGTGCAGTGAACACAATCTTTGTGGGGTACAGTGAACAGAATCTTTGTGGGGTGCAGTGAACACAATCTTTGGGGGGTACAGTGAACACAATCTTTGTGAGGTGCAGTGAACACAATCTTTGTGGGGTGCAGTGAACACAATCATTGTGGGGTGCAGTGAACTCAATCTTTGTGGGGTACAGTGAACACAATCTCATACTTCTGAAGATTTGAGGGTGCTGCCTGTTCCATACTCCCCCTACTCCTCATCTAGCCTTTTAGGGGTACAAACAATAGTAATTGGGGCCTAGTGTGGTTGTGTACGTGTGATATACATACACTTTTTTTGGATCATATTTTCTATTCCGCTATTTAATCAAAAACCTTTGGGGATCAGTTAAATTGGGGGATAGTCTGTGTTGGTACGTGTGAGAGAGATCCACCTTTCCAAGTTGTTGGGGTTCATCTCATACTTCTGAAGGTTTGAGGGTGCTGCCTGTTCCATACTCCCCCTACTCCTCATCTAGCCTTTTAGGGGTACAAACAATAGTAATTGGGGCCTAGTGTGGTTGTGTACGTGTGATATACATACACTTTTTTTGGATCATATTTTCTATTCCGCTATTTAATCAAAAACCTTTGGGGATCAATTAAATTGGGGGATAGTCTGTGTTGGTACGTGTGAGAGAGATCCACCTTTCCAAGTTGTTGGGGTTCATCTCATACTTCTGAAGGTTTGAGGGTGCTGCCTGTTCCATACTCCCCCTACTCCTAGCCTTTTAGGGGTACAAACAATAGTAATTGGGGCCCAGTGTGGTTGTGTACGTGTGATATACATACACTTTTTTTGGATCATATTTTCTATTCCGCTATTTAATCAAAAACCTTTGGGGATCAGTTAACATCAGCATTCCCATCTGACAGCGGGGCCACAGTGGAAGCACAAGGCAGAGGAGGAGGAGGAGGAGGTCGCCAACGCAACCAGGGCACCGCCAGCACCTCAGAAGGCAGGGTTAGCATGGCCGAAATGTGGAAAAGCTTTGTCAGCACGCCACAACAAACAGCAGCACCAGCAGCTCAGATGGAACGTCTTAGCAGGAGGCAGCATTTTACCAACATGGTGGAGCAGTATGTGTGCACACGCCTACATGTAGTGAATGACGGGTCTGCCCCCTTCAACTTCTGGGTCTCCAAATTGGGCACATGGCCTGAGCTTGCCCTTTACGCCTTGGAGGTGCTGGCGTGCCCTGCAGCCAGTGTATTATCTGAACGGGTATTTAGCACGGCTGGGGGCGTTATAACAGACAAGCGCAGCCGCCTGTCCAGAGACAATGTGGACAAGCTCACGTTCATTAAAATGAACCAGGCATGGATCCCACGGGACTTTTCCGTACCTTATGCAGAATAGCAATGGATACCGACCTTACCCACCCATTGTTCCATTTTTGCTCTTTCTCACTCTTTTGGGGTGTACCCTCATTTAAAATTTTTGAAAAGAAGCAGTGTTGGCTACCTCGTCCTCCTCCTCAGGGCCAGATTAATGTAGGGGCTATTGGAGCTGCAGCTCCAGGCCCCTACCTTTTATATAGGCCCCGGGTTGGCCATATTCACTGTTACCGCTCTTCTGTCACTTGTAAACACAGAAGTCTGGCTTCTATGCTCGCTTCCCCAGGCAGCACCCTCAGAACCTCCCCACACAGCGTGAAGGCCGGACAAGGAGGGACAGTTGGCGATGCATGGATGTGTTTATGGGCTTCAGAGACAGCATCCCATGTTGAATTAGGCATGCATGGCTGCACCCTTCCTCCTCTGGGTGCATGGCAAGGCACGGCCCTTAAGGCCCTTCAAAATCCTCAGCACCAAGCCCATGATGCTGTTAATCCGGCCCTGGTCCTCCTCCACCGCCGCTTCCACCTACACCGCCCATAGGTGTGCGCAGCCTATTGCATTAAGGTGTGCACCCCAAAGTTGAAATACACATGCATGTGTTTGCCAGCAGGGAGAGTAATGTATCGGGGCCATGTACCTGTAGGCAAGGAGAAATAGAGCAGAGCAGGTCCCAGGGAGATCTTTCCCATCTCCTCACTGGCAATGCTATGTGCCCTAGGTGATTAGGGTGTGCCCAGGCACACCCAGCACACCCTGTGCGCACGCCTATGTCACCGCCACATCCACCACCACCTCAACCTCCCTCCTACTCCATATGGGCCTCGTCCTTCAGAGATGAAGAAGAACATTGTTTTATTTTTCTGTTTTTTTTGTTGTTTTAAGTTATTTCCCTATCCACATTTGTTTGCAGAGCACTTGCCATGCTCTTAATTACGTTTTGCTGCCATTTGCAGCACTCTAGCCCTTTCCTTTGGTGTTTTAGAGCCATTTTAGTGCCTTAAAGTTCGGGTCCCCATTGACTTCAATGGGGTTCGGTGTCCGGGAAAAGTTCGGTAAAAGTCCGGGACACGGACCCGGACTTTTTTTTAAAGTTCGGCCGAACCCGTCGAACACGGACATCTAGGTGTCCGCTCAACCCTATTTGTGATGCAATATAATCACTGGATAGCCCCTTGGACCCACAATGAAGGGAATGGTAATTGTCCCACAATGAGATGGCAAATCGTCCCCCAAGAAAACAGAATAAATAATTGCACAGTAAAGTTTTTTATTTTAATGATTTAAAATGTATTATGCAGTATATTACTCACATTTAAAAGTGCCATAAGCCGGCACACACTATGAACAGCAAAGAGATTCCGGAACACCGCTCGATTCCGGCGTGCGTTCAAAGTGCGTTCCAACAAAAGCGGATGTCGACCTCGTCACATCCGCTTTTGTTGGAACGCATGCTGGGATCGAGCGGCATTCTGGAATCTCTCTGCTGTTCATAGTGTGTGCCGGCTTATGGCACTTTTAAATGTGAGTAATATATAATGATTTTTAAATCATCAAAATAAAAAAACGTTATTGCGCAATCATTTATTCTATTTTCTTGGGGGACAATTTTGCCATCTCATTGTGGGACAATTACCATTCCCTTCATTGTGAGACCATTTAACACTCATTTTTATAATCTTATTGGATCACTTTTAGGTTTATTAATTGCTTATATATTATAATCTATTTATTTTTCAATGAAATGGACTTTTAACACTTATTTTAAATTTTTTGTTTTTGGATCAATTAGCTTTATTAATCGCACATTTAGGCTCACTTATTTTCTAGCACTTAGCACTTTGTGATACAGCTCCTCAAGTTTTTTACTATCTTTTTTTCTGGTTTTACCTAAAATTGATGACTGCTGCATCAACATTTGTAGACTCTGGTCCGGCCACATCTGGAGTATGCTGTCCAGTTCTGGGCACCGGTCCTCAGGAAGGATGTGCTGGAACTGGAGAGAGTCCAGAGAAGGGCAACAAAGACAATAAGGGGAATGGAGGGCATCGGCTATGAGGAAAGACTACAAGCACTGAACTTATTCTCTCTGGAGAAGAGACGATTGAGGGGGGATATGATATCAATGTACAAATACTGTACTGGTGACCCTAGCATAAGGAACAAACTTTTTAGAGAAAGGGAATACTCACTAAAACTAGAGGAAAAACGATTTAACCTTAAAATACGTAAGGGGTTCTTTACTTTCAGAGCGGTAAGGATGTATAATTCTCTTCCACAAGCAGTGGTATCAGCAGGGAGCATCGATAGTTTCAAAAAACTATTAGATGGGCACCTTAAAGACCACAACATACAGGGGTATACAATGTAAGGTTAACAGCAAACACACACACATCATAGGTTGAACTGGATGGACTGATGTCTTTTTTCAACCTCACTAACTATGTAACTATGCAACTATGATGTGGAATTCTCTTCCACAAGCAGTGGTATCAGCAGGGAGCATCGATAGTTTCAAAAAACTATTAGATGGGCACCTTAGAGACCACAGCATACAGGGGTATACAATTTACGGTTAACAGCAAACACACACACACATCATAGGTTGAACTGGATGGACTGATGTCTTTTTTCAACCTCACAAACTATGTAACTATGTAACTATGTAGACGCTCACCACTAAGAGGCGCCATTTACAATTTTTACAATCTTGTATTTCAGAATTCATGTGTTTGCTACATCAATGTTGGCTTCAAAAGTAATAAGTAGAGAACATATAGAGAAGGAACAATTAGGTGTTGAGAATGATTGCACTTAACCACACCCACATCCCAAAATTCTGGAGACACATGCGCTGGCGCTTTTGACCACATCGGTAGACAGAGATCCTACCGTCATCCCGTCTGGTCAGTTTATTGGCGGTTCCCTTTATGGTTGAACCATTTGGCTGTTGCCTGGGGTTGCAGGGCTCAGTACTTGCCAGGAGAGGCAGCCTGGTCCTATGCTGGGGTTTTCCTCTTAAGCTGCCGCTGCCAGATGTCCTCGACACACCTATTGGGCACCCTCTACCCTAGCCGTTGGAGGCATTTTTGGTCTAATATACCTGTTATTTGCCTGCCAAGATCTAAAAGGGTCTCTGAGGAAACATTTTTTGAACGATAGAGTTCAGCGAAACGCGTTAGGACCCATGTCAATCTTGCTTTGATTACCAGCGTGCCATTTACATCCATTAGCCGGAGGTTTTTCCCTTGGCAGATTTGTAGTGGCAATGTTTTATATATGTAATTGATGTTTCATCATGTTTCAATGAATTATATAAAATAAATAGATTTTTTTAATGTATTCTTTTTTTTCTTTTGTTAATATATGCTCACCATTGCACAATCCCCACCCTTCAAAGCCCCCCCCCCCTTTTATCGATTGGGGCTAATCTCCATATAGTCCGGTGGACTTTGGATTTGACCCCCACTTGTGTTTTATTAGTGTAATAAGTAGAGAACATTTTCAAACTTATTCACTAACATGTAGAGTATACAGTATATAGCAAAGTCTGTGAAAGTTGTCATGATTCCAGGTCATGGTATATCTAGTACTAGTTCATTGCATTCAGACTACTAGACTTCTGCAATGTTCTGTAACGTTAAAGATGTTTCATAGCTTAATTAAGCCACTTTTAAGAACCAAAGAAGTGTCTTGGATAAGCTACAAAATGCCTTCAGCCTAAGGCTGGCCATACATTTTACAATTGTCTTGTACAATTTTCCTTTCGATTTACCAAAACCATATAATATGAGGTCATATCGAAACGCTTTCCCATTGTGTGCAATCAGGCAGGCCCTTGTGCTACATAGTTGAAGATAAATCTAAAGGAAATTGAATAAGAACATTTTATAATGTATGGTCAGAACAAGTCCATTAGAATGTGACTGACTACTACTAGTTTGACTTTTTAGGTGCACAATAGAGCTATATCTAAGCATAATAATGGAGAAAAAACATTTTCTTTCCATAAAAAATATTTCCATTTTATTGATTACAAAATACACATAATTTAAAACCATAAAAGAAAATGAAAGGACAAAGAAACACTTGGTAGTGTCAGCTCAACATGTTTCGCCATAAGGATATGGCTTCCTCAGGAGACTTACAGACATCTTTACAAGTGAGTTTCTGCCTTTAATAAAGAATAATTAATTACAACAATTCCTTAAAATTCAGTATGTTATTTATCATTTTGCTTAAACTGTCTATATTTATTTATAGATACTTGGCAGTTTTGCCCACACACTTATATATTGATCAATATCAATTGCATTCCGGAATTATCTGTTTGCGTTGACGACAGTGTGGAAATTGAATTAATTATATATTCCAGCAAAAGGGTGAATAATAATATTTTATTTGAATTTTAATATAAGTTTTGTTATAACATCAGACAAATTATAATACTTATTTTTATTTTGAACGCAATCTAGGTATTGTATCGGGCGTTCTTGCGCCTGAGGCGATAACATATTCTGATCTTTCCCCAAAAAAGCTCTTAAAAATAAGGTACTATATATGTATATATATATATATATATATATATATATATATATATATATATATATATATATAGATAGATCTATAATAACAGATATTGATGAAAGCTTTAATGACTAATTGTTCAAACGTGGTCATTTTTTAATTATAAAACTCTATTTTAATATAAATTAGGTTTTCCATCTTCGATTCTGGCTTTTTTTTCCCCCCTCTATGATTGGTTATACCAGGGTTTTGAGTCTCCTTTGTATCGCCTCCTCTGGAGGGTTCGGTACAGTCCTCTACTTCATGGAAGGTGCAGTCCATCATATCTGAGGTACGCCTCAACAATTTTGTAATTCATAATTAAATACTGTATTTTCTGGCGTATAAGACTACGTTTGAACCTCAAAAAAATCCCCCAAAAATGGGGGGTCGTCTTATACGCTGAGTATAAAATCTCCAAGGTAACCTAAGTATAAGTATTACCTGTAGATGAAAATTAGGGGGGGTCGTCTTATACGCCCAGTCGGGCGTGTAAATTCAATTAATGTAATTATTTGTGTATCTTCACTTTGTAATTAATTTTTCTTTATTAAATGCAGAAACTCACTAGTAAAGATGTCTATAAGACTCCTGAGGAAGCCATATCCTTATGGCGAAAAACATGTTGAGCTGACACTACCAAGTGTTTTTGTCCTCTCTTTTTCTTTTATGGTTTTAAATTATGTGTATTTTGTAATCAATAAAATGAAAATATTTTTTATGGAAAGAAAATTATTTTTCTCCATTTTTATGTTTAGATATAGCTCTATTGTGCACCTAAAAAGTCCCATTATTCCCATTTTTTTTCTATTTATAAATTAAGGGATGTGGTGCTTCATCAGTTACTCTCTGGCAAAAAGAACTAAAATTTGACTACTACTAGTTTGACTTCCTTGTTTTTTCAGAATAAGATACTGTTTTTTTGGTTTGTGTATGGGATGGGTCCTTCAGTTTTGTCTATATAACAGAACGTTCTAACATGTTTATGATGTTGAGATGGAGATCATTTTTCCTAAATTATAATTTTTTTAGGGAGACGTTGGCCCTCCGGGATTGGCTGGAGTACCTGGCTTGAGAGGAGAAAAGGGAGATCTGGTAAGAATTTCAAGGACACCATTATTAATTCAACAATATTACAGTATACAGTATGTGTAATGTGCAGGGCTTCTTTTTTCTCAGAGAATAGGTGCAGGTACTCTCCCATTCCGAGTCACCCCTTGTCTCTGCCCCTATCCATCTGGGTAGCAACAATGGATACTCCTGCAACAAAATACCCCTTCAAGCAACAAAAGCCCCCCCCCCCACTCCAGCAACAATAGATCCTTCAGCATCAAAAAATCCCTCCAGTGACAATAGACCCCCAGTAACAACAGACGCCACCCAGCAATAATACACCCCTTCCAGCAACAATTGACCCCCCAACAACAGTTGATGCCTCAGCAACAATAGACTCCTACCAACAACAATAGAGACCCTTATAGTATCAATCCCAGCAACAGTAGACCTCCCTACAGTGGCAGCCCATCCATTGGGGACGCAGGGGTGCCGCCCTCCCTATCCATGCATGCGGCCCCCTAATCTAAATGCAGGGCGCCAGACACATGGATTCCAATGTTTTATTTTTTTTGAAGCACATGATTAGAGCTAGAGGCTCTAATAGGCTTCAAAAAAGGGTGGGCTTGGAGCGCAGAGCACTGCGCCCTGAGCCCACCCATTTGTGTGACAATAGAGAATAAATATTTGCTATTATCACACTGATTCTTCTCCCAGCCAATCAGGAAGTGGGTCCTGAGACCCGTTTCCCAATTAGCCGAAAGGAGAAGCCATACTATTGGCCAAGGAGGAGGGAGGAGACACAGGGGCTTCTCCTTAAAATCATTACCAAACCCAAAAGGCCTGGTATGGATTGGGAGGGGGGTGGGGGGCATGCTGTTTTTTTTTCAGAATTTTTAAATTGCCGGCAATTCTGTTCAAACTCAGCTGTCAGCAGGGAAGCCCGCTGACAGCTGATGAGTCATTGGTTGTTAAAGAGGAATTCTGCCCCCCAAGAAAAAAAAAGAAAAGTCAGCAACTACAAATACTGTAGCTGCTGACTTTTAAATATTAGAACCTACCTGTCCAGGGTTCCCGAGATGTCGGCACCCGAAGCCGATTTTTGTATCGGCTCTTGGGTGCTGCCACTGCAATTCAGGGAAAGGGAACCCGGCAGTAAAGCCTTTTGGCTTCACGGCTTGCTCCCTTCTGTGGATGCATGAAGTTCACTGCACTTTCTAATTGGCCCGGCGGTGGAGGAAGAAGGAGGGGGGGCAAACTTTTGAGGGACAGCGCTGCGGCTCTGTCTCCCTGAGGTGGGGAAGGGTACCTGTCAAAAACAGGTAGCCGTTCTCCCCTCCCCCCGAAAGGTGCCAAATGTGGCACCAGAGGGGGGGAGGAAGCATATAAGCGGAAATTCCACTTTTGGGTGGAACTCCACTTTAAGGAGGCAGCAGGCGTCTTCCCGCCTGCTCCTTAACACCCAGCTATTCTTCACACAGAACTCGAATCGGTTGACCATTTTTCAACGGATCTGAAAATTTTAAAATGGTTTGAAAATTAATAAACAAAACTAAACTAAACGAATTTGGAAACGAATCAACGAAACTAAATTAGTGACATAACGAATCTATCTGAAACAAAACAAATGTTTCCGTTCTGCACATATCTAGAAGAGAAATTAAGATATTCGATATTCATGCAATTTTTCTGTACAGCTACGTTAGATGTAAATTTAGTCTGAAGGAGGCAACAAAATGTGTATTTTAGTTCTCATTGCATTTATGATGTACATATTATATATATATATATATATATATATATATATTTTTTTTATTAAGGGTGAAAAAGGAAATATTGGATCTTCAGGGCTGAAAGGTGAAAAAGGAGACAAGGTATGGTATTTTTTTAAATCACTTTAGTCACCTAAAGCCTAGGAATTGTCAGGCCTCATGGTTTGCATGCCTGTGTGATATGCTCTAGAAGTACAGAGCTCCACTACCTGATGCTTATTGGGGCTAATTTCTGCACAATAGCTTCACCTTCAGGCTGTATACCTTGGTTGAAATTTCAAGATGACCAATTGTGGTGGGGTCTCGGGAGACCCAGGCATCGTGCTGCCTGGTTCCCTTATCTTTGGACCTGGTTGCCCATTCAGGCATGTGAAGGAGGATTCGATCTCTTATCTCTGGTGTGGGGTGAGGTAACAGATCCTCTGCCTTATAGTTGGGAGTCCATCAGACTCTCCCCTTCAGACAGTACCTCCTGGGAACCCGAGGCACCTGATGCATACAGTTTATGATCTCCCCTTAACCAGGACACATCCGACAATGTTTATTCCTGTGATTTTCTCCTCCCTCTTTTTTGAAATCTGTGAAATATATGCAGAAAAAAGTCCTGAAGAAGCTGATTAACTACACAGCGAAACAAGTTGGCATACTTTATATCTGCAGATTGATGTCATTTTATGTATAAATACTATAGGGTTCCCCCTACGTGTTACCATGTCTCTAACTAGGCCATGAGTATTTATTTGTATGTTTAATAAATATATTTCTGTATTTTTATAAACCTAAAATATATTTGTATTGCTTTTATTTACCATTTGGGAGTTTCCATTTAAAGGCCAATTTTTTGGGGTTTGGTAAGACAATTTCCTCTTCCTCTTCTCTCCTTTTTGATATATACAAACATGGCTGGTTTCTCCCAAATTCTTTTGACTCCTATTTCTATACCATAATTGTATACCAAATAAAAAGTAAGGATGCACCGATACCAGTATTGGTGCCGATACCGAGTATTTTCAGGAGTACAAAGACACTTTGCAGTGCAATTTACGCCCATGCAAAGTGAACAGGCTCAAATTGCACTGCAAAGAATTACACGCAATTTAAATTTAAACTGCGCCGCTCCTGTGTGAACCCAGGCTGAAATCAAGATGACAAGTCTGGGTTCAAACAGAAGTGGTGGGGAAACACCATACCGCTTACGATTCCTTGCAGTGTGATTTGAGCCCATTCATTTTGGATGGGCTCAAATTGCACCGCAAAGTAATGGTACTCAGTATCGGCGAGGACTTGACTGAAAGTATCGGTATTTGCACTCGCCGATAAAAAAAGGGTATCAGCGCAATCCTAATAAAAGGGTGAATATGTCAATGTGCCTACAAAGCTCAAGGTCAAAGTATCTCTGCAGGAATACATCTCTTATTGTCTCCATGTAAGAATATAGTTCAGGAACAATTAATGGTTGCATTACCTGCCTAACTCAGAGCCCTGGTCTAGGAGGTCAAAGTAAATGTTGGTATCTTAAGGCAGCACTTTCAAAATAGGACCACTGACCCTGAGCAATATTAGCCCAGCCTAAACCCTGCCAGTACATTTTCATGTTTACTTAATAGCCCAACTGTAAAAGAAGCAGGAATATACAGTACCTACCTACTGTAGTGCTCACCACCCAAAGGGCCCACTGGTTCGAAGTTCTTCTTCCAAATTAGTGTTGAAGCAGCTCACCACCCAAAGGGCCCACTAGTTTGAAGTTCTCCTCCCAAATTAGTGTTGCAGCAGCTCACCCCCCAGAGGGCCCACTGGTTGGAAGTTCTCCTCCCAAATTAGTGTTGCAGCAGCCAGGCACACAGGAACAGTCACTCTTTTGGCTCAATGAACAGTCCCAGGGTTTGTCTTTTTGTAGATTAGATGCATGTAGATGCAGTCAGAGGATAGAACAGCACTAAGACTCTAGGGGAAATGTCCTGATACAAGCAGGCACTGACACTGGTGCTCACAGATAGCAGCAGCAGTCACTAGGACCCAGTACTCACAATATCTTTGAAACTGCCTGCTACCCAGCCTCCAAAGGTAGATCCTGAGTGAGAGAGAAAAGATCCTGCTCCAGACCAAGACATCAGCACAGTGCCTTCAACAGTTCCTAAAATTCTCAGTAGAGTAGGCCCCCTAGCTCTAGCATAACTGGGACCTCAATAAACACATGCAGAACTTTAACTTGGCTGCCTGGAAGGGCAGTAGCCATTCAGACTATGAACTTCTCCTTCTGGACAAGAACCGGGCAGCTCCAGGCATCAGACTGTTTCAAACTCACTCCCGGGCACCATCCGGGCACCCTAGCTCAGGGATTGGCCGAGACAACAAAAATATTCAACTTCTGATTTGCTTAATCCAGCCCACTATTTTCCAGTACTATCCAGAAGGCAGGGGGGAGCAGTCAATCCCACAGCCTTTGAAATTCAGAGGAGACCAGAGCAATCACACAAGACTCCACTGATTACAGAGACGCCAAAATAACTAAATTTACCTAACTAACCTAGAGACCTATTTTGGAAGATGCTACACTACCTTTCTGGCAGTGCTTAAAGTGATAAGCCACTCCTTTTGTGCTCTACATCCACAGCAAGTCTTCATCCAGTCAGATGAGTCAAATACTTGCTCCTCCCAGCAGTTCATATGTCTTGACCCATCAATTTGCCTGGTTGGAAATCCTCAGAGAGACAGACAAAATCAAGCAAATAAAAAAGCGCTGGGATTTCAAGGCTTATTCAAATGATCAAACCTATTGAAGTTTTCAAATGAGCCCCCTGGCTCTGATGAGGCATCTCTCAACAAGCAGATCTGCCTTTATGAGTACCCAGGATCGTCTCAAAGTATACATACAGAAATGGCACCAAACCAACAAGTTAAAGAAGTCCAAGATTCTTTTATTGTTCGTACTAGGATCACATAAATCCAACACACTTCGGGGGCAACAGCAGTCCCACTTTTAGCTGGGCATAGAAAAACAGAATGAGAACTTGAATGGAACGAAAGGGACTCTGCTTTTTACTGCAATCACTCACTGCCGCTAACCACAGTGTATGATTCCAGTAAGACCGGAGTTCATATCCGACCCAATATAGATCCCTTTTGGTTTTTATTTCTTGTAAGTCCATTCTGTTGCCCCCTGAAATGCATTGGCTGTTTTATTCAATCTAATTACGAAAAATTAAATGCATCTAGGACCCCGTTTGGTTTGGCACCCATTTTTATATATGTGTAGTTTGAAGAACAGAGAAAACAGCTGGTTTACTAAAACTGGAGAGTACAAAATGTGGTGCAGCTCTGCATGGTAGCTAATCAGTTTCCAGGATTTTTTGTCAAAGCTTAATTGAAACAGCTGAAGATTTTATACTCTCCAGTTTTAGTAAATAAACAAAGATATATACCTGGACACCAACTGTCAACCAATATATCTCTGCGCTTTATGGAGGAGTCAGTTGAAGTCGGAAATGATGAAACGCGTCGGGGCGTGACCGGACGACGTATCCGACATCACGTGACACGGCGGAGGACCTACCCGGAAGTATCTGGGCTGACGTGGAGTTAGCCCGGCGAACTGTACGAGTGTGGTTTCCTACCTGGCCGTTTCTTTTTGACAAAGTGCCTGCTTTCTAACTACTTATACTGAGAGGAGTCTGAGAAGGTGGTCTTTAGTGTGTTTGCAGCAGTGGTGACTATTCCATGATTTCCTTGTGCACATGCCATTCCAGCTAACGAACCCTGCCTGTTTTGCTCCTGTGTGAGAACACTTGAGCAACTACATTTCGTGAGTTGCCACTTCTACTGACCCCTCGGTGTGACACTTGGTGGTGGTTGAAAGGTGATCCAGCATAAACATCACGATTCCTTGGATGTGTTTATGGACATTAAAAGGACTTTGTACCCTGTTCATTTAGAGTGTAAATGAAGCACCATTTTTGAGTGCTTGCTGTTTTACTTATTTCACACTCTTTGAGTCATGTCATATTGACTTTTGCGCAACTATTCTTTTATTCATTTAGTAAATAAACCCCAACGTTTCAGTATCGAGCAGGTAGATAGTGTCAGAATCAGGATACACGTAAAGGGACAGCATTCAAAGCCAAGGAAGACGGATAGACAATCAGGTACAGAAGTCAATATAGGTCAGATGAGGATATACAAAACAGAAGGCTATAGCTATTATTCAGAAACAGACAGAGGCGGAAGAACTAGAATCAGTACAGACTACCACAGAAAGAAATACCAGAAAAACTGTCTGGTAAGGGCAGAAACCCAAAAGCACAAACACAGGTAAGACCAGTTCATTTGAAATGTGTCCTTCAAGTGAATCACAGATGGGGGAGAAGAGTTGTCCTTCACCATTGTTATTGAACATGCTCCTTGTGCACTTGTCAGCCAACCCCCAGTCAAAGCTCCGTCAAGGCCCATTTGTGTCATTATTTCTGAAGGTCAACAATTGAGACTGCATTCTCCGTTTGACGTCAAAATAGGAGCTTCGAATAGAAGTCATCTTCCTTGATTCCTCTATGGTCCTTCTAAAGAGCTTTCAAGAGATCAAGAGATAGCAGAATAACCGTATTTCATAGCCCTTCTGTGGTTTGTAGCTGACAACACCCTCCAGTCCTCTAACCTTCAAAAGGACACCACCAAATGGGTAGCCAGCCAAAGCCACCAGTAGACCCCCCATGTTGGCTTTTGCCTCTGGTTATGCCAAGAGAGGTGAGATTGGTTGTTGACCTTTTTTTCTATACTGCCAGCAGAATAACCTTATATTACAGCCCTTCTATGGTTTATAGCTGATAAAACACTCCAGTTCTCTAACCCTCACAAGGAAAATACCAAATGGCTAGCTAACCAAAATTGTCAGTAGACCTCATATTGGCTTTCGCCAGTGGTCAATCCAAGATAGCTGAGATTGGTAGTTAACCTATTTTCTTATACCCACTACTATATGGTCACCTTTTCCTTTTAGCAACTAAAATTTGAGCATGACAGCTCTCTATACTATCAGATAAAGTGTACAACCTATGAGGAGGTATAAAGTGGAGACATTGTTGGATCCCCATAGAAGCCTTTAATTAAGTATACTTCATTACCTTAATACCAAAGACTGGAATGTGACTATCAACTCCAGCAACTAAACTGGACATATCTTCAAGGCACTCGATAAACTCTCAGAACTCCCTTTCTAACTATATGTCAATATCGGTATATATACTGTATATTGGTATATACAAAGCACAATCTCTCTCTTGCCTTGGAAAGTCCCTCAGGACTGATAAACTTGTTTGCTATGGACTTTCCTGAGGCTTGTGCAGTTTACATGGGTGATGTCAACATGGTTTATGAACCAGCCTTGAGCAGAAGCTACAGTGTCGGCAACCTACTTGCTCAAAACTTAACTTGGATATCTGGTAATGGCAACTGTAAAAAAAATATAAAAATAAAATAGATCAAAGGTAATTATCCACAAAATGGTACATTCAGGCATAGTAACAATGTTAAGTTGCTGTTAAGTTGTATTTAATTCCATAGTGTTTTGAAATCTGTTTTAACTAAAATCATTATTTCTCCTAAACAGGGTATTGCCGGTCCACCTGGTCTACCAGGAACCGCGGGAACGGTATGTAGTGCTCAAAAATGGATTTAAATGCTATAGATCTATGGTGGTACTATTCATTCAGTTGAAGCAAAAAGTCTCACAGTGAAGTGCCAAGGCTAGGAAGCATGTGCCCACTCCCGGGACTTAGAGTGAAATGACTTGGACATTTATCATTAGTGCTCTGCTGTAGTGAGTGAAGATAATGGAGAATTTGCTGTAAATGGTAGAGCTCAGCGTTTGGCATCTCAAGTTGTTGTGAGAAGTAGGTAACAAGGTGTATACCACTGTAGTCTAGAACGGGGGTCTCCAAACTTTCTAAACAAAGGGCCAGTTTACTGTTCCTAAGACTTTAGTTGGGCTGTACTAGGGCCAGTGAAGGAAGAACGTATCCTGGCATCCATTGGGAGTAAACAATGCTCTATCTTTGGTGTCAGTGGGAGGACTAGTGCCTCATTGTTGATGGCAGTGGGAGGACTAGAGCCCTATTGTTGGTGTTAGTTGGAGGAATAGTGCCCCACTTGCTGATGTCAATGGAAAGAATTCTGGCCCATCATTGGTGTCAGTGGAATTGTGCCCTTTTGTTGGTGTCAGTGGGAGGAATAGTGCCCCATTGTTGGTGTCAGTGTGAGAAATAGTGCCCCATCGTTAATGTCAATGGAAAGAACTCTGCCCCATCATTGGTGTCAGTGGAATTGTGCACTTTCATTGGTGTCAGTGGGAGTAACAGTGCCCCATTGTTGGTGTCAGTTGGAGGAATAGTGCCCCATTGTTGGTGTCAATGGAAGAATTCTGGCCCATCATTGGTGTCAGTGGAATTGTGCCCTTTCGTTGGTGTCAGTGGGAGGAATAATTCCCCATTGTTGGTGTCAGTGGGAGAAATAGTGCCCCATTGTTAGTGTCAATGGAAAGAATTCTGCTCTATCATTGTTGTCAGTGGAATTGTGCACTTTCATTGGTGTCAGTCGGAGGAATAGTGCCCCGCTGTTGGTGTCAGTGGGAGGAATAGTGCCCCATGCTTGGTATCACTGGGAGGAATAGTGTCCCATCCTTGGTATCACAGTTAGGAACAGTGCCCCATTCTTGGTGTCACTGGGAGAAATGATGCCCCATTTTTGGTGTCAGTGGAGGGAATTGTGCCCTTTGTTGGTGTCCATCAGACCTTGCTACTCCACCAATGCATTTCACTCTGGGAGGGGTTAAACATTGCAGTCCATCTGGCCCTGTTCCTCCTCCTTGACCCCCTTTCACTCTGAGAGGAGCCTAAACAATGCCATCAACCAGAACCTGCTCCTCCTCCTCCGCCTCCAGTTGCGTTAACCAGACCGTGCTCCTCCTCCATTGTGTTTTGCCCATTAAATGCATTGGAAGAGCAGGGGTCTAGTGGGCAGAATTATTTGGAATGCATGGTTCCCTATGAAACCTTGCTTCTCAAACAATGCTATTATCCACACCCTGCTTCTCCTCCTTGAATGCATTTCATCTTAGAAGGAGCTTAAGCAACTTCATCTACAAGACCCTGCTCCTCCTCCTCCAACACATTTTACCCCAGGGTGGGCTTAAACAATGCTATCCATCAGATCTTGCTTCTACTCCAGCATGTTTCACCCTGGGAAGGGTTTAAACAATTCCACCCATCAGGCCCTGCTCCTACTGCCAACATATTTCACCCTGGGAAGAGTTTAAACAATGCAATTCAAGAGACCTAGCTCCTCCCCCTCCAACGCGTTTCACTCTGGGAGGGGCTTATAAACGCTTTTAAGAGTTGTCCTCCAGATCCTCCTCCTCCTCGTCTGTGTTTCACACCATGTAGGGCTTTTAAGAGTTGTCCTCCAGACCCTCCTCCTCTGTGTTTCACACCGAGAAGAGCATAAATAATCCTCAGTTCACCCTGAGAGGAACTTAAACAATGTCTTCCAGACCATTCTCTGGATATGAAATAGCCTACAGACAACAATGGCATTCCAACTTCCATCTTCTAATTAAATGTGGGATCTGATTGGACAGTATTTATTGACACTTTGGTAGACAAGGCTCATTCATATGTTAGGTTAAGTTCACATCTATGTGTATCAGATTCAGGTACCTGTGCAAAATCGCTTTCCAACACGCACAGAAACATGCTGCTGTATAGCAGACGCGCGGCGGTGTTATTAATTCTTAACAAAACCCCCACGCAGCTGCAAATGTGCTCCCCAAACCGCATGATGGTGCTTTGGTGCGGCACGTTTTTGTAAAAAGGTCAGAGACTTATTTTCCGTGTTTCTCGCACGTATGGCAGACTATTAAAATGAATGGTCTGACCGATATGCGACTCGCAAAAATCTGTGAAAAACACGCTGAAACCCACCTGTAAGTGAGGACTAAACCTGGTTGTGTTGACTTTAAGCTTTTTATGGACAAATTGTAACAAATCTGTTTTCTTTCAGACAGAAACGGTAGTCGGCGAGCCTGGAATTCCGGTAAGTTTCCAGAATACTTTATTTTATTTATTTTTTTATTCCCAGGCACGAGACGTTCCAGTAACACAGGTAAAAGAAAAAAAAAACCAGGGATGCTGCAGGCCGTCGCTGTCCATGGCGGTGAAAGCCTGCACGTCAGTTGCCGTGGCAACCAATATGTCATCTTCACCGAGAGGCATCTGACGGCAAATAAGTTAATCCTGACAATGGTTAATGAGGCGAAGGGAGGAAAACAAACAGTTTAATTAGCCAGGGGGGTGAAATGGATGGATTTCCTGCTTCACCTCCTCCTAACAACCCATCCCTCCATTATCATGGCTTACAGAGCGAGAGGAATAGACGATGATCCAAACCCAATCACTGAAACCTCATGGAAGCTTTAATGTCACTTCAAAAAGTTGTTCTAATCTCTAGTGCAATGCTTATCAACCTTTTTTTGTCAAGGCACCCTTTAAAATTATAGACAATCTCAAGGCACCCTTTAAAATTATGGACAGTTTTGAGGCACCTCATTCTAAAATGTAAAAAAAATATTCTAATAGCTTTACACAGGGGCAGACTGGCAACTTTTGGCCCAGGGGGCAAGTACAAACCAAAGGCCCATGGTGCAGTCCCCCCTCCCACTCTCCTTCTTCCCGTCCTCCTCCTGACCCCCATTCCAAGCTGAAGCCCTGCTCCAAATACTCTCTTCTAGCTGAATCTGGGTTCCCAACCTGGCCAGCAGGGGGCGGTTAGGGGGAGCTGGGAAAGCTCGGTCGGGGCTGGCCGGGGAGGAGAGTCTTCAGTGGGGCATGGAACTGGTCTCTGCTCAGACACAGTTTACACCATCCATGCCGGGGGGAGGCCTGGGCTCTGTCCTTGTCTTCAACCCGCTCTCAGTAGGTCAGTGGCAGGAACTTTTTCTTCTCTTCACCAGGAATCCTTTAGACACGTCTGTGGCAGAAGCCGTGCAGCCTTTTTTATGGGGTGGAAGAGCAGCTCAGGGGGCAATTGCCCCCCTGGCCCAGTCCTCCCCTGTCTTTACATTATGCAGCAACATCCACACATAGGACAACCAATGATAGAGGGGATTTATTCTTCCAAAGCAAATACACTTTTGCACACTGGTACTGACTAGTGTTCCAATGTTTTTCTTCTCCCTCAATTTCTCTCCACCAGTCAGCTGATGTCACCCCAGTGCTGAGGGAGAGGGGCACAGGAGGGTCAAACAAGGATACTATGGAGGCAACAGACATCCTCCTTATTAACGGATGATGACATTGGTTGTTAGGATGCCGGTTTCTAGAAAGTCATAATGGTGCACAATGAAAACCCGTGGCTTTGTGTAACTAAAAGGCAGGCTTCATCCACCTGTTGGCTTGCATACAATTTTTGATCCATTTTTAGGCAATTTGCCAAGGCGCCCCTGAAGAAGTCTCAAGGCACCCCAGGTTGAAAAAGGCTGCTCTCGTGATCCTGCCATGAAGATCTTTTCTTTGATACTTCCTGTTATAGGAATTAGCGTCCACAGGTAGAGGCAAGGGGGGGCAAATGCCCCCCCCCCCCGGAATCTCAACTTCCCCTTTCAAGTGGTTGTTAAGCCACTTTACACCATCCTGTCTGGTCTGTTAATAATCCTGTGTGTCTGTGTATGTGTTTTAAAAAATAGGCCATTCTTTACCAGTTTTCAGAGGGCCGAGCACCACTCACGTGATCCGTCGGCTCTCTCCTTTCCCCATCTGACAGCTGCCTGCAGTGGGCGGGGCTGAGGATTCCTCACTGATGTCAGCCGGGAGGGGAGGAGGAGAGAGGTGGCGGGTCACGTGAGTGGCGCTCTGAAAACTTGTAAAGAATGGCTTATTTTTTATAAAACACAGACAGAGGGGTACACAGGATTATTAAACAGACTGTTGACAGGATAAGAAACCTTAAATGAAACTACAGCAGCAGGAGGGGAGGGGGAGTGGGTGGGCACTGTCACAGGAGCAGACAGGTAGGGAGAGAGGGGGAGAGAGAGGACAGAGGAGGACAGGAGGGCTGCGGATGACGGAGGCACGTAAACTGACCACAGAGTCAGGGCTCGGCAGCCATGGTATACCGTGGTCAGTTTATTGAGAAGAGGACATAGCCAGGCAGGATCAGCCAGGTATTTTAGGCGATAAGGAGGGGGAGGGGGAATTACACAGCACAAGCACTGTCCTGTATAACATGCTTTAAGGGAACAGGATCAATTTTTTTTTTTAGGTTAACAAATGCTATAAAAATAAATGCTGCTGTTTGCTCTTTAAAAATTAATACTCAAAATAAGTATAGTGACTAAGCCCCTCCCCTTCATGACATTGTTGAAAAGGGGCAGAGCATTGGTGACCTTAAAATTATGCCCCCCCCCCCCCCCGAAAAAAGTTCTGCGGACGCCCATGGTTATAGGGTGTCTCCCAGTTGTGCTCCTGTGTTGTCACCCTGTCCCATGCTCCCTTGGTGAACACTACGAATAGCCATGCTGACACACAATAAAATAATACTTGGTGATCCTCTTATGGGGTGACAACTGTCTCTCAGTTGTGCTCCTGTGTTATCACCTTGACACATGCTCTCCTGGTGAACACAGGGCCGGCACTACCATGGGTTCCCCCAATGGGTTCATTGGACCCAGGCAGAACTTGGAGAGGGGCAGCAAATTGTAAACACAGCATACCGTTGTTCTCTCTGGAATCAGCACAGAGCCCCTGTGACCCTCCTATTTAGGATCACAGGTCTCTGTGTTGATTCCAGAAGCCCATTACCCTTACAGTTAGAAAACACCCCCTAGGCTCACACTTAACCCTTTGATCGCCCCCGAGTTAACCCCTTCTCTCCCAGTGTCATTAGTACAGTAACAGAGCATATTGTTTAGTACTGATTACTGTAGTAAGGTCACTGGTCCCCCAGTTAGGGGTCCGATCTGTCCGCCACAATGTCGCAGTCCCGCTAAAAATCGCAGATCGCTGCCATTAACAAATACATATATAAATAAAAATGACATAAATCTTACCCCTAGTTTGTAGACGTGATAGCTTTTGCGCAAACCAATCAAAATACACTTATTGGAATTTTTTTTTACCAAACATATGTAACAGAATACAAATTGGCCTAAAATGATGAATATTTTTGATTTTTAATTTTTTTTTTATTGGGAATGTTATATAGCAGAATGTGAAAAATATATATATATATTTTTTTTTGAATTGTCGCTGTTTTTTGTTTATAGCATAAAAAATAAAAATCGAACAGGGGATCAAATATCACCAAAGGAAAGCTCTATTTGTGGGGAAAAAAAGGACATCAATTTTATTTGGGTACAGCGTCGCACGACCGCTCAATTGTCAGTTAAATTAACGCAGTGCCGAGTCGCAAAATATGGCCTGGTCATTAAGGAAGTAAAACCTTCTGGTCCAGAAAAGGTTAAAGTGTTACTAAACCCAGTAGCCTGCAGTCACTATATTTGGTCTCCCACAGTACACAGTATATGGAAATGTAATTATTTTAGTAATGATAAACTGCTAAATACCTTTTCTCATCAGCAGTATATAGAAGTCTTATGACTTCTATCAGTGTCTGGTTAAAGCTTGTAGAAGGAGCTTCCCTTCTCCCCTGATTGTCCTATGAGGCTGCAGAACCCCTGACCCTCCCAAGAAAAAAAAAAAAAAATCTCTCTAGCAATAAACACCAAATTGAGGATGTACAGAGTACCCCCAAGGCTCTGTACCAGGGATCCCCAAACTACGGCCCTCCAGCTGTTGCCGAACTACACGTCCCATGAGGCATTGTAAAACTGTGACATTCACAGACATGACCAGGCATGATGGGGATTGTAGTTCCCGAACAACTGGAGGGTCATAGCTTGGAGACCCCTGAGCTATACTATCTCTTTCTGGCACATTGTTGTGGAATTTGGGAAATATATCAAATGATTCTTCAGAATCTCCAACGGAGCGATGTGCCAGAAAGAGACATCAGAATCGTCGCTGTCGTCACTTTCTGTACCTGATGACGAATTTTCCCGTTAATCGCTATCGCTCAGCTCTTCAAGTAACTCTGTCTCGCTGTCGCTGTTTTCCAGTTTGTCTAAAAGCACTTTTGCGCAAAAAAAAAACACTTTTTGGACCCCATGGTCGTTCTCTATTTTCCAGGCACAAAGAACTGGAAAAGCACAGGCAGGGCACTGGAAAAGTCACCAGGGGAAATCCTGTGGTGAAATGGGAGGATACAGTGTAATCTGTTAGGATCACAGCTTTGTGTCATCTCATTTGTGTATTTACATTTTTGAAATTGCTGCTGGTTCCACCCCCCTGCGTCGCAACGCTCGCAGGAAAGAGAACTGGAAGAGAGGTGCCGGCATCGGCCGAGCACACAGCTGGAGGACAGCGGGAGGACAGCGGGGGAGGACGGCGGCAGGACAGTGGGGGAGGATGGCGGTAGGATGGCTGGAGAACAGCGGGAGGACAGTGGGGGAGGACGGCAGGAGGATGGCGGGAGGACAGCGGGGGGGGACAGCGGTAGGATGGCAGTAGGATGACAGGAGGACAGCGGGAGGACAGTGGGGGAGGAGAGCAGGAGGACAGTGGGGGAGGACAGCGGGAGGATGGCAGTAGGATGACAGGAGGACAGCGGGAGGACAGTGGGGGAGGAGAGCAGGAGGACAGTGGGGGAGGACAGCGGGAGGATGGCGGGAGGATGGCTGGAGGACGGCGGGAGGACAGCAGGAGAACAGTGGGGGAGGATAGCGGGAGAACAGTGGGGGAGGACAGCGTGAGGATGGCGGGAGGATGGCTGGAGGACAGCAGGAGGACAGCAAGGGGACAGCGGGAGGACAGCAGGAGAACAGTGGGAGAGGATAGCGGGAGAACAGTGGGGGAGGACAGCGTGAGGATGGTGGGAGGATGGCTGGAGGACGGCTGGAGGATGGCGGGAGGACAGTGGGGGAGGACAGCGGGAGGACAGTGGGGGAGGACAGTGGGGGAGGATGGCGGTAGGATGGCTGGAGAACAGCGGGAGGACAGTGGGGGAGGACAGCGCAGGAGGACAGTGGGGGAGGACGGCAGGAGGATGGAGGGAGGACAGCGGGGGGGGAGGGCAGCGGTAGGATGGCAGTAGGATGACAGGAGGACAGCGGGAGGACAGTGGGGGAGGAGAGCAGGAGGACAGTGGGGGAGGACAGCGGGAGGATGGCGGGAGGATGGCTGGAGGACGGCAGGAGGACGGCGGGAGGACAGCAGGAGAACAGTGGGGGGGGATAGCGGGAGAACAGTGGGGGAGGACAGCGTGAGGATGGCGGGAGGATGGCGGGAGGATGGCTGGAGGACAGCAGGAGGACAGCAAGAGGACAGCAAGAGGACAGCAGGAGGACAGCGGGAGGACAGCAGGAGAACAGTGGGGGAGGATAGCGGGAGAACAGTGGGGGAGGACAGCGTGAGGATGGCTGGAGGACAGCAGGAGGACAGCAAGAGGACAGCAGGAGGACAGCGGGAGGATGGTTGGAGGATGGCGGGAGGACAGCAGGAGGACGGCGGGGGAGGACGGTGGGAGACGGTGGCGGGAGGATGGCGGGAGGACGGCGGGGGAGGACGGTGGGGAATGGGAGGATACAGTGTAATCTGTTAGGATCACAGCTTTGTATCATCTCATTTGTGTATTTACATTTTTGAAATTGCTGCTGGTTCCACCCCCCTGCGTCGCAACGCTCGCAGGAAAGAGAACTGGAAGAGAGGTGCCGGCATCGGCCGAGCACACAGCTGGAGGACAGCGGGAGGACAGCGGGGGAGGACGGCGGCAGGACAGTGGGGGAGGATGGCGGTAGGATGGCTGGAGAACAGCGGGAGGACAGTGGGGGAGGACAGCGCAGGAGGACAGTGGGGGAGGACGGCAGGAGGATGGCGGGAGGACAGCGGGGGGGGGGACAGCGGTAGGATGGCAGTAGGATGACAGGAGGACAGCGGGAGGACAGTGGGGGAGGAGAGCAGGAGGACAGTGGGGGAGGACAGCGGGAGGATGGCAGTAGGATGACAGGAGGACAGCGGGAGGACAGTGGGGGAGGAGAGCAGGAGGACAGTGGGGGAGGACAGCGGGAGGATGGCGGGAGGATGGCTGGAGGACGGCGGGAGGACAGCAGGAGAACAGTGGGGGAGGATAGCGGGAGAACAGTGGGGGAGGACAGCGTGAGGATGGCGGGAGGATGGCTGGAGGACAGCAGGAGGACAGCAAGAGGACAGCGGGAGGACAGCAGGAGAACAGTGGGAGAGGATAGCGGGAGAACAGTGGGGGAGGACAGCGTGAGGATGGTGGGAGGATGGCTGGAGGACGGCTGGAGGACGGCGGGAGGACAGTGGGGGAGGACAGTGGGGGAGGATGGCGGTAGGATGGCTGGAGAACAGCGGGAGGACAGTGGGGGAGGACAGCGCAGGAGGACAGTGGGGGAGGACGGCAGGAGGATGGAGGGAGGACAGCGGGGGGGGAGGGCAGCGGTAGGATGGCAGTAGGATGACAGGAGGACAGCGGGAGGACAGTGGGGGAGGAGAGCAGGAGGACAGTGGGGGAGGACAGCGGGAGGATGGCGGGAGGATGGCTGGAGGACGGCAGGAGGACGGCGGGAGGACAGCAGGAGAACAGTGGGGGAGGATAGCGGGAGAACAGTGGGGGAGGACAGCGTGAGGATGGCGGAAGGATGGCGGGAGGATGGCTGGAGGACAGCAGGAGGACAGCAAGAGGACAGCAAGAGGACAGCAGGAGGACAGCGGGAGGACAGCAGGAGAACAGTGGGGGAGGATAGCGGGAGAACAGTGGGGGAGGACAGCGTGAGGATGGCTGGAGGACAGCAGGAGGACAGCAAGAGGACAGCAGGAGGACAGCGGGAGGATGGTTGGAGGATGGCGGGAGGACAGCAGGAGGACGGCGGGGGAGGACGGTGGGAGACGGTGGCGGGAGGATGGCGGGAGGACGGCGGGGGAGGACGGTGGGGAATCGCAGGGGAAGGTGAGTTTAAAATATAAAACAACAGATTTCCATGCAAAACAATGAACTGCTTTTAGCACAGAAATCCTGACATAATCAGACCGCCAGGGATGTTAAGGCTATTTTCTCTTTGGAACTGAATGTTTGGGAACGTTACATTCGCCCTGAGAAAGGCAACAAATAGAAATTGACATTTCACACATATTACATCACATATTACATATTACTTTTGTGCAAATGTTAAAACATGTACACAGCACAACCCCTATAAAGGATGCCTTAGCTATCTAATCCCAACTACATGCTGGATGCAGCATTTGGGTTCCAAGCATTTAGAGTTAGACCAGGGATTCCCAAACTACGGCCCTGCAGCTGTTGCAGAACTATACATCCCATGAGGCATTGTAAAACTCTGCCATTCACAGACATGACTAGGAATGATGGAAAATTGTTGTTCCTGAACAACTGGAGAGTCATAGTTTGGGAATCCTTGATTTAGACTATAAATGGACTTTATTTGAGCCATCACTTTCCAGGCTGCAACTCCTCCTTCTCTCCACTAGATGGAGCGCATAAACACTGTTCCCTGAGCTACTCACTGTTTATTTTTAAAGGGCCAGTCACATTAGACTTTCGCCTTATTTATTACAGATATTTATATAGCGCCAACAATTTACCCAGTTCTTTACATATTGTACATTGTACACATACACATATACAAGGGCTAATTTAGACAGGAACAGTATAGACACAGTATGCAGTGAAATCAGAATAAGCAATTTCAATACAAAACATCATTAGGACAAAAAAAAAAAAATCTCATGTATAGCAACTGAGACACCAGCTCAAGAGTCCCCGAAAAGCATTTAGCTTATCAATACCCATGTGATATGTAAATTATATTAAAACCCTTTATGTGTGTACAGATTATAAACTCACTAAATGTGTAAGGAGAAGATAACAGTCAAAGGCAGCATCAAATATTCATGCCTCCAGCTGTTATATTTAAATATTAAAATTTATATAGATGTGTCTGCTAACACAATACTATAGGCTCAATTCACAAAGCTTTAAAGTGTATGTAACTCTAACAATAAATGCCTCGCCTTGGCCCTCTTTTGGTCTGTTATTTATTCAATTAAAAGCATTATGTTATATCTGTTTAATAATAAATAAAAAAAAAATACCTGTTGATTCTGCCAGAAATCTTGTGAGTGGATAACTCCCTGTGCTCCCTGCCTCTGCTGCACACTAGTTACACTGCTCCCAGGGATCTCTGAACTACTGAACACCTCCCTCTATGTTATGAAAGGAAATCTGTGGCCCTATCCAAAGATAACATGCTGCTGCTCCCTCACAGATACAGTACATTGAGTGAGTGTTATCACCCTAGGAAGTATGTAACTGGCAGGCTCCCCAGGCAAAAGTAAAGGGAAAGAAAGCAGAAAAAAAAAAAAAATCACAGCCACCACATCTAAGGACTGCAATCTCCCTCTTCTTCGGGACTCAGATATGTAGTTCAAAAGACTCAGAAATTTCAGTCACTCTAGTTAATGCATATCTAAACCAAAAACAATGTATAGTTTAAGATCAGGCTGCTAGTGTATTTGCTGAATCCTGTTGTTCCTTTGGGGACCAAAGACTTTTAGTGGGGGGGGGGTGTGTAGATAGGTTTGCAGTACAATGCCAGTGAATAAAAGCTGACCGTTGTAAGCACTCTCAAAGTAACAACATTGCGATCTGGTACATAGAGTTCATTGTAAGCACCCCTGTCAGTGATAAATGGTTTGTCCCAACACTCCAACTGCTAGTTTGTCTGGACTGCTTGGTCTGTTAAAGATAAAGGAGAAAAAAAAAGGAATGCAGCCACGCATCTAAGAATTAATGAGCTGCAATAAAATAAATTCTTATTTGTAAATTTAGATACACTTTATTGCTTCATTCACACCTAGGCGTATTTAGAATGTGTGCAAAATTGTGCATGTTTTCACGTTATGTGCATAGGGCAGCCCATTTATTTTAATGGGCTGCCCTACCTATAGCAAACACAGGAAAGTAGCTTGTGTAGCTTTTTGCCACATTAAACCTTTTTAGCCGGGTGTCTTCCATTTTGGTTGTGTGTTTTTCCACATGGCTAGACACATGTCTGCGTGCTGCATTTTGGTTGTCATTAACTTTGGATGGCACCACAAAAAAGGCACACTTTATGTTAGCCCCTGCAAAAATGAGTGACTTTGTGTTCTGGTGTGGGATAGAGCCCAACTGTCCACAAGGAGAACAATGAAAAGTGTCTGGAATCGGTGTAGCAGCATAACATGTTGTGAACAATTAACTTTGGTGATTGCCATTTGTGAGTCCTCCAACCTTTGTATCTAGTACAGGTTGCCTTTGAGGATTTTTACATTTTGCAACCAATTGTACAGGAGTGGCAGCCACAAAATTGCATACTAAAGCTTGACAGCAGATATCAGAGAGGAGGAGGCCATAGACTGTGAGAAGGTCCAACTCCCACAGTGCTGCCAGCCTAACATGTTTCAGACACTGGGAGCTAGAGGGAGAAGTGTTTAAACCTCCCATTCAGCAACCAATTTTTAGACAACCCTTTAGATTTTTAGACACGGCTGATCTTTATTTCCCATTTATTTTTCAGGGTCTTTCAGGAGAAAAAGGAGAGAAAGGAGAACAAGGAAATGCAGGCGATACAGTAAGTAACTCTTAGTTCTAATTGCTGTGATCTTGAGGCTCGGTGTGATGACGAAGACAAGCTTTTTAGAGTATTGTTACAATAATTAGCTTAAACTCCCTCTTCTTCTTGTAGCTGTTGGAAGGTGTAATGGTGGGAATGTAGGCTATTGAAACACCTGCTCGCATATGATGAACATTGATCAATAGGGACCATAAACGGCCCTTTTCCCCTTTGGGGCCAGTGGTATTTTCCAGCTGTCGCCCCACTACACTTGCGCTATTGAGCACAGGCAGCCAACCAGTGATAAGTGTACCTCGGGGGGCCCTTCAGATGAGTTAAATGGTGTACTTCTGCTTTTTTTAGGGTTTGTTTGCACCTACTTGCATTGCGGTAACGCGTGCGCCTCATTGCACTTTATCAGGCATTGAAGTTGCAGCCCTATATTTTGGCCTTCAGCTCCGGAATAATTACTCTGGCCCCATTTTTCTTGTGCCGTAATGCAGCTAGGTTTTGGAGATGCTTTAGGAGGTCATTCAAAATGAGTGGCATCACAATGCATTGCACCCTGCTTGGTGTGCTACTGGATTTTGCAGTAATATGCTCAATAACTGCACAATATTGTGACACATTGGTGAGAACGAGCCTTACATTCATCAGAACACTTTAGAGTGTCACAGACATGGTTCTGTTGTCACAGTAAGAAAGAAAGTCCAGCAGATACAGGAAGATACCTGAGGCTGCATGGAGATGCAGACTTCATGGGAGGCTCATGGTGTACTGGAGTCACAGGATGACTCAGGATGCTCCAGTGTCATTGGGTGACACAGAAGGCTCTGGGATTGCTAAAAATCATAGGGTGCTTTAGAGCTACAGGTAAAGCAGATTGCTCTAGTCATTGGCTGACAAAGGATTGCAACAGGGGCATTGGAGACACTGGGGTCACTGGAGTGCACAGGAACACTAGGAGCACTGGAGACAATGGGTTCACTGGAAGTATAGGAGGTCTAGGAGACACTGGGGTCACTGGAGTGCACAGGAACACTATGGTCACTGGAGACAATGGGGTCACTAGAGATATAGGAGCACTGAGAGACACTGGGGTCACTGGACTGCACAGGAACACTAGGGGCACTGGGAGACACTCGGAGCACTGGAGGGCACAGATGCACAAAGAGCCCTGGAGACACTGGGGTCACGAGTGCACATGAGCACTAGGGGCATTGGAGTTATTGGGGTTGCTGGAGTATATAGGGGCACTGGGAGACACTGGAGCACCAGGGGCACTGGAAAACACTGGAGACACTGGAGTGTACAGGAGCACTAGGGGCACAGGGACACATTAGGGACACTGGAGTGGACAGAAGCACAAGGATCACTGGAGACACTGGGATCACTGGAGTGCACTTGAGCACTAGGGCACTGTAGACACTTGGGTTACTGGAGTGCACTGGAGAACTAGGGGCACTGGGAGACACTGGGGACTTTTGAGTGCACAGAAGTACTGGAGACACTGGAGTCACTGGAGTGCACATGAGCACTACAGGCATTGGAGATGCTGGGGTTACTGAAGTGCATGGGGGCACTGGGAGACACTGTGACATTGGAGTTTACAGGAGCACTAGAGGGGCACTGGGAGACACTGGGGACACTGGAGTACACAGGAGAAAAAGGGACACTGGGGACTTTGGAGTACACAGAAGCACTGGAGACACTGGGGTTACTGAAGTGTACAGGAGCACTAGGGGCACTGGGAGATACTGAGACACTTGAGTTCACAGGAGCACTAGGGGCACTGAGGACACTGGATTGCACAGAAGCACGAAGAGCACCGGAGATGCTGGGGTCACTGAAGTGCACGGGAGCACTAGGGGCACTGGAGACACTGAAGTGCACGGGAGCACTAGGGACACTGGAGATACTAGGGTCAAGTGTCTCCATTGCCCCTAACAGCAGGGGGCTCAGCTTAGGTGTAGATTCTTCTAAGTTCATTCAGAATTCATTGACAGGTGCATTTAACCTGCTTCTGATTGCTATTTGACCTTCTTTAAGCAGGTTTTGCATTCCCATAAACTTATAGAGGTTTGCAAAATATTTTAAGGCGGCAAAAGCTAATCAACACACACCCTGAAGTAGCTTATGTCTGTTTTCCTTTCAGGGACCCATAGGACCACCTGGAGACATAGGACCTATCGGGCCAGCAGGACCACAGGTATGCAGTTCATGTTTAAGTTCTTTGAATCCTGATCTTTCAGTTATGGAAAATGTAAGTCCACTCCCCTGCCCCCAAAATGACAGCACTGTTGCTTGGCCATTTGGATGCCAGGCACCCAGCACAGTCACATGGGGGTGGAGAGAGAATTCTTAATCAAATTCCTTGGATGTTAGTCTGGAGGAGTGAGTTGGCGTTTGCATGCAGACCACCCTGGTCAACACCCATGCTCTGATTTCACTGCACATTGCGAGATTCTCATGAACTCTACAGTATTAGAAGGTGCAGCACGTCAGATAAAGCCAACCTCATTTCCTGGATGGAGAATTTGTACCATCATATAGTCCTTTCCTCCATAGGCCCACTGTCCTCTGGCCCACCGCCTTCATTCATTGGATTTCAGACATATTCTGCCTCTATTGCATAGAGAAGAACAGACACTCAGTGATGTCATTGGGTCTAAAAAAATGTATGTAATGAAAACAAAAAATACATAAATAAATAAATCAGAATGTTAATGAGGATGGAGGAATAAGGGAGGGCAAAATGTATGCATATTGAAGTTCCGCTATAAACACTTTCAAGGTTCAGTTTTTTTAAAGATGCGCCAATAAAAATCTTATATCTCTTGGATATATACAATATTAAAAATATGTGTAAAGTAGGCGCTGTTAAATAATGACTCATTAATATGTACCATAAAATAAATAACCAACTAACTGTGCATATCAAGCGAACACAATGTGACAATCCATTAATAATTATATATATCCAACATCAAAAAATGTTTCCATGAAAAATAAGAAGTGTGAAAGATATTCAAATCCTCAGTCCATAAACAATGAAAAAAATAAAAAAATGGTGCTCTAAAAAAGCTGCCACCCACACCGTGCCTTCTTTCTTTCATTCATTGGGTGCTCCACCTTGTGATTAAACACGTAAATATGCTCAACAAAAACCCCGGGGACCAAACAGCTTTTCCACAAATCTGAGTTCTTGGATCAGTCAGGAAATCCTCCTCAATCACCTCTCAAATGGCCGATAGTAGATATATGAAGGCAAAACCAAAAACACCCAATAATAGTGCAACACTGTTTTATTATAAGTTAGCCACCACACACACACGTCAACGGTTCTGCTTACATATAGGGTGCCATGACCGGCACCAGCTCAGACCGCATATCAGATTGCATCCCTTAGTTGTGACCGAATAGCAGGCTCACTCTTCACCGGATGCTCCAAGAAGCCGGCAAACGTACGTTCCACAGAGTCGCCCGAAGTGACGTCACTGGTTAGCAAGGAAATGTAGAAAGTAGAGGGGCATCACTGCATTTCGCCATATGGCGTCTTCAGGAAATCCCCAGGGATTTCCTCACCCTTCACCAGACGCTCCAAGAAGCCGGCCGGCATGCGTTCCACGGAGTCGCCGGAAGTGACATCACTGGTTAGCAAGGAAATGTAGAAAGTAGAGGGGCATCAATGTATTTCACCATATGGCGTCTTCAGGAAATCCCCAGGGATTTCCTCACCCTACACCAGACGCTCCAAGAAGCCAGCCGGCATGCGTTCCATGGAGTTGCCGAAGTGATGTCACTGGTTAGCAAGAAGTGTAGACAGTAGACAAACATAAATGCATTTCGCCGTATGGTGTCCTCAGGAAATCCCAATTGATTTCCTCACCCTTCACCAGACGCTCCAAGAAGCCGGCCGGCGTGCATTCCACTGAGTCGCCGGAAATTACGTCACTGGTTAGCAAGGAAGTGTAGACAGTAGACAAACATCAATGAATTTCGCCGTATGGTGTCTTCAGGAAATCCCCAGGGATTTCTTGTAGATGACATACGGCAAAATGCATTGATGTCAGTCTACTGTCTATAGGGTGAGCCTGCTATTCGGTCACAACTAGGTGATGCAATCTGATATACGTTCTGAGCTGGTGCCGCCTTTGGAACCCCATATGTAAGCAGAACCATTGACATGTGTGTAGTGGCTAACTTACTGTATAATAAAACAGTGTTGCAATATTATTGGGTGTTTTTGGTGTTGCCTTCATATATCTACCATCGGCCATCTGAGAGGTGATTGAGGAGGATTTCCTGACTGATCCAAGAACTCAGATTTGTGGAAAGGCAGTTTGGTCCCTGGGGTTTTTGTTGAGCATATTTATGTGCTTAATCATGAAGTGGAGCACCCAATGAATGAAAGGAAGAAGGCACGGTGTGGGTGGCAGCTTTTTTAGAGCACCATTTTTAATTTTTTTTTTTTATGGACTGAGGATTTGAATGTCTTTCACACTTATTACTTTTCATGGAATAATTTTTTGATGTTGGATATATAGAATTATTAATGGATTGCCACATTGTGTTTAATTGATATGCACAGTTAGTTGGTTATTTATTTTATGGTACATACGAATGAGTCACTATTTAACAGCGCCTACTTTACATACATTTTCTATCATTTAATGTGTTATCACATTTAAAGGGGAAGCAGTTAATGGTTATTCTACTAACGAATGAGGCGCCTTCACGGGTTAGATAATATTGAAAATATGGAAAGAATGATTCATAGAGCTATGTTCCTTTACCTCTGTACCTGTGCCTCTATATCCATACTCAAAATTAAACATAATAATTGTGTAACAATGTAACATCTTGTTACAAAACTGTTAAAACATCATTAAAAGACTTCGGCACCAGCACATGTATTATGAAGATACAACAGCAACGTTAGTAACACCTTCTATCCTTAACCCACTATTACCACCTTCCAATTTGTCCCAAATACGAGATTCATATATTCATGTTAATAAAGTCCTCCATTGTCACAGAGGGTGTAAGGGAGAGGCCAGGGTTCTCTATGTGTTTCTTGGATCAAGGCCCATTTTATCAGCAGATGAGATTCTAATCGTCATCAAGGGAGTAAGGCAGAGGCTAGGGCTGTCTGTGTTTTTGGATCAAAGTCCATATCATTAGGAGATGAAGTCCTCAAATGCCACAGAGGGAGTAAGACAGAGGCCAGGGCTTTCTATGTGGAAGAAAATGAATAGCAGGGCAGTGAGGTCAGTATCAAATTAAAAGCACTTTATTAAAATAAGCAGCACACTTACATATAAGTTAGCATGAAGCAGCATGGATAGGGAACACCTGGGGCCAAGCAGCTGTAGACATCACAGAGCAAAACGGGAGACTGAGGATGACAGGGAGTCAGCCAGCTCCAAGTTTTGGTATTGGCAGCGATGTTCTAGGTTGCACACAAGGATGACCGCTGTCAAAATGCCTGGTGGATGTCGGGAAAGGGGGTGTGCATGACGCGTTTCCAGGGACTTGCCCTCTTCTTGAAATGCATGGACAGTGAAATGAAGTGATGGACTTATAAAGCCAAAATGGCAGAAAGGAGAGGAACATGGGAGGGGAAGGAGGGAGAAAGCTGAGCTGCTGCATAGAGCTAGAAGGGCTGGAGTGGGGGGGGGCACCTCCCTGCTTGACTGTAGGTCTGGTGTTCTTAGGGTCATAGTCAGCATTTTTCTTCCTTCAAACACGGTGAGTCAAGTTAATGCCAAATAACTCGATTTTGGTCTCATCTGACCACAGCACTTTCTCCCAATCCTTCTCTGAATCATTTAGATGTTCATTGGCATAACTGTACATGTTCCTTCTTGAGGAGGGGGACTTGCCATATTTGAAGGAGAAAAAATTATGACTATGACCCTAAGAACACCATCCTTACAGTCAGAGGCGTAGCTAGAACCTTCAGGGCCCCGATACGAGAAACCATGAAGGGACACCCCCTGACCCCCTGGGCGACCCAGCCCCATGCAACACCCCTGTACACCTGTATAGAAAGGGTGGCATATAGAGGAATTCCTGCAGTGGAGAGGGGATTGGATCATCTATTTTCTGCCCCGCTGCCCCTCCTATCCAGGTGTTCAGGGGTGAGGCATGGACCCCCTGGAGAATGGGGTTGAAATGAGTCGCAGCGGTGGTGGTAGTGATGGGGGGATGGAGTGGGGTCAGTGGCAATGGTGGTGGTGGGGATGGGATAGGTGGCAGCAGTGATGGGATGAGTGGCAGCAGTGATGGGATGGGAGGAGTGGCAGCAGTGGTGGAATGGGATTAGTGGCAGCGGTGGTGGGATGAGATGATTGAGTGTCAGTGATGGTGGGATGGGATGAGTGGCAGCAGTGATGGAATGAGTGTCAGCAGTGGTGGGATGGGATTGGATGAGTGGCGGCAGTGATGGGATTGGATGAGTGGCAGCATTGATGGGATGGGATGAGGGTCAGCGGTGGTGGGATGGGATTGAATGAGTGTCAGCGGTGGTGGTATGGGATGAGTGGTAGCAGTGGTGGGATGGGATGAGTGGTAGCAGTGGTGGGATGGGATGAGTAGCAGTAGTGGGATAAGTGGCAGCAGTGGTGATGGTGGTGAAGGGGGAGTGATGAGTGGCAGCGGTGGTGGTGAAGGGAGGTGGGAGCAGTGGCTGCAGTGGTGGTGAAGGGGGTGGGATCAGTGAAAGAGGTGGTGTAGAGGGGGGTGATCAGTGGCAGCGGTTGTGGTGGTGAGGGGGGTGGCACGTGGAAGTGGTGGTGAGGGGGAAGGGATCAGTGGCAGCTGAGGTGGGATGGGTTGAGTGGCAGCGGTGGTGGGGAAAAAAGGTGGGATCAGTGGCAGCAGAGGTGGTGAAGAGGGTGGGATCAGTGGCAGTGGTAGTGGTGGTGAAGGGGTGGGATTAGTGGCAGCGGTGGTGGTGATGAAGGGGGTGGCCAGTGGCAGCAGTGGTGGTGGTGAGGTGTGTGGGATCAGTGGCAGCTGTGGGAGGATGGAATGAGTAGCAGTGGTGGTGGGAAAAAGAGGTGGGATGAGTGGCAGTGGTGGTGGTGAGGGGGGTGATCAATGGCAGCGGTGGTGGTGAGGGGGGTGGGGTGGGATCAGTGGCAGCGGTGGTGGTGGTGAGGGAGGCTGAAATCAGTGGCAGCGGTGGTGGTGGCGAGGGGGGTGGGATTAGTGGTAGCGGTGGTGGTGAGGGGTGGCACCAGTGGCAGTGAGGGGGGGTGGGATTAGTGGCAGCGGTGGTGGTGAGGGGCATGAAATTAGTGGCAGCGGTGGTGGTGAGTGGGGTGGCAGCAGTGGCAGTGAGGGGGGAGGTGAAATTAGTGGCAGCAGTGGTGAGTGGAGGGGAGTGGCAGAAGTGGCAGTGAGAGAGGTGGGATTAGTGGCTGCAGTGGTGGTGGTGAAGGGGGTGGGATTAGTAGAAGCGGTGGTGGTGATGAGGGGGTGATTAGTGGCAGCGGTGGTGGTGAAGGTGGTGGGATTAATGACAGTGGTGAGGGGGGTGGCAGCAGTGGCAGTGGGGGGGGGATTAGTGGCAGCGGTGGTGGTGAGGGGGTGGCACCAGTGGTAGTGCAGGAGGGTTGGGATTGGTGGCAGTGGTGGTGCCATCCACCCCCCACCACCAACACAGATCTCATCTCTATCCCCCATCACCTCTGTTATAGAGGTGATGCGTATTAGATCTGTTGTGGGGGGGGGGGGTGATCAGTAAGAGGCAGAGGTGCTGGACGATGGAAGTTTTTCACTAACTTGGTCTAGTCGATTCCCCTTCAGTGTTCATGTGCCTCCAGGGATGTGTCACCGGGTCTCCTTGCAGAGCAGAGCTCCTCCCCCTTTCACTCTATTGGTGTCAGCTGGTCAGCTGACTCTGTCAGTGCCCACCTCTGCACATAGATCGGCTTCATTCTCTCTTTGGAGAGGATAGGCGAGGTGGTCCAGGCTCTAACGATATGGTATAAAATACACCTAAAGTGTATAAAGCTGCGCTCACCTAAAGTGCACTAAGTGTTTAGTAAATTGATTGAATATATGGGAATTAATATATTCTTAAATATAAAGTGCATAATCAAAATATAAAGTGCATCAACAGATAAATAAAGGGATTAGGAATAATCCCATACAAAGTGCATCAACAATAAGTAAATGAGTGAATCATGGAAAAAGTCCCAAACACCAGCAAACATTAAATGGTGCAGTCTCCGAAGGATGATTCTTCCTCATGAAAAACAAATCTTCACTCCCTTCACCACATGGACACCCAGTGTGTGGGAATGCTTACCAGAGGGCACCGACCCCTTGATTATAGGGGGTCAGTGCAAGCAGGGTTGTGACACAATAGTCAGAATCCAGAGTGAATCTGAGCCCTCCTGAAGGATCCACCTTACAATTGCCAGTATATCAGAAATTACTGCACACTCCGCCGCCAACCTCACGCTCCTGTTTCAGTAGACTGTCCTGGCGTGCTGCTTTCTTGACGTCCTGTTCCTATGGACATATCTAAAGATATGGTGCTGCTTAGCTCGGCCTCCCCTCAGCGGCCAGCCGTACGCCCCCCCCCCCGCACGACGGAATGGACCCCTAAACAGCAGCACAGCCAGAAGGGGTGAGCCCCTCACGGGTGGGAGAACAGCGGCGGGCGGGCCCCCCTTCAGTGGCAGAACTCCAGGGCCCAGTCGCAGGTGCGACTGCTGTGCCCCTGGTAGTTCCTCCACTGCCTACAGTCTAGCACGGAGGTGGAAACATTATGCTTTGGGACTGTTTCTCTGCTATAGGTACAGACCGACTTTGCTGCATTGAGAGACCAATAGATGGGCCCATGCAGTGGTGTATTTTGGTTTTGTGCTGCCCTAGGCGAGACTAAGACTGGGCGCCCCCTCTCCCACTTCTATGTAAATTTTCCAAACCCTTTCCTGTTTAACGGATGCGCCTCCCCTCCACAATTGAAGGACTACACGTCCAAACAAGAACCCCTGAGATCTCGAGAAGGGGGTGGGCGGGATAAGGGGGTGGGTAAGGGAGGGTGAGGGGGGAGAGAGAGAGGGAGAGGGAAGGGGGGGAGGCAATGGGGGGCGATGGGGGCAGGGCGTCACAGCCTTGACATCACTGGTTGCTAGACGCCTGGTGGCTCTAGCAACCAGTAGCCAATAGAGTCTCAGGTGGAGGCGGGGATGGCTATTTTGCCGCTCCCCCCCCTGCATAGTGCTGCCCTAGGCCTGGGCCTTGTCGGCCTAGGCCAAAATACAGCACTGGGCCCATGTATGGCAAAATCTTGGATGAGAACCTTCTTCCCTCAACCAGAACACTAAAGATGGGTCATAGATGGGCCTTTCAGCATGACAATGACCCATTCCATACCACCAAGGCAACAAAAGAGTGGCTCAAGAAGAAGCAAATGACGTAGCCTTGCCAGTCTCCAGACCTTAATCCTATAGAAAATGTTTAAAGGGAGCTGAAATTTTGAGTTGCCAAGCGACAGCCAAGAAACCTTAAGGATTTAGAGAAGATGTGAAAAAAGAGTGGACCAAAATCCCTCCTGAGATGTGTACAAACCTGGTCACCAACTATAAGAAACGTCTTACCTCTGTGCTGCCAACAAGGATTTCTCCACCAAGTGGGGATCAAATACGTATTTTACTCACTGAACTGCAACTCAATTTATAACATTTGTATCCTGTTTTTTTCTGGATTTTTGGTTGATATTCTGTCTCTTTTAATTTTAAATACTCCAATGATAAAAATTATAGACCCTTCATTTCTTTGTAAGTAGGCAAATGTACAAAATCTGCAGGGGATCAAATAATTATTTTCCCCACTGTACAAGTGGCAATGGCATTCGCCTGCATTCACCATTATGGCCAGAAGGTGGTGCCAGCTGATGCACAATATTCATTCTATGGGTCACAGTCTCACCCACATTACGTCGGTTGAAGTAGATGCTTTTCTAACCGTCTTTGTAGCAATGGTATTACTTAGGAAAATGTGACCTTGCCACTATTATTCCGTATCTGGGCAGCATAACGACGTTGTGAATGAAATGCACCAGCTCAGCACTTTCTGCACACAGAGCGATCACGTCGGCTCCATCACTTTGCATGACAGTAGCTTCTCATTGCAACGCTTGTATTAGAATCTGCTCCTGAAAGAGGGCCCTCCGGGGAGACAGATAAATAAGTCAGTGGTAATAAAACCTGTCAGATCCATACATCCAATCTACCTGCCCTTTTTATTATCGTGATGAAAAATCCCCGTCATCCGCCAGTCACATGGTCCCCTGGGTACGCATATTTCAGTCATAGGCCAGCTTTGCTTTTCCATATCCCATTCTTTGTCCTGTCGGCGGTGCGTGCTTCATTATTTGAGTATATGTAAAGGGAACCTCTCAGAACGGAGATATGGAAGCCACCACTGCTTATTTATTGTAATCAATGCAAGCTCAATCTCAGGGCTGGGACAAGGGGTGGGCAGGAGGGGTGCTGCGGTATCATGTGAGGTGGGGGGCACCATGAGGAGATTGGGGGAAAGGAGTTTGTGCTGGGAGGGAGAATTTGGGAGGACAGCAGGGGGTAAGAATTGTTCTAGGAGGGGAAATTTGCGGAGTGAGAGTGGTGATTTGTGCTGAAAAGGGGTGCTGGGGAAAGAGGTGTTGTGCTAGGAGGGGGGATTTGTGCTAGAAAAGGTAATAAGGTGGGGTGTGGGGGGGTGGGGGGATTTGTGCTAAGAGGGGAATTATTTTGGAGGGTGGAGGATTTGTACTAGTAGAGATGATTGGGGGGGGGGTATTTGAGCTAGGAGGAGAAAATTGGGGGGGGGGGGGTTGCTAGGAGGGAGGATGTGGAGCAGCAGGGAGGATTTATGCTCAGAGGGGAAATTTGAGGGATAGAGGATAGGAGGGGAAAGTTTTTTTTTTTTTTTTTTGGGGGGGGGGGATTTGTGCTAGGAGCATATGGGGAGAGAGAGAGGATTTGAACTAGGGGGAAAAAAGGTTGTGCCAAGTGGGGGGATTTCAGCAGGGGGCAGATTTGTACTGGGAGGAAGGGGGAATTAATGCTTAGGAGGCCAGCATGCCGCTTAGTGCTCATTTTTTTTTTTGGGGGGGGGGGATTTTTGCTGCTGGCATATAATCATACATTTAGGGGGGGGGGGTGCAATTTGGCATGTTCACCCTGGGCTCTGGATGACCTTGTCCCAATCTCCTCTATGCTGATTTGTACAGTAAGCATGTTCCAGTTGCTCCAGTTTACAATGGAAGGATTGGTGGACTTGAGTGGAACAAGTAAAAAGTACACAAATTTCCAAGCACTCTGTGTGCAGCTATACCGTGACATCAAGGCTCCCCCTGAAAAGTGTAAATCTACGTCAGCCTAGGGGAGCATCAAAAGAAAAGCTGGTCAAAGTCTTTAGAAAGCAGCCACAGCCTGAGTAGAAAAGCCTGGACTCTGCCAGCATGCTACAGAGAAGCAGTGGTCTCTCTGCAGAGGCCCACCCATGTGTGTGGGGCTTAAGGCACCCTAGTGGGGACACTTTGGAACTGCACTCACTGATGCCTGAATCATAGGCAGGAGCTGCAGTCATGTGAAATGTAACATTCACCAGGTCTGGAGCGGAAGATTTTACCCACTTAATGACCAGGACATTTTGTGCGATTCGGCACTGCGTTATTTTAACGGACAATTGCGCAGTCGTATGACGCTGTACCCAAATAAAATTGACGTCCTTTTTTCCCCACAGATAGAGCTTTCTTTTGGGGGTATTTGATCACCTCTGGAATTTTTATTTTTTGCGCTATAAACAAAAAAATAGTGACAATTCTGAAAAAAAAAAAAAAAAACAATATTTTTCACTTTCTGCTATATAACATTCCCCCAAAAAATGTCAGAATCAAAATTTTTCATCCTTTCAGGCCAGTTTGTATTCTGCTACATATGTTTGGTAAAAAAAATTAGCAATAAGTGTATTTTGAGGGAGGGAGGGTGGCAGCGGCCTCCTCCTCTGTATTGGTGGCACGTGGTCACAGGTGGTCGGTCTGGAGACCAGAGGCAAGGAACTGAACCCAGAGGTCCAGGAGAACTGACTGGAGTTGTAGAGACACTGGAGACCCTCGAAAAACAGTATCATGAGTACAGGGTATCATGTCTAGGGGCCTGACCTGAGGAGGGCCACCCCGGTGTAGGATAGTCAGAGGACGGGTGTCAGTCTGTGGCGTGAAAGGGGATACTAGGCGAGTATCCCGAAGATAATCTTCCTGATCTAGTAATCTATACTGAGACTTAATCCTAATTCATCTAGTGGCAAGGTGAATCCTGCATCTTCAGACAGGAGTCCTCACCCATTGTGAATAGCTCAAGTTGGGGTATCCCACTCTTCCCTTCCCCCATCCCTAATTTAAATAAAACCACAAAACCAACTACATCCCCTAGACTGTTTATTCACTGAGCCAAAGAGTGAAGAATTAAATTGTGTATGCTGCAGTTGCTAAAGGTAACCCAGGGGGATCCCAAAGTGAAGAATTCAGCAGTCCTCTAGGGGGCAGTGCTACACAAATCTAAATTAAACAATTTTTTTTTTTTAGTTCACATTAGCTGTGATTTTGAAATTATGTGACTTCATCTGAAATCACACGATTTCAAAGCCGCATGTCAGTGCAAGTTCGGGTGCGAATTGGAAGACATCTGTGGAGCTTCATGCACAGATGTCTACCCAAGTCGTACCTGAAATCACTTTGCTCTTGCTAGAGACTTGCCACGCAAATTTGCTACAAATTGGAAAAGTGTCAACTAGAACTCGTGCTTCAAGTGTTCTGCAAGTTTACAACCTGCCAGTGAAAATGTGCAGCAAGTTAACAAGACTTACAGTGGGTACGGAAAGTATTCAGACCCCCTTAAATTTTTCACTCTTTGTTATATTGCAGCCATTTGCTAAAATCATTTAAGTTCATTCTTCTTCCTCATGAATGTACACACAGCACCCCATACTGACAGAAAAACACAGAATTGTTGACATTGTTGCAGATTTATTAAAAAAGAAAAACTGAAATATCACATGGTCCTAAGTATTCAGACCCTTTGCTCAGTATTTAGTAGAAGCCCCCTTTTGATCTAATACAGCCAGGAGTCTTTTTGGGAAAGATGCAACAAGTCTTTCACACCTGGATTTGGGGATCCTCTGCCATTCCTCCTTGCAGATCCTCTCCAGTTCTGTCAGGTTGGATGGTAAACGTTGGTGGACAGCCATTTTTAGGTCTCTCCAGAGATGCTCAATTGGGTTTAAGTCAGGGCTCTGGCTGGGCCATTCAAGAACAGTCACGGAAATGTTGTGAAGCCACTCCTTCGTTATTTTAGCTGTGTGCTTAGGGTCATTGTCTTGTTGGAAGGTAAACCTTCGGCCCAGTCTGAGGTCCAGAGCACTCTGGAGAAGGTTTTTGTCCAGGATATCCCTGTACTTGGCCGCATTCATCTTTCCCTCGATTGCAACCAGTCGTCCTGTCCCTGCAGCTGAAAAACACCCCCACAGCATGATGCTGCCACCACCATGCTTCACTGTTGGGACTGTATTGGACAGGTGATGAGCAGTACCTGGTTTTCTCCACACATACCGCTTAGAATTAAGGCCAAAAAGTTCTATTTTGGTCTCATCAGACCAGAGAATCTTATTTCTCACCATCTTGGAGTCCTTCAGGTGTTTTTTAGCAAACTCCATGCGGGCTTTCATGTGTCTTACACTGAGGAGAGGCTTCCGTCGGGCCACTCTGCCATAAAGCCCCGACTGGTGGAGGGCTGCAGTGATGGTTGACTTTCTACAACTTTCTCCCATCTCCTGACTGCATCTCTGGAGCTCAGCCACAGTGATCTTTGGGTTCTTCTTTACCTCTCTCACCAAGGCTCTTCTCCCCCGATAGCTCAGTTTGGCCGGACGGCCAGCTCTAGGAAGGGTTCTGGTCGTCCCAAACGTCTTCCATTTGAGGATTATGGAGGCCACTGTGCTCTTAGGAACCTTAAGTGCAGCAGAAATCTTTTTGTAACCTTGGCCAGATCTGTGCCTTGCCACAATTCTGTCTCTGAGCTCTTCAGGCAGTTCCTTTGACCTCATGATTCTCATTTGCTCTGACATGCATTGTGATCTGGAAGGTCTTATATAGACAGGTGTGTGGCTTTCCTAATCAAGTCCAATCAGTATAATCAAACACAGCTGGACTCAAATGAAGGTGTAGAACCATCTCAAGGATGATCAGAAGAAATGGAAAGCACCTGAGTTAAATATATGAGTGTCACAGCAAAGGGTCTGAATACTTAGGACCATGTGATATTTCAGTTTTTCTTTTTTAATAAATCTGCAACAATGTCAACAATTCTGTGTTTTTCTGTCAGTATGGGGTGCTATGTGTACATTCATGAGGAAGAAGAATGAACTTAAATGATTTTAGCAAATTGCTGCAATATAACAAAGAGTGAAAAATTTAAGGGGGTCTGAATACTTTCCGTACCCACTGTACACTTCAACACTGCCACAAATTTGTGGCAAGTCATCCTTGCGATCTAGGATGCGGCACCGCAATGTCGGCATTGCACCGATTTGAACAGTGCGATTGCCAGCAATAGAATGCAACCTGTCATCGAATTTGACCTGTGAAATCGCATTAAAAGTCACTTCAATGTGAATGAGGGCTTAAACCCTTCGCTACCAAAGCCACTTTTTTTTTTGCACCTTTTAGGACTGAAGATTAGGTAAACCCCTCTCCAAACATACATTATCTGAAAGCAGAGACAAATGATATTAGCGTATATAAATCAAACAGTGTAGCGCACTAATAAATAACTATATAAAAAAAGTTAATTGAGAAAGTTCATATATGTGAGTGTCCAAAACAAAAATCATAGGCGTCAGATCCGTCAATGGTAGGGGCGACAATAAATCGTGAAACACCGCCACCACCAGGAAGATTGGACACTCACCAGATGACTTTGGTACCGTTACAGTAGCACAAAGGCCTCAAACATAACAAGCCGGGGATTTCTCTGGATGCCACAGGAATAGAAACGAAAAACCTCAGCTGAATTGCCACAACTATATCTCAACTAGGAATAAAGTAGCTCAGCCCCAAGCCCAGAAATAAAGTCATCGTAAAGTATCTTAATTAAGGCACATCAAATAAAAACAGCAGAAAAATGCATATAACTCCCATAGAGCGATGCTGGCGACCCGGAATCACACAGCAATCAAATGACAAATAGTTTTTCCGACGTGTTTCGTCCTAATGGAGGTGGAATTAAAAACAAAATTTTGCATTAAAATTGGCAAAAGCGCGAGTGAAATTTTAGCTCTGACAGAGGCTTACGGTGAACATTCCATGAAGAGTTCAAGTGTTCTTGAATGGCATTGGTGGTTTAACCACTTGCCGACCAGCCGCCATAGTTTTGCTGTGGCAGGCCGGCTCTATTGCGCAAAACGACGTACCTGTATGAGGCGTCATGTAATAGACAGTGGGGGCATGCACATCCGGTGGATGCAATGTCTGCTGGCCACCCGCGATCACTCCCCATAGAGACAGATGTAAACAAGGCAGACCGCCGTTCTGTCACAGATGAACACAGGGATCTTGTGTTCCTACTATTTAGGAACACAGGTCTCTGTGTTCATCTATTGAGTTCATCCCCTCACCGTTAGAAAGCACCCCCTAGGAGCACACATAACCCTTTGATCACCCCTGGTGTTAACCCCTTCCCTGCCAGTGTCATTAGTACAGTGGCAATGCATATTTTTAACACCGATTACTGTAGTAATGTCACTGGTCCCCTCAAAAGTATCAGTTAGGGGTCCGATCTGTCCGCTGCAATGTCGCAGTCCAGCTAAAAATCACTGATCGCCGCCATTACTAGAAAAAAAAATATTAAAAAAATTAAATTGACATAAATCTTTCCCCTAGTTTGTAGGTGCAAACCAATCAAAATACGCTTATTGGGATTTTTCTCTACCAAAAAATATGTAGCAGAATACATATTGGCCTTAATTAATAAAAAAATGTAATTTTTTTTAAAAAAAATTTATTGGATATGTTTTATAGCAGAAAGTAAATATTGTTTTTTTTTTTTTTTCAGAATTGTCACTTTTTTTTTATTTATAAAAATCGCACAGGTGATCAAACACCACCAAAAGAAAGCTCTATTTATGGGGGAAAAAAGGACAGTTAGGGGTTCAATCTGTCTGCTGAAATATCGCAGTCCCGCTAAAAATCGCTGATCGCCAGCATTACTAGTAAAAAAAAATAAAATAAAAAAAAAAAAAAAATCTTTACCCTACATTGTCGATGCGATAAATTTTGCGCAAACCGATCAAAATTATTAGGTTTTTTTTTTTACCAAAAATATGTTGCAGGATTCCAATTGGCCTAAAATGGTGAAAACATTTGATTTTTGATTTTTTTTTATTTATTGGGAATGTTATATAACAGAATGTGAAAAATATTGTTTTTTTTTTTTTTTCAGAATTGTTGCTCTTTTTTTGTTTATAGCACAAAAAATAAAAATCGCACAGGTGATCAAATACCACCAAAAGACCCTACATTGTAGACGCAATAACTTTTGCGCAAACTGATCAAAACACATTTATTGGGATTTTTTTTTACCGAAAATATGTAACAGAATACAAATTGGCCAAAAATGATGAAAAAAATTGATTTTTACATTTTTTTTATTGGAAATGTTATATAGCAGAATGTGAGAAGTATTGTTTTTTTTTTCAGAATTGTCGCTCTTTTTTTTGTTTATAGCGCAACAAATAAAAATTGCACAGGTGATAAAATACGACCAAAAGAAAGATCTATTTGTGAGAAGAAAAGGACATCAATTTTATTTAGGTACAGCTTGCATGACTGCGCGATTGTCCGTTAAAGCAACGCAGTGCCAAATCACAAAATATGGCCTGGTCATAAATGGCGCAAATCCTTCCGGTCCAGAAGTGGTTATAGCGCAAAAAATAAAAATCGCACAGGTGATCAAAAACCACCAAAAGAAAGCTCTATTTGTGGGGAAAAAAAGGATATCAATTTTATTTGGGTGCAGTGTTGTACACAATTGTCAGTTAAAATAATGCAGTGCCGAATCGCAAAAAAAATGGCCTGGTCATGAAGTGGGAAAATCTTCCGGTCCAGAAGTGGCTAAAGTGTAACTAAAGTTCCAGTGTTACATGCTGTGAGCATGCTTTTTTATTGCAGAAGAGACATGCACCTACCTGCCTGATCCCAGCGATCCTCAGACTGTACACTGAGCTGTGCATGTGCAGCTCAGCTTGCAGCGGCCTGTTAGATCCCTGGGTGCTGGGAGGACTAACTCCTGCGCAGGAGAAGCTTCATCCTGCGCCAGCCAGAGAGCATGGCGAACAAAAGGCACACAGAAGATGTTGGCGCCGGCGAGGGACTGTTGTGTGATAACCCTTTCATGTCGCTATAACCATAAATGATGGCCCTAGAATTCTTCATTTCATTCTGGCTTTTGCAGCAAAATGTAATGTGTAACACAAATGGCATTTTGTGTGTAGGCCCCCCTGACGCAAGCGTTAATGTTCATAGAACACCCTCGGGCACCGCCCACATACACGCCCAGCACGCCATTGCATTTCCCATTGATTCACTGGAATTGTAGTTCTAAATTACCCCCAAGTAATGACATCAGATGTGATCGCTGCGCCTCCATAGATCCTTCCTAGGCATCCAGTACAAATTTATCGAGTAAATGATGACGTCACAAGGGAGAAAAACCAAGATTACAGAAAAAGTAAAACAAAACAGTTGTAGCATTTTGGATGTGAGTGGGAAGAGATGGTTAGAGGTGTAGGGTTGGTTGGATCCTGCAGTTCAGCTTTAATATTCATCAAGGACTCCGCTCGGTGCGTTTCATCATTCTCGGGAAGCAGTAAAACCTTTGTGAACGTGGATGGTGTGCTGAGGACGCTGGACTGAGCAATGCCCCATCGCATTCACACCAGTAACAAATTACTTTTATTGCTATACTAAGAAGACTGCAGAGGACTGAAAAATGCTCCGCAGCTTTATTACCCGCCTCGTTTTCCTCCAGGGGCCCTTTTTAAAGATGCTGAGTAATGAAGATTTCTTTAAATCTGAACTCCAGGCAAAAAGCCAGATATACAGTTAACATAAAATATATTGGAGCTGTTTTTTCTGCCAAAGGATTTGATTTTCTGCCCAACTGGTCCTGAAATTTGCACAGCCCTATTAGAATGTACAGCCAGCTTTATGACCCGAAACAGCTAAGTAACCTCCACCTGCAACCTGTGATTGAAGAGTCAGTTCAGTGAGCCTGTAACTCTGCCAGGCATGGGAAAAGCCCATGTTTTGTTTTAAAGTGGGTTTTATAAACTGTTTTACACATCCTTCCCTTTCCATTTTTCTTTACCTTACACTCCTTTTCTTTCATTCTCTCTCCTCTTCTATTCTTTACCGATCCTCTCCCTTCCTTCTCCTCCTATCTTCAACACCCCTCCCCTTCTCTCCTCTCCTCTCTACTCCTTCAACACCCCTCCCCTTCTCTCTCCTCTCTTCTCCTCTCCTCTCACACCCCTCCCATTCTCTCCTCTCTTCAACACCCCTCCCCTTCTCTCCTATCTTCAACACCCCTCCCCTTCTCTCCTCTCCTCTCTACTCCTTCAACACCCCTCCCTTTCTCTCTCCTCTCTTCTCCTCTCCTCTTCTCTCAAACCCATCCCATTCTCTCCTCTCTTCTAGCACCCCTCCCCTTCTCTCCTATCTTCTCCTTCAACACCCTTCCCCTTCTCTCCTATCTTCTACTTCAACACCCCTCCCCTTCTCTCCTCTCTTCTCCTTCAACACCCATCCCCTTCTCCCTCCTCTCTTCTCCTCTCCTCTCGCACCCCTCCCATTCTCTCTTCTCTTCTCCTTCAACACCCCTCCCCTTCTCCCTCCTCTCTTCTCCTCTCCTCTCGCACCCCTCTTATTCTCTCTTCTCTTCTCCTTTAACACCCCTCCCCTTCTCTCTCCTCTTCTCTCCTCTTGCACCATTCCCATTCTCTCCTCTCCTCTATCACCCCTCCCCCTCTCTCCTCTCTTCTCCTTTAACACCCCTCCCCTTCTCTCTCCTCTTCTCTCCTCTCGCACCCCTCCCATTCTCTCCTCTCCTCTAGCACCCCTCCCCTTCTCTCCTCTCTTCTCCTTCAACACCCCTCCCCTTCTCTCTTCTCTCCTCTCCTCCCTGCACCCCTTCCATTCTCCCCTCTACTCTAGCACCCCTCCCCTTTTTTCCTCTCTTCTCCTTCAACACCTCTCCCCTTCTCTCCTCTCCTCCTACTCCACTCTCTCTCCTCTCCCCTCCTCTCCTCTAGCGCCCCTCCCCTTCTCTCCTCTCCTCCCACTCCACTCTCTCTCCTCTCCCCTCCTCTCCTCTCGCACCCCTCCCATTCTCTCCTCTCCTCTAGCACCCCTCCCCTTCTCTCCTCTCTTCTGCTTCAATTCCCCTCTCCCTCTCTCCTCTCTTCTCCTTCAACACCCTTCCCCTTCTCTCCTCTCTTCTCCTTCAACACCTCTCCCCTTCTCTCTTCTTTCCTCTCCTCCCTGCACCCCTTCCATTCTCCCCTCTACTCTAGCACCCCTCCCCCTTTTTCCTCTCTTCTCCTTCAACACCCCTCCCCTTCTCTCCTCTCCTCCCACTCCACTCTCTCTCCTCTCCCCTCCTCTCCTCTCGCGCCCCTCCCCTTCTCTCCTCTCCTCCCACTCCACTCTCTCTACTCTCCCCTCCTCTCCTCTCGCACCCCTCTCATTCTCTCCTCTCCTCTAGCACCCCTCCCCTTCTTTCCTCTTTTTTCCTTCAAAACCCCTCTCCTCTCTTCTCTTCTCTCCTCTCCTCTATCACCCTTTCTCTCCTCTCTTCTGCTTCAATACCCCTCTCCATCCTTCCCCTCTTCTCCTTCAGCACCCCTCCCTTTCTCTCTTCTCTCCTCTCCTCTCTCAACCCTCCCGTTCTCCCCTCTACTCTAGCACCCCTCCCCTTCTTTCCTCTCTTCTCCTTCAACACCCCTCTCCTTCTCTCTTCTCTCCTCTTCTCCCACTCCTCCCATTCTCTCCTCTCCTCCCTTTTCCTCTCCTCTCATCCTCCCCCCCCCCATTCTCTCCTCTCCTTTAGCACCCCTCTCCTATCTTTTCCTGTCTCCTCTCTCCCCTTCACTAGTCTCCTCTCTTCTCCTCCTCTCTTTCTCTCTCTCCTCTCCTCTCTGTTCTCCTCTCTCTGTTCTCTTCTCGCTCCTCTGTTTTATCTTTCTCCTGTCCTCTCTCCTTTCTCTCCTCCTCTCTCTCCTCTCCTTTAGACCCCCTTCCTTTCCTCCAGCACTGGGTCAATGACAAGTACCACCATTATCGAAAAAAGAGAGTCATATTCTCTTTACTCCTGTACAAGCTCCTGTCTTGTACAGAAATTGCTTACTTCAACTTCATCGCACATTGTCCCTTAAATATCCCTTTCATTTGTTAGATTTCAGATCTTTCAATCATAAGCCGAGGCAGGAAAGTGTAAGCTACCATCACAGAGAGTTCTATTTCTGTTTGTACTGCAGTTTGAATTTGGTACAGAGATGCCTAAGGCTATGTTCACATTTAGGCACAGCGGATCACGGGCAGAATCACCGCGATTCTGTCTGCCCACTATCCGGAAATCATTGCAAATCGCGGGACACCTGTGCGATGCCCCTGATTTGCAATGGCACCCCAAACGCTGTGCGATGTTGCGTCGATTTCCGCCTGCCGAATCGCGGTAACATCACGCAAACAAAATCGCGGGACGCATGACGCACAAAAAAGGTACAAGTGCCATTGCAAATCACGGGCATTGCACACGCATCCCACGATTTGCAATGATTTCCAGATCGCGGGCAGAATCGCGGTGATTCTGCCTGTGATCCACTGCGCCCACATGTGAACGTAGCCTTATACTACACAAGTGAAATGAGTTCTAGGTGTGTGAGTCTCTCAGGCTCCATTCACACTTGTACGACTTCAAAGTTGTGCTGACTTTGGAGTGCAACTTTGGTGCAACTTTGAATGTGTGCAACTTGGAATATGACTTTGGCTTTGACCAGTGAAAATGGACAACTGTTGCACACAAGTTGCATTGTATAACATTCAGGTATGACTTTCTTTTAACTTCTAAGGGTTAATATTGAAGTCTATGGCCCTCAAGTTGTATGAAAGTTGAACCAAAGTAGTGCAGGAACTACTTTGAAGTTGCTACAACCTTAACCACTTGCCGACCAGCCGCGATTGTAGGGGCCCATCCGCCAGAGGGGAAGCTGATCTGCGGGGCCAGCGGCCGCAATTGCCGCTGAGAACCTGCGATCGCTCCCCGTGTAAACACAGCAGACTGCTGTTCTGTCAGCAATGAACACAGGGATCCTCCTATTTAGCAACACAGATCCCTGTGTTCCTTACATAAGTCCATCCCCCACACAGTTAGAAAACACCCCCTAGGGACACATTTAACCCTTTTATCGCCCCTGGTGTTATCCCCTTCCCTGCCAGTGTCATTAGTACAGTAACAGTGCATATTTTTAGCACTGATTAATGTAGTAATGTCACTGGTCCCCCCAAAAGTGTCCGATCTGTCCGCCACAATGTTGCAGTCCCGCTAAAAATTGCTATTTGTCGCCATTACTAGTTAAAAAAAAAAAAATAAAAATTACAAATCTTTCCCCTAGTTTGTAGACCCGATAACATTTGCGCAAACCAATCAATATACTCTTATTGGGATTTTTTTTAACCAAAAATATGTGGCAGAATACTAATTGGCCTAAAATTATGTAAAAAATTTGATTTTTACATTCTTTTTATTGGGAATGTTTTATAGCAAAACGTGAAAAACATTGTTTTTTAAATTGTCATGCTTTTTTTGTTTAAAGCACAAAAAATAAAAATGGAAGAGGGGATCAAATACCACCAAAAGAAAGCTCTATTTATGGGGAAAAAAAGGACATAAATTTTATTTGGGTACAGCGACGCACAACAGCGCAATTGTCAGTTAAAGTAACGCAGTGCCGAATTGCAAAAAAAATGGCCTGGTCATTAAGGGGGAGAATCTTCCGGTCCAGAAGTGGTTCAGTTGCACAGATATGAATGGGTATCATTAGAAAACATCGGGAACAACAAGTCGCACAAGTGTGAATAGAGCCTTATGGTAGCATTCACCAATAACTGAATTTCCAACATTTTCCATTCCAATGGCCATCTTTGGCCAGCTTTGGGAATTCTGGTAAGGATGTGTAGCTGGACTAACACGTTAAAAGCTGTTTATGTATAAATGCAATCATCTATTTCCTTTATTCTTACATATTTCAATATATTTATGCAGGGCCCAAAAGGACTGGATGGGGGTAAAGGAGAGCGTGGACCAAAGGGAGATACTGTAAGTATATAATATATATATATTATACAACGTCCTATGAAAATAACAATTTATTTGTGCTTTTTGGTAGTCAGTCACAGGTGCTTAACCACTTCACGCTAAATCACTTACCTGTACGTTATTTGCTGAAGTGGTTGTACAGTTGGCTTTCTTATGATAACAACCGATGCGGATAATTAGCCCCTCAACCATTATAACAAGCAGCGGGAGGGGAAGTCCCCCCCCTCCCACTACCTTTCGCCACTCCGCGCAGGTCGCCCGTCCTACCGGGAGACCCGAACCACCAGCCAGCATGTCCGCTAGCTGGCCGGAGACCCGAAAAAAGCTGGAATCAGCTTTGATCGGGTCTCCGATGTAGTAACCCAGAAGCGACGTCACGACATCACTTCCGGTTTACTCGGCACAGAGGGGTGTTGGGCGCTTGTGCCAGAAGAAAAGGACCCCAGTATAAACAGCCAGGTGGTCAGAGGCTGTTATGGACAAGACTTCGCAGGCGATGCTATAGTTCAGGGCAGCTCTGGCAGGCAAAAAAACGGAAATCCCGCTGGCAACAGAGGAAAGAAACAGGCGCCGCTGAAAGTAGCAACAATTTTATTACATGACAAGATAAAATAGTAACTCACATGGAGGTGTTCTTAAGTCCGTGTTCCATTACAAGATCACTTCCTGTACACAATCTTCCACATCCCGACTGGCCCGCAGCCGGGTGATGATGGTGCAGGAAGGATCGCGAAAGAGCTGGTTCAAGTGGAGGCAGCGGTGAAACGCAAGCTCTCCGGAAGTGACGTAACGTGTCGGAGCATGTGCAATTGGCTCCTTCATCAGACGTATACAGACTCTCTACAATGGCGGTCTTATAAGGACATACACCGGAAGTGACTATAGCAAATGTCAAGGGGCAATACAGAACAAAAACAGAAATTATCATAATGCTGTAGATTACAGACTCTGGTTACCTTTAAAGTAAAAATAAGATTAAAATTATATATGTAATATTAAAATTTATGGCATAGAGTTATGACTAATCTCTTAAAAACAAGATAAACACTTAGGCTCCGTTCACATGTCAGCGTATGGATCTCGGGCAGAACCGCAGCGGTTCCGCCCGCGATCCGGAGATTATTGCAAATCGCGGGACGCCTGTGCATTGCCCGTTGATTTGCAATAGACCCCCAAACGCTGAGCGATGTTGCCGCGATTTCCGCCTGCCGAATCGCGGTAACATCGCGCAAAAAAAAATCGCGGGACGCATTACTCCCAAAAAAGTACAAGAGCTTCTTTGGAGCGTAATGCGTCCCGTGATTTTTTTTGCGCGTGGTCCTGCGATTCGGCAGATGGAAATCGCGGCAACATCGCTCAGCGTTTGGGGGTCTATTGCAAATCAACGGACAACGCACAGGCGTTCCGCGATTTGCAATAATCTCCGGATCGCGGGCGGAACCGCGGCGGTTCTGGCCGAGATCCATACGCTGACATGTGAACGGAGCCTTAAAACCAACACACATATTTACTAAATATGTGCGGAGTGTCCCTAATGCTAATATGCATAAAATATGAAAATAACAGAGAGAAGTGTAAAATAAAAAGAAAAAATAAATAAAAATAAAAAAGAAAAAAGAAAAATCAATAATATTAGGAAAAAACTAATATAGAAAAACTGGCGGCGCCAGTTTGAAAAAATCCAAAGTATTCGAAAACGCAGATCTTGGCGTTTTGAATACTTTGAAGTGCAGTGGAGAGGTTTGGGGTCTTTTAGACCCCATATCCCTCCATAAAGAGTACCTGTCACTGCCTATGACTGTCACAAGGAATGTTTTTTAATTTGGTATTTTATTGAAGTCCACCTACCAATATCAATCTTTTATCTTTTAACAGGGCCCAGTTGGTCCCGCCGGGCAGCCTGGAGCGCGGGGGTTACCAGGAAATGTGGTAAGTCTGTGTTATTTTAAAGACGGTGGCAGGACAAGGTATAATATGTTTATTGGATATTTTCCTTGCCCTAATCAGACTGCACGGGGCTAACATCTCATGATAATGAACATAAGCAAGCTTCAGAAAGGACTCACTCAAAAAGTGATCTGAAGAGAATATTATAGGGGGGAATGTGTGGTGGACATAGGTGATTGTTAGGTTACATCCCCTCCAATTTGCTATTTCTGAGTGTTTTTTGGGGGACAAAGAAGATTATTAATTTGGATAGTAATTTGTGAAAGAAGAGGTAAGAAATATGACAACAAAGTGAATTAACTGTCTTCTTTAAGAGGCTGCAGCCTAGGAGTTGCATCAACAGCTATCACAAAGATGACGCTAATTGCAATGTACTGCAGTCTGTTCAAAATGGACCTGAATAAAATGAAGATTTGCTATGTTATAGGGAACAATTAGGAATAGAGAACAGCAAAAAGGAGAGTAAGTGGAATTTTTGAGTAGTGCCGAAACCCCCACACAGATGGAATATCAGAAATTCTTATGTTTAAAATTAAAAGTTTTTATTACAATTTATCATTAAAGCTGAGTTCCGGCCTCAAAATCGAAAAAATCGATTTTGGGCCATCCGCTTGCTGAGGGTCACTTGAAAAAAAAATGGATGCTCCTGATTTTTTTTTTTTGTTCACTTACCTTGATATTGAAGAAATTATACTCACTTTCCTTCCACTTCCTCCCTCTGCGGCCGCGGGCCGCGCCGTCTCTTCCCGGCTTGCGATGACTCCTGGGAGCTGAACGCCATCGCTCCCAGGAATCAATGCGCCTGCACCGGCCCCGCTCATCCGTTCTGGTGCAGGCGCGCCATTCCCTGCTAAACAGCTTCTGGGCATGCCCAGGAGCTGTGCAGGGATGCCACACCTGCACCGGAAGTGACGAACGGGGGCCGGTGCAGGGCATTCTGGGACTCCGACGTCACCGAAGAGGCCGCAGAAGAGGACGCACTGGTTTCAGCTGCCCACACCTGAGATGGCAGCGCTGGAGAAGAAATTTTAAAGGTAAGTATTTATTTTAAAAGGTAACCCGGGACAGTTCAGAGGCTATCCATTGTTTAATGTACTAGCCCTGACTGTCCCGGCAGTGGGCCGCATTGCCTGCAGTTCTGGGCCGCAGGTTGGACATGCCTGCTTTAGTCCGTATTCGTGAGTTTTACTTTTTTGCAAACTGTGGTTAGGCGTTATGTATCATGTATGTTTCTCCTGCTGAAGAGAAGAATTTCTAAATTAGTGAGGATATTCTGACCATTGTTGTAAGTCATATTGCAAATTTGGAGAAGATGAGAGAGACCGCTGGCAATTTATTGGAGAACACATGCCAGCAGGTTGTTTCTTGTTTGGCTCCCGTCCCCCATAATGATAAGAATTAGTCATTACTGCACTGCAGGTATCTCCACATAGCGAGACGTGGCTCAACGCTGGTAATAAGAATATTTACCTATTTTTCAAATATCTCACTTCCTCCTTTAGATTGCTAGTTCTTGAGAACAAGGCCCACACCCTTTTTATTCATTGCTGCACTATGTTTAATCTTGAGTGTTTATTTTATGAGATCTCCTCAGTGGAACAAGTTGGCACACATAAGAAGTAATACGAATCTCTAAGCATATGTGCAGAAATATAAAATGATTTCTGGAAAACACATGAAATATTTACATATTTTAAATGGATCTTTCATGCAACATATATAAGAATTCGTATCCTGAAGTCATGTATCCATACGTTAGGTGCATGGAATGGGAATTGAGGTCACCCTGGGGAAGCATCAGGGGTGGGGGTGGATAGCTGGAAAAGAATGTTATAGAATTGAATATTTAAATTAGATTGTAGGGAAATTGAGTGTGTGCCATAAAGAAAAGGGAGCAGCTACCATCTACTAGGTTAAAAGCAGCTCCTGTGGATGACTTTTCCACAATATCACGGTTCTTACTGTAAAGAAGTCTTTCTATATGCAGAGGTTAAAAATAACCTCAAATGTGAATGCTGGGTCCAAAAAGTCAAGAAAAGGGCTCCCTATATAGGCTGATCTTTATTTCAGGTGTGACTTACCATGCCTTGTTCTGATTAGTAGCAGAACAAGGCATGGTAAGTCACACCTGCAGTAGAGACAGCCATCATGGTACAGATGCCTTCTTAGGGCCATCTTACTGAATGGGTACGCTGGGCAGTTTCCCGGGGGCCCCACTTGCCTGGGGGTCCCCACCTGCCCAGCGACCCAACCCAGCCAAGCATTAATCCCGATTCCCGTGTGCATTCTGCCGCCGAACTTAGCAGGTGGCAATCACCTGTCGGTCCTGCGCTGCTGTCAGGCCACTTGGGCCATGGAGGAGAATCCCACAACTGCAGAAATGCCTGTCTGCCTCCATGGGAACAGGCATATACAGGAGAGTTGAGTCTGACTCCCGTCCGTGTGTGTGTTCACCTGACCCAGCCACCGAACTTGGAAGCTGTCATTAGCCTGGCACTGCTGTACCAATAAATATCGCCTTATCGATAATTTGCATTTTTATTCTCATGGGTGATTGTGTAGGCAGGGCCCCCAGTGCACTGCATTGCCCAGGGCCCTTTATTGCTCTTAAGATGGCAATGTGCCCTCTTGATAACTCGTCATCTGATGACTGTTGGGGGAATATTTCACAAACAGCAGGATAGGTGAAGGAAGCACAGATCCACAGAATTAATACATCAGAAACAAGGAGATCCATTCACTGCAGGTCCTCAGGTACAGCTTCCCCTCCAGCCAGGGGAACAGTGAGCAGCACAGTTGTAACATCACCAAATCCCACTCCAAATCTGATTTGATGCGAGAGACACAGTCAGAGGCAGCAGTCCTACACAGCATATATAGCAGCATATATAACTATTATAAGGCCCAGGAAGTACACTGCTATTTATCAGCATAAATTCAACACAAAAGGCAAAACTTCTAGAGCAGGGGTGTCAAACCCAATTTCATCGCCGGCCGCATCAGCATTATGGTTGCTCTCAAAGGGCCGGTTAGATCTGTAGGATTAGATGTCCAGAGCACCCCATTCCCCCTTACACGAGATGTCAAGAGCCCCCTCACCATCAGAAGTCAAGAGTCACCCAGCCTTCCTTACATCACAATGCACCCCCTTACCTTGTGCTGCTGCCAGGAAGAAGATGCGGGTGGATCTGGGAAGAAGTGCAGGGTCTGGAGGAGAACCAGAGGAGGGCTGGAGTCATCTTCCAGAGTCTGCTGAATGCTGAAAGCAGGGAAGGCAAGGACAAGGTAGTGTTGCGGCTTCACAGAGAGGTGCAGGATCTGTAGGAGGAGTTCTGCCCTCCTCTCTGCTTCGGACTGCTGAGAAGGGGGGTGGGCAAAGACGAGCCTTTCTGCAGCTGCACAGAGGACTGCAGGATCTGGCAAAGGAGTTATGTCCTCTCTGCTGCCGACTACAGAGACAAGGTGGGGGCAGAGACAAGGGGTGTGCTGCAGCTGCAGGAGAGGTGTGAGGGCCACATGAAATGGCCTGAGGGGCCACATTCGGCCCGCGGGCCTTGTGTTTGACACCTGTGTTCTAGAGTATTTGGCTAGGCATAGTTTAATTTGCAGACATGATCTGATAAGCAAAGGGAAAAAAGATGTAGGTAGACATTTAATTGATGCCAAATTTGGCATGGGCAGCAACACATGGGCAGGCCTGAGCCAATGTCAATTACAGAAAAAATGCCATTCAAGCAACCCACCATCCCCTTCATTTTTACTTGACCCCCCCTACCCCTAACTAGGCATGTTGTCCATCCTTTCCAAAACAGTGCAGGGAAAGTTCCTTTATATTGTAAATTAGCCTTTCTCAACCAGGGTTCCATGGAACCCTAGGGTTCCTCCAGAGGTGACTATAGGGGTTCCTTGAGCAGTGAACAACGTCTGCCTCTGTGATGAGTAACCACTATGAACTATTATCTTTTGAACTATCCATAAGGGGGGGGGGAATCTTCCCAATCATCACAAATGCAAGAAACATTCTTTTAAGTGACCATCGCACTAAAGTACTGTGAACCTTTGAGGTAGTAATTATTAACAGGGGTTCCCTGAGCCTGGAAAGTTATTTCAAGGGTTCCCCCATCTTGAAAGGGTTGAGGAAGGCTGATTTAAGTCACAATGATACTTATTTGTCTTACAGAGAAAGATGAGACCGCCAAGGATATAATATAAGCCCAGTAAATCTTTATTGCACATGGCAGAAGGTCACAGGAAAATCCATGTTTCAGGGTCCCTCTTTACAAGCTGAGCTTGAATAATTGTGTGATATATGAAATTAAATAACAGATCCATTCTGCATACTGAGTAGATTAACATGGATTTGCTGATACATAATTCTAGATATCACATCATTATTCCATCTCAGCTTTCACATAAGCCCTGATGAAGTGGTCTGGTGAGTCCCCATAATGAGTTGGCTTTTCTTGTGATCTTTTGTTATGAGTAATAAAGATTTACTGGGCTTGCATTATTTTCTTGGTGCTCTCATCATTCTCAAATTCTTTAGACTATTCCGGGGGCCCCTAGGGATTGCATGGTGGACAGAGATTTGCCTCCAAAATCTGTATCTAAAGTCTTTATTTTGTTTTGGTTCCAGTACTCTACTCACACATCTATCTTTGTTTTTCAGGGAAGTCCAGGAGATTCCGGTCTAGCAGGAAAAGATGGACAGAAGGGTGAAAAGGTGAACCTACGGAGGCTTTTTCTTTCCCTTATCAATCATTTTTAAGACATTTTACTGCTTTCATCCTGCATGTTAAGCAGAGATTACGGGAGAGGGCAGAGACATTTCCATCTGTACTCTGCCCGCCTGATCTCCTGATATTTGTACAGAAAACTGAAACTGAAAAGTTCATCAGATCAGACAGAGCTTATTTATTTTCTCCATCTGTTTGCCGGATAGAAGGGGGAATTGGGAATGTGGGCAGTGATGCTGAGCAGAGACGTTTTACAGTGAGCTTGGCTGCAGAACAGCAGCAAGGAACAAGGAGAAATTGTCTATTTTACGCTCAGTGGTCATACGCTGATATCCCAGGTATAAGTGAAGTCTGATGACCGTTTTGTAAACCATAAAAAGCTTTCTTGAAGATGTAGTACGTTCCTTCTCTGGGCCGTAGTGCTGACCAAATGAATATTTAAAGTCCAACGCCACCCACAAGGTGAAACCTTATTGTGGTTGTGTTCGGGTCCTAAAAGGGTACCCTTGGGCATTCCACTTAAGGTGGCAAATTGAAATTGATTGTCCATTCTCTATTTCCTCTCTTCGCTCTTCCCCTCCTGTACCTGACCAGAAGTACCTTTGATAATCTGCCTGCTGGTTCACCCAACAGTAACAGGCTGGAAGTTTTTCATACATTTCCTTTCCGACACTGGCCATCCATGTTAAGATTTTTGTTTGAACCTTCGTAGAAAATGTTTTCCTCGGAACATTCTTTCTTGCCATCATTGAGAAAATAAATTTAGTTCAAAGTTTCAAATTTCGTCAAGACCTGCTATTCAAATAAAATCCCAGACATATTGGACCGGTTTCATGACAATATGTCCAACTTTTCCTGAACAAAAACCAAATTCACATCTAGAATTTCATTTGTTTGAAAAACATTTTCCCTCCTGCTCTTCAAATTTTATCATCTCTATAGTCGAAAATGATTGTCACGTACATGGTCTGAGCCCAATTTGACCAGAGGGCTTCCCTTGCGGCTAAGTGCCAAGCACCCCCCAGGTGAGAACAGGGAGCGCTAGGCTCAGAGCAGCACAGTTGACATTTAGGTAGATCTGCTAGAAGCTGCACAGCGCAAATGGATAGCTGTTAGCTGGTCTGTCTGGACAGATGGCAGGACTTCCATTGCCCCTGAAGATGTAGCAGGACAGGGCAATGACCACAGGCAAGGTGGCACCCGAGGAAGAAGCAGGATCAAGCTGCAAGGACTGGACTTAAGAGTAGTCCGGTTGGTAGCCGAAGTCCGACACAGGAAGGAAAGCCAGGGAGTAGGCAGGTGCATAGTCAAGAACAAAGCTGAGGTCATACACAGGGATCTAGTGGAGCAAGCGGAACAGTAGTCAGGGTCATGCACATTAAAACAAGAAAAGAAGAGTGCTTGAGCAAGCTGGGTCAAAACTTAGGATCAGGCAGCAGGGAAGTCCAGAGGCAAGCCAGAGCGGTAACAGGTAATCCAAGGCATACAGGAGACACATGAGCAATGAGTACTGGTAGCTGAAAATCATCCAGTAAAGTCTGATGCAGCCACTGTCCTTATATATGGCATTTGGCCCCAGTTCTGGCAGCAGATGTGTGTGAATGTGCGCCAGTTTTCATGCTAACGTGCACGTATGTGCGCGTGCGTGCATTTATGTGCAAATGAGCACGGCCCTGTACAGTATTGGCAACCATGTCAGGTCTTTTCCTCACCACATGCATATTTTTATTTTGCTGTCTTCTTTTCAGCACATGCTCACGTTTGTTCTGAATAGCACCCTGACACCGATTGCCAGTTTGACCTCACTAACTATTAGAAAATTCAGGGAACATTCCGGAAACTAGAATTTTTAAATGGAATTCTACTGATGTATGGCCAGCTTTACACAGAATTTCATCTTACGTATTTGCAGCTATGTTTTCCTAGACAGGAACAGTCAGCACCCCGATCCTTCCACACTGGTAGTAGCTAGAGATGATCAAAATTGAGAGTTTTCATTTCCACGATGATGTTGTCATCATTTCACTATTTGGGCAAAATATATTGGAGTCAGTGGGAAAGGCAAAAATTAGGTGGATTTTGGTGAGTTTTAGGGTGCATTAGGCTTTAAATGGCTCTTGAGGGTTACAGAAGCTCATTTTAACTATCATGTAGCTCTTCATGTGTCATAAAAACAGTTCCTTATTAGCCACAGAAAAAAAAATCAATCTCAGCTACTTTTGTGTTAATGAAATTAACAACAGGTGCACTTGATGGGCAACAATGAGACAACCTTCAAAACAGGAATGGTTTTACAGGTGGAGGCCACTGACATTTTTTTCCCTACTCATTTTCTCTGACTGTTTTTCACTAGTTTTGCATTTGGCTAGGGTCAGTGTCACTACTATTAGCATGAGACGATACCTGGACCCTATAGAGGTCGCCCAGGCAGTCCAACTCCTCCAGAATGGAATATTAATACGTGCCTATGCCAGAAGGATTGCTGTGTCTCCCAGCACAGTCTCAAGAGCATGGAGGAGATTCCAGGGGTCAGGCAGTTACTCTAGAAGAGCTTGACAGGGCCATAGAACGTCCTTTACCCATCATCAGGACCGTTATCTGCTCCTTTGTGCAAGGAGGAACAGAATGAGCACTGCCAGAGCCCTTCTGGACCTCCAGCAGGCCACTGGTGTGAATGTCTCTGACCAAACAATTAGAATCAGACTTCATGAGGGTGGCCTGAGGGCCCAACATCCTTTTCTGGGCCCTGTCTTAACTGCCTGGCACCGTGGAGCTCAATTGGCATTTGCCATTGAACACCAAAATTGGCAGGTCTGCCACTGGTGCCCTGTGCTTTTCACAGATGAGAGCAGGTTCACCCTGAGCACATGTGACAGACATGAAAGGGTCAGGAGAAGCCATGGAGAATGTTATGCTGTCTGTAACATCGTTCAGCATGACCAGTTTGGTGGTGGGTCAGTGATGGTCTGGGGAGGCATATCCATGGAGGGGCAAACAGACCTCTACAGGCTAGACAATGGCACCCTGACTACCATTAGGTATCGGGATGAAATCCTTGGACCTATTGTCAGACCCAACTCTGGTACAGTTCCTCCTGGTGCACAACAATGCCTGGCCTCATTTGGTGAGGGTATACAGCGAGTTCCTAAAGGATGAAGGAATTCATACCATTGAACGGCCCCCCACGCTCACCTGATCTGAACACCTCTCGGACATTGTGTTTTGGTCCATCTGACGCCACCAGGTTGCACCTCAGTGTGTTCAGGAGCTCAGCAATGCCCTGATCCAGACCTGGAAGAAAATACCCGATGACACTGTCTGTCGTCTCATTAGGAGCAAGCCCTGACGTCAGGCATGCATACAAGCACGTGAGGACCATAAATACTGAGTACCATTTTGTGTTGCTGCAATGAAATTTCGGCTAAATGGACTAGCCTGCTGCATCATTTTTTCACTTTGATTTTTGGGGTGTCTTTGATATCAGCCCTCTGTAGGGTGATAATTTTCATTTCCATCAAACTATGTGGCATCCTTTCGTTCCTAACACATTACCCAGTCCATACCAGTATAGATATCCAGCATGATTTCTTTCCCCATTGAGATCTGATGTGTTTTCAAAGTGTTCCTTTAATTTTTGGGAGCAGTGTACAAATGCAGTATACTTTCCTTTTAAGGCAAAGAAACAGTAGAGTGAATAATCTGTATGCGGATCCCTTTCCCTGTTCCATTCCTCCTCAATTTCTTCAGGAGAAACAGAATTGATAGAAGAGAAGGAAAGACGCCTAGGTGCTTCAGTTCAAACAAAACGCAAAAGAGTTATTTCTGACTTGTGGAACATCTAATATCACGCTTCATAGTGGTGGGGACAAAAACGGTACAGATGATTTGTTGTAGAATGAAATACATTCTACCATTTCTCTGTCTCTGTGAGCTCACAATAGAGGCCGAGGACGAATTTGGGTCAGCTGTAAAACAATGGAAAGTTAATGTGAAAAAACTCTGTTGTAAATTTTTCAGGGTGATGCGGGCCGAGATGGAAAAGTCGGGTCTCCGGGCCCTCAAGGGGAAGCTGGACTTGCTGGTTTGCCGGGATTACCAGGAAAAGGCAAAGATGGTGAACGGGTGAGTTTAAGTATCCTATACTGGACGTACAAAAAACAGTGTAGCAATCTTGGGATGATGACTTTACAATACACTATAGGGCCAAAAGTATGTGAGTAACCCCCAAAATATCAAGTTCTGGAGTTTCCAGTGAAAGAAGTTGTTCATGTTACACCATACAGTACAAAGACATATTAAGCAATTGTGCACTTCCAACCTTGTGGTATCAATTTGGGGAAGGTCTTTTTCCGTTCCAGCATGACTGCCTCCTGTACACAAAGACCGCTCTATAAACATGTAGTGCAATCAGTATCTAGATCAGTGGTCTCCAAACGGCAGCCCGGGGGCATTATTTGCCCCATTGTTGCTGACATTGTTCCTGACACCAAGAATGGGGCACTATTCTTCAACTGACACCAATGATGGGGCACTATTCCTCCCATTGACACCAATGATGGTGCACCATTTCTCCCATTGACACCAATGATGGTGCACTATTCCTCCCATTGACACCAATGATGGTGCACTATTCCTCCCATTGACACCAATGATGGTGCACTATTCCTCCCATTGACACCAATGATGGTGCACTATTTCTCCCATTGACACCAATGATGGCGCACTATTCCTCCCATTGACACCAATGATGGTGCACTATTCCCCCCATTGACATCAATGATCGTACACTATTCCCCCCATTGACACCAATGATAGCGCACTATTCCTCCCATTGACACCAATGATGGCGCACTATTCCTCCCACTAACACCAATGATGGCACACTATTCCTCCCATTGACACCAATAATGGCGCACTATTCCTCCCACTAACACCAATGATGGCACACTATTCCTCCCATTGACACCAATGATGGGGCACTATTCCTCCCACTAACACCAATGATGGGGCACTATTCCTCCCACTAACACCAATGATGGTGCACTATTCCTCCCACTAACACCAATGATGGCACGCTATTCCTCCCATTGACACCAATGATGGAGCACTATTGCTCCCATTGACACCAATGATGGCACACTATCAAATCCAAAGTTAACCCTTAGGCTGCCTTCACACTTAAGCAGAGCGATTTTCTGGCATTTTATTTTGTTTTTTTTTTGTTTAAGCTTCAAGCATTTTGTTTAAGCCATTAGAAAGCACTGAAGGGACGAGGCCAGTTAGAGGCCTAAAAAAGCCAAAATTACACTTGAATAAATGCTTGAAAAAGCTCCAGAAAATGCTCAACTTGAATATTTTCAGACATTTCCCGTTGAAGTCTGTGGAGCCAAAAATGCCCAAATCTGCTTCAGAAGTAGCTCATGTAGCTTTTGAAATGTCATGCTTTGGGCTGCCAGTGCCTGAGCTCTCATATAAGAACAGCCCAAATTTTTTTACATAGGATTTTGGAGGTTGAGCATTTTGGAGCTTTGAGCTTGAGTGTACAATAAATAGGGCTGAGCGTCATGTTTTTTTGAGTCGTTCTTTCTGGCGCCTCTACGCCCGTTTTGACGGCTCAAAACATTTAACGTTTAAAACATTTTAAGCGTTCGTGTACAGCGTTTTTGAGCTTTGGAATTTTTTTTAAATAGCCAATAGAGAAAAATATAATGTGTTTCATCATTTGTTGCTATGTTTTTTTCAGCTTTTTCATTTTCTTTTATTTATTATATATTTACACACCAATCAAGCATTTCTTTGCATTTCTAATGAACAAAAAATGCTTCAAAAACCCACCAATCTGCCCCATTTGAGTTACAAAAAAAGCTCCAGAACTTTTTTGAGCTTTAAGTGACTTGTAGTCGAGATGTGAACCGTCTCCATAGAGGATAATTGATTGTTCTTCCAGTATTTGGAGCTTCTAGCTTTAAGCTACAAATCCCTGAGGTGTGAATGGGGCCAAGGCTGACATCCTCAGAGGGAAAAACTCAAGAGATGCAGAAAAGGAAATGGCTCAGATATTCAATAATTCTCCCAGTGTGCTTTAGAAAATTCCCCAGGCCCACTGTTTGAGTATGTAAAATCCATAACAGAGAATGACACTTTTCTAGCACACCTTGCTGGAGCGAGCTCAGTCAACATTTGGCAGACAGGATAAAGAGTTAGAGGAACACTCATGTTGAGGCACAGTTAGGCAAACCACAGCCCACTGCTGGCCAGAGAACCCACACAAATACAAATAAGGAATTTAAAAAAATACTACATCCCTACAAAGACATGGTTTAAAGGGTTTGGTGTGGTGGAACTCAAGGGAGCTGCACAGAACCCAGACCTCAACCCTACTGAACACCCTTGGGATGAGTTGGAGTACTTATGTCTTCTCATCCAACATCAGTACCTGTCCTCACAAATGTTCTTTTAGATGATGAAGGGGCATACATCTCCAAAAACTTGCGAAAAACCTTCCTAGAAGAATGGAGACTTTTATAGCTCCAAGGAGTGAAGGGCATCATGGTATGGGAATGTGATGTCCATCAAGCTCCTACCACTGTCATGGTCTGGTGTCTACAAGCCATATAGTGTATTTATTACTCATAGCAAAAATGCATAAATTAAAGTAAAATAAGGCATCTCATACAGTAAAATGTCCATATCTCAAATATCGACATGTGCGGCCTTTTAATAAAGAAGTCTCTCTGTTCATTCACTTCAAAGCCTCTTTATAAATAGGCCTCTATGTGTCGATATTTGACATCTAGGCATTTCATCATTGGTCTTTTTATCCGGCAGTCTTCTACTAGATAAATAAACAACACATAAATAAAAAGCACGAATAAATCTATTTAAATTGAAGATATCATTCTGGGAAGTGACATTTTCCTTTTCGCAGTTGACTTTTTTGTTCAGTACAGCCATAGAATGACACTGCGGTCAGCCTTTACCCAGCCTGAAACGGACGATGAAACTGAACAATACAAACAGCTACAACTATTTTTTATATTATTATTATACAGGATTTATATAGCGCCAACAGTTTGCGCACCGCTTTACAATATGAGGGAAGACAATACAGTTACAATACAATTCAATACAGGAGGAAATGGACAGCCCTGCTCATTAGAGCTTACAATCTAGAAGGGAGGGTCAAGTGAAACAAAAGGCAATAACTGTGGGGGGTGAGCTGATGGAGAAAATGTAAGTAGAGTTGTTAGGTGTGGGTAGGATAGGCTTCTCTGAAGAGGAAGGTTTTCAGGGATCGTCTAAAAGCTAATAGAGAAGGAGATAATTGGACAGAATGGGGTAAGGAGTTACATAGGATTGGAGAGGCTCTGGAAAAGTCCTGAAGGCGAGTATGGGAGGAGGTTGACGAGGGAGCTAGAGAGCAGGAGGTTTTGAGAGGAACGAAGAGAGCGATTAGGTTGGTATTTTGAGACTAGGCTAGTGATATAGCTGGGGGCTAAGATGTGGATGGCTTTGTAAGATGTTGTTAGTATTTTGAATTTAATTCTCCAATGGAGGGCTTGACAGAGAGGAGCGGCGGACACTGAGCGATTGGAAAGGTGAATGAGTCTGGCAGCAGCATTCATGATGGATTGAAGGGGGGATAGCCTATGTAGAGGTAAGCCAATGAGAAGGGAATTTCAGTAGTCAAGGCGTGAGATAACCAGGGAGTGAACTAAGAGTTTTATATCTTTAATAAACGCGCGCCACTGTTTTTCTTTTACTTTTATATGTTTCTCTAACACACCCTGTCCCTTTTTCTTGTAGGGTGAACGAGGATTCCCTGGGCCCCAAGGACAATCCGGTTCGAAAGTAAGTAATACGATATTCCACTGTGAATCATCAAAATCTTGTAGGCTTATTTTTAGTGGGACTTCACCCGAAAAAGCAAAGACGTTATTGAAACCGAGACACTATTTTATTGGAATAAGTTGATTTTGGCATCCAAACTTGCTGCTTTTTAGTACCTGCATAAGTTAGATTTTTTTTGCACCATTGGATCAGCCTTCCAGAAAAACGTAAGTATGGAGTTAATTATTATTATTATTATACAGGATTTGTTCAGCACCAACAGTTTGTGCAGCGCTTTACAACATAAAACATAAGGGCAGACAGTGCAGTTACAAAAAAATTAAATTCAAAGGGAATCAGAGGGCTCTGCTCATTAAAGCTTACAATGTAGGAGGGGGGTCAAGTGATAAAAAGGTAATAGATGTAGGGGACGAACTTATGAAGAAAATAAAAGTACAGTTGTTAGGTGGGGGGAGAATATACTTCTCTGAACAGAAGAGTTTTCAGGGATCGTCTAAAAGCAAACAAAGTAGGAGATAGTCAGACAGATTTGGGGTAAGGAGTTCCAAAAGATGGGAGAGGCTCAGGAAAAGTCCTGGAGGTGGGAGGAGGTGATGAGGGAGCTAGAGAGCTGGAAGTCTTGGGAGGAACGAGGAGAATAAGTAGGTTGGTATTTTGAGACTAGGTTAGTGATGTAGAGTAGCTGAGTGCCAAGTTGTGGGTGGCTTTGTAAATTATTGTTTGTATTTTGCATTTAATTCATTGGGTGAGAGGAAACCAGTAGAGGGACTGGCAGAGAGGAGTAGCAGACGATGAGTGGTTTGTAAGGTAGATGAGTCTGGCAGCAATGCTCATGATGGACTCAAGGGGGGATTGCCTATGTAAAGGTAAGCCAATGAGGAGGGAGTTGCAGTAGTCTAGGCGAGAGATGACCAGGGAGTAAACTAGGAGTTTTGTGGTGACATTGGTTAGTAAGGGCTATATTTTGGAGATGTGGCATAGGTGGAGGTGGCAAGATTTGGATAGTGATTGTATTTGGGGCCGAAAAAGGGTAGTTCAGAGTCCAGGATTACACCTAGAACCTTGGCAGGCGGGGATGGATTGATCAAGTGTCCTGGTGCCTAACCTGCGTCCCGAAGGTCACATGCGGCCCTTGGCTAAATGATGTGTGGCCCCGGGACCTCAGCAGACTGTAGTGGGAATATGGATTAGGCCGGGGCCAGCATAATAGTATTGATCTCTGCTATCCTCATGTAAGATGTTTCCAGTTTCATATTGCCTTCTGCAGGATTTCCCCAGCCAACAATATATCCTGTCCACACTCTCTGACCCTCGTTTCCTCTTATTAGGAATGCAGTTTCTGACAGTCCCCTCAAGCATTATATACATTGAACACTATGTGTGGCCCTTTGGTGATGTCAGAAGCCTCAGTTTAGCTAATGAGTTGACAGACCGCAGATATAGTATATTAGATAAGGTCAGAGGTGCTGACAGCACTCTTGCAGCCCCAGACCATGACACTCCCACCACCATGCTTGACTTTAGGCAAGACACACTTGTCTTTGTACTCCTCACCTGGTTGCCGCCACACGCTTGACACCATCTGAACCAAATAAGTTTATCTTGGTCTCATCAGACCACAGGGCATGGTTCCAGTAATCCATGTCCTTAGTCTGCTTGTCTTCAGCAATTTGTTTGCAGACTTTTCTTGTGCATCATCTTTAGAAGAGGCTTCCTTCTGGGATGACAGCCATGCAGACCAACTTGAGGCAGTGTGTGCGGTGTATGGTCTGAGCACTGACAGGCTGACCCCCCACCCCTTCAACCTTTGCAGCAATGCTGGCAGCACTCATACATCTATTTCCCAAAGACAACCTCTGGATATGACGCTGAGCACGTGCACTCAACTTCTTTGGTCGACCATGGCGAAGCCTGTTCTGAGTGGAACCTGCCCTGTTAAACCGCTGTATGGTCTTGGCCACTGTGCTGCAGCTCAGTTTCAGGGTCTTGGCAATCTTCTTATAGCCTCGGCCATCTTTATGTAAATCAATACTTATTTTTTTTCAGATCCTCAGAGAGTTCTTTGCCAGGAGGTGCCATGTTGAAGCCACTTAGTCTCTTTGTCAAGCCATGCCCCTATGTTGGATGCCAATCTATTTATATAGCAGTGGGACAACAAGGTGCAGTGGAACATAGATTAAATAGATTTAATTTATAGACTGAACCACTTGCTGACCGCCCCCCACATATATACTGCAGCAGGTTGGCTCGGCTGCGCGAATCGCTGTACCTGTGCGGCAATCCGCGGTAGCACTTTTCGGGGGCGAGTGTGCTCCAGCGGCGGCACTCTCCTGCCCCCACTAGGCAGCGGAGATGCCGATCCATGGGACTCGCGATTGCTCCCCGCTTAGAGAGAACACTGGTCAGCTGTTGTAAACACAGCCGACCGTTGTTCTCTCTGAAATATTTACAGAGCACCTGTGATCCTTCTACAGTATCTCCCCCCCTGATGCTCTGCTGATGTCACATCTGGCCCACTTTGCGCTCTACGGAGCCCTCCACCAGTTTCCTACTTCCAGGCACTGGCTGGACTACTACTAAGGCTGCAAGTTTTTGGATGGGACTCAACTGTCAGGAATTAGCAGCAGAGATGGCCAGATATGCGTGGCTACACTTAGAGACTGAGACCAGACTATATATAGTAAATTAAATGTATTAAAAAATGTTTGGCATTTGGATGTCTTTTTTTTTTCTATTAATGCATTTACTTTACTATATATAATCTGGTCTCAATTTCTAAGTGTAGCCACACAAATCTGTCCATCTCTGCTGCTAATTCCTGACAGTCGAGTCCCATCCAAAAACTTGCCGCTTTGGTGATTAAACAGGAAACATGCAAACGTAAAGATACAAGTGAACTATAACCAATAACAACAATACCTAACTACAAACTAACTATATACAATAAGTACAAAAATTGGGAACACAGATGAACAGGGTAGACTGGCGATGCATGAAACAGATGGGAAGGGGGAACCAGGATAGGGATCAGGTACAAGGGGAGCAGAAATAAGACAGCAGGGTTTAGGATGCAGGGCAAAAGCAAGATCAGGAGAAGGATAAACTTCACACAGTATCTGGCAGCAAGCGAAGCAAAACACTGGAGCAGGGTGTATCAGCAGAAGATAGGCTAAATACCCTCCCAGCAGCCAGCATCAGGTGGAGACTGATTACTGTGATCTGCTGGCTTCGGGGAAACACCCACAGGTGGACACTGAAACTACAACTTTCGGGGAAGTACAGTGCCACCACCAAGGGGCCCAAGTCCCAACATCCACATCTCCTGTGTACAAGCATATCACAGACAGGACCTTGACTCAGAGCTCCTGTTTATTCTGGCATCCTCTGGTGTATTCTCAGTTCTACAGGTACAGCCAGTTGACAAGCCTAGTGTTTTCTTGCCCAAACTGTGGTACCCTACTGTGCTGAGTGTTTTCTCACCAGAGGTCCACTTTGTTAATGAGCAAGTGTTTGGACTGTGAGTTATCAGTTGTCTTTCACCACAATAAATAAGTAATTTACTGCATTCAGATGGCGCCCTCTTCTCTCCATTGTCTGTTACACTTCCGGGGTGCCTACGTTCTAAAAGTCTTTATCTCCAGACATGTCCAGAACATTATATACACAGGTCAGAACAAATGCTTAGCTGGTAATGGCGGCCTTGGAACTAAAGACTGTTTTAATGAATGCTCCAGGGGAGCAATTATGTAGAGAAATGAACACATTGTACGCAACGCTAATTACCCGAGTTTGTGCTCGTCTCTCCCTTTGTTCTGTCAGGAAAATGAATCATTCTGTAGACGTTCGGCATATATTAAACCTATTAATGTTTTGCACTCTGAATTCTGACTGATCCATTTCAGCTCCTCCAATTCGTCTTACACGGTTTCTGATTTTAGCATTCATAATGCGAATGAGCTCCTTGTTACCATTTGCGTCCTAAAAAGGAATCGTTCATTAGGCAATCCTGCATCAGACTTGTTGGAAGACAATGATCTGTGTCACCCACAGCCATGGATGTAACCCCCCCCCCCCTCCCCCCCACAGCGAGAAATGAGCTTAACATAAGAAGTCAGCTGTGCTTGGTGATCCCTGTTCTTCTGCGTTTACATCTGCTGAGCGTTAATCCGCTGATCTGCCAGTGATTAACCTCTTGCTGTCCAGGACAATATTTACATTTTTTACACAAATGTTAAAAATCTGAATTTTTTTTATTTAAAATGACATAAAACCCCCAAACATTATATATTTTCTAAATTGAAAGGCCCTGGAGAATAAAATGGTGGCTGTTGAAATGTTCTATGTCACACAATATTTGTGCAGCCATTTAACAAACACAAATTTTTAGGGAAAAATACACTAGAAAATATTTTTTTTTTAGCACACAAAAACACCTATACAATGCCTAATTGTTTTGTCAAATATAAAAGATGTAAAAAGGTGTATCAAACTGCGCTAACAAAAGAGAATAAATGAGAATATATACTGTGAAAGTGAAAATAGCAGCTAACACTCCAACCGACATAGATTGTGACAAGATAAAATATATATACAGTGCAGCGCTAATGAAGCAATAAAACAAAAATAGTAATAATATATATACAGTGCCTTGTGAAAGTATTCGGCCCCCTTGAACTTTGCGAACTTTTGCCACATTTAAGGCTTCAAACATAAAGATATAAAACTAATTTTTTGTGAAGAATCAACAACAAGTGGGACACAATCATGAAGTGGAACGAAATTTATTGGATATTTTAAACTTTTTTAACAAATAAAAAACTGAAAAATTGGGCGTGCAAAATTATTCAGCCCCCTTAAGTTAATACTTTGTAGCGCCACCTTTTGCTGCGATTACAGCTGTAAGTCGCTTGGGGTATGTCTCTATCAGTTTTGCACATCGAGAGACTGACATTTTTGCCCATTCCTCCTTGCAAAACAGCTCAAGCTCAGTGAGGTTGGATGGAGAGCGTTTGTGAACAGCAGTTTTCATTTCTTTCCACAGATTCTCGATTGGATTCAGGTCTGGACTTTGACTTGGCCATTCTAACACTTGGATATGTTTATTTGTGAACCATTCCATTGTAGATTTTGCTTTATGTTTTGGATCATTGTCTTGTTGGAAGACAAATCTCCGTTCCAGTCCTAGGTCTTTTGCAGACTCCATCAGGTTTTCTTCCAGAATGGTCCTGTATTTGGCTCCATCCATCTTCCCATCAATTTTAACCATCTTCCCTGTCCCTGCTGAAGAAAAGCAGGCCCAAACCATGATGCTGCCACCACCATGTTTGACAGTGGGGATGGTGTGTTCAGGGTGATGAGCTGTGTTGCTTTTACGTCAAACATAACGTTTTGCTTTGTTGCCAAAAAGTTTGATTTTGGTTTCATCTGACCAGAGCACCTTCTTCCACATGTTTGGTGTCTCCCAGGTGGCTTGTGGCAAACTTTAAACAACACTTTTTATGGATATCTTTAAGAAATGTCTTTCTTCTTGCCACTCTTCCATAAAGGCCAGATTTGTGCAGTATACGACTGATTGTTGTCCTATGGACAGAGTCTCCCACCTCAGCTGTAGATCTCTGCAGTTCATCCAGAGTGATCATGGGCCTCTTGGCTGCATCTCTGATCAGTTTTCTCCTTGTATGAGCTGAAAGTTTAGAGGGACGGCCAGGTCTTCATAGATTTGCAGTGGTCTGATACTCCTTCCATTTCAATATTATCGCTTGCACATTGCTCCTTGGGATGTTTAAAGCTTGGGAAATCTTTTTGTATCCAAATCCGGCTTTAAACTTCTCCACAACAGTATCTCGGACCTGCCTGGTGTGTTCCTTGTTCTTCATGATGCTCTCTGCGCTTTAAACGGACCTCTGAGACTATCACAGTGCAGGTGCATTTATATGGAGACTTGATTACACACAGGTGAATTCTATTTATCATCATTAGTCATTTAGGTCAACATTGGATCATTCAGAGATCCTCACTGAACTTCTGGAGAGAGTTTGCTGCACTGAAAGTAAAGGGGCTGAATAATTTTGCACGCCCAATTTTTCAGTTTTTTATTTGTTAACAAAGTTTGAAATATCCAATAAATTTCATTCCACTTCATGATTGTGTCCCACTTGTTGTTTATTCTTCACAAAAAATTACAGTTTTATATCTTTATGTTTGAAGCCTGAAATGTGGCAAAAGGTTGAAAAGTTCAAGGGGGCCAAATACTTTTGCAAGGCACTGTATATACAAAATAAATTGTTACATATACAAAAAAGTTAAGGGTTAATGAAAACTCCTTAAACTTATATATAAAGAAAAGTCCAAAGGTGCAAGTGAAAAAAAGTCCAAATAAATCCACATGGAAATAGTGACTTGAAGAAAAAGGTCCCACACCACAGATATTCAAATGTGCTCACCAGATGGTATGGACCCAAATTACTATACAGTAAGAGGGTCATACAGGCTTAATTTAAAGATGTCCACAGCACCAAATCACAGGAACCTCAACAGCATCCCTAGATCAAAAACCGAGCCCAGGAAGATATTCCAATATAAAAGATGATGTTGCACCAAGTAAATAGATACATTAATCGTACATAAATTAAAAAAAGGGGGCGTGCGCGGGGAGTGACTTCACCGCGGCTACGGCCAATCAGATGGCCGGATACCGCGATCCCGGAAGACGGGCGACTGGACATGTCGCCAGTCATACAGGTAAGCGGGCGGCACGGCGGGGGCTCGTTCTTATGCAAGTTTTTCATAATGAGCTAGTATGCGATGCATACTAGCTCATTATGTGTTTGTCTTTCAGGTTGCAAAAAAAAAAAAGTTTCATGGGTTTACAACCTCTTTAAATAGATAAAATACGGGTCTGATATTGCTGTACAATAAAGGACGGATCTACCAAACTTTAGAGATGAGAACGTTGTGTAGCGGTGTTTAATATGCCTGAAAGATGATTGTTTGACATTTGAGAGGAACTCGGCTCCATCTAGTGGCCAAAACGACACACTGCAGCTACTATGGAATTTCTTGTGATGTGATTTTCCTTTCAGGAAGTTGAGAGACTTCATCATCCATAGTGCTCTTGGACTACCAGGATGCACTGCTTCACCGCACAGCCTTCTGGGGGAAGCTTTATAAAGGAAGGGAGGAGCCAGGCTCAGTCTCTTGGGAGAGACACAGTGAGACAAGCAGGAAGCCAGCGCTGTGGGCTGATGCTGCATGCTAGGCCGAAGCCTCTGGGCCTGAAGTGACGACGCTGAAACGTTCCATGCAAAGCAAGAGACCCTTCCCAGAGGTCCCATCGCTGTTTGCAGAGACCGGAGCCATCCACCCCAAACACCTCGCGCGGCTGGGGACAGAGAACAGAGACTAAGACAGCCGTGGAGAGTTCTAAGGGAAAATCCTGTTGGTGAGAGGGCACTTGCCCAAACCTGACTTTATCTACCAAAAGAAGTAACGTTATCCACAGATAGCTATAGTGTAACAGAAGGTGATAAACCCCGGGGTAGATCAGCATACTCTCTCAGGAGATTCATAGACAAACAATAATATCTGTAAAGGAGTCGCCAGAGGCCCATCTCTCTCACAGAAGTTATTGCTCAGCTACACAGATACCCTGTGGTGACAACCAACAGCTCACTGCTCTTTTTCTCTCTCTTGATCTTCATTCCTAATGCGGATTACAAATATATCTGCGCAGTTATCTTGCTAGCGAAGATTCAAGAAGAAGAAAGAAGAGGACTTTGGGGAAGGGACTCAGATAGGCCTATCTATCTTGTACTGTGTCTAGCATCAATGAGGGAGTAGTGTGGGATATTTCTTTTATCTTTTTAAAGCCGATTTAAGTAACCCTTTAAAATAACCGTATTTCATTGTATCTCACTTGCTTAATTTGATATACAGTAAATTAAGCTTTGGTTAATTACAATCCTGTGTGCTGTTCCATTGTGTCACCCAGAAAGACTACCATTGAAGAAGGTAATAAGTCACTGTTGCATATTGAAGTATTGTAGTCCAATCTGTGTATCCATTTGAAGGTCCAGTCCTATTCTGGTCAGTTGTGCCTGAGGAGGGATCGAGCCAGTTCTATAGGGTTGTTAGGCAGGGTGTAGACCCAATAACATAATCAGCAGCTCCTGCGGGGGTGGTGCTACACGTGGGGGCTCGTCCGGGATCTCTACAGTCCTGCAACACAACCCTCTCAGCCACAGAATCCCCCTCAACGCAGAAATGGATCCTACCGCTGCAGCCGAGTGGTGCAGGGAAGAGAATGTCGTAGTGGAAAATGGCCTGGTGGTTGAAATCAAGGAAGAGGTCTGGACTGAGGAAAAACTCCTCCCAGTTTTAAGGGCACTGTCCACAGACAGGAAATTCTGGGTGACTGACTTAAAGACAGACACCACCGTTCCACACACGTATGCATTGTGTGAGTGGAGGAAGGGGGTCCCCGATTACTTTAAGGGAACCAGTGTAAAGACTACTGACCAAACAGAACTTTTTTTAATACATCCAGAAGTCCTTACTGAAGGTCCCTCATCCACCACTCCTGGGGGATCCAGCAAAGAAAAAGGTGTCCAAGAAGGAAGTCCAGAGTCACCACCTTTGTCTACCTTTAGCTCAGAACTGTGTGCTGTTCTCGGGGAAATCGTAGCAAAATGTAGTAAGGACTCCCCAAACTATCTGATGACTGGATATAGGAAGCTCAGGACATTCTCTGGGAAACAGCCTGTGCCTTCAACAGAAGATGGGTTTGAAGAGTGGTTAGATACCGCCACTCAGGCTTTGGAAGAGTGGGAGGTACCAGAACAGCATAAGAAACAGAGAATCACAGAAAGTTTAAGGGGACCTGCACTAGAGGCCGTACGTAATCTCAAGCTAAGCAAAAAGAACTGTACTGCACAGGATTATCTAGACATTCTACAAGATGTATTTGGTCGGACGGAGAACGTGGCTGAACTTCTTTACCAGTTAGACCACTGTTACCAAGAAGAGGAAGAGAAGTTGTCCGAATTTATTAGACGCCTGGATAAGATCATCCACCAGATCCTGTTAAAGAAAGGGATAGACCCCCGGAAGGTAGATGAGACTCGTGCACGGCAGGTGCTGAGAGGGGCTCAACCTTTAGATCCCATTGCCATACTGTTGCGAACTCGTCAAGACGGTGGCATTCTAGAATACCCTGACCTGATTCGAATGGTCAGAGAGGAAGAGGTCATGTTGGACAACAAAAAGAAGAGTCGGCAGTTTGACTCAACTGCTCGAGTCAGAGTGATAAGTGTAGAAGAAGGTGATTCGCAAGTTGAACTCCTAAAGACCCAGGTGTCCCAGTTGATAGAAATGGTGTCTATCCTGACTAGTCAGGCATCCACTCTACCTAATGGGAACATATCAGAGAAGCCAGATGAACCTGCTAACCTTAGAGCAGATCCGGAACCGAGACCTACAAGATTGTTAACTTGTTTCAACTGTGGGGGAGTAGGTCATGTTAGAGGAGTATGTCCCAGCCCAGGAAAGGTTGTCTCAAAACCTCGCAAGCCAGCGGAAAACTTCAGAGGGCCCCCGGTGAAGGAGTCAACCGGGTGCCCGCCAGTTTCAAGGGACTCCAGGAGGCTCACTGGTTCAGGGAAACTGAGTCAGGGAGTAAGATCTAGGTACAACGCCCCTCGTTCTATACTCCAGGCTACTGGGGGGAGGAAAATCAATGCACACCGTGCCCAGCGGGGACTGAATCCAAGAAAAAAAAGAGAGAAGAAAAGAGCTTGGGTGCAGAGAACTGAATCAGACAACAAGGCCACTTCAAGAGAATTCCCAACTAACTTGGTCGGGCCTTCCCCTGTAGTCTCCGTCCAGGTAGAAGGAATTTACACAAGAGCCCTCCTCGACACTGGGGCCCAAGTGACTCTTCTGTATAGAGACTTCTATGATAAACACCTTACCCATCTACCTCTGCAGAAGTTGGAAGATCTGGAGATATGGGGTATCGGGACTCAAAGTTTTCCCTATGACGGGTATCTGCCAATCAAGTTGACCTTTGACCCATCAGTGGCTGGTGAAGCTGAAACCTTTGACACCCTAGCGGTGGTCTGTCCTCGTCCGCCAGGGGCCAACAAAAGCTCTCTCATTGTAGGGACCAACACTGACCTAGTAAGGCGCCTCCTGACACAACTGGTCCAGGGACAGGATTCTCCAGCGCCAAGGATTCACCCCATGCTACGGCAGGCCTATCAACGACTAGTATTGGAGCAAGAGACTCCTGCAGAAGGAGTTGGAAGACTCTGGAAGTTGGACAGAACAGAAAAGGTCTTGCAGCCAGGAGAGGTGGCTTGTCTGAAAGCTTCAGTTAAACTCACATGGAAACAGCCTGGCCCTTTTATCATCTTTGAATCAGGTCCACAGGAAGAGGAGAGAGGGATAGAAGTAATCCCTGAAGTGATCCCTTTGAAGGTGTTACAGAAAAACCGTGGAAGGGTTTTAGTGAGTGTCAGAAACACCTCTACTACACCGGTGAAGGTACCGGCCAGATTGCTGTTGGGCCAAGTTAACCCGGCTACCCCAGTTGTCCCATCTGATCTTAAAGAGGAGGGAAGTGGTGAAGTTGTCATAGAAGAGCTCTGCTCTGGAAGCGCTGCCCTCCCACCGGAATGGGTGAAGAGGGCCAAGGCACAACTTGCTCGATGGCGAGGAATATTTTCTAAGGATGAGTTTGACGTGGGCTGCGCCAGGAGTGCCACTCATAAGATCCGCCTGAGTGAGGACAAACCTTTCCGAGAAAGAGTCCGGCGAGTTCCCTTGGGTGACTTAGAAGATCTACGTCAGCAGCTGGCGGAACTCAAGAAGACTGGGGTTATTCGAGAATCCAGGAGCCCATATGCTTCTCCGATAGTGGTAGTCCGGAAGAAAAACGGATCTTTGAGGCTTTGTATCGACTACCGAACACTGAACAGAAGAACCATCCCAGACCAGTATACCACTCCTCGAATTGAAGACGCCCTACAGAGCCTGTCAGGGGCGAAGTGGTTCAGTGTGATGGACTTAAAGAGTGGGTACTATCAGATCCCCATGCACCCTGAAGACCGGGAGAAGACAGCCTTCATAACCCCCGTGGGGTTCTTTGAGTTCAATCGCATGCCGCAGGGGTTGTCAGGAGCCCCTGCTACTTTCCAGAGGCTGATGGAAAGGACTGTTGGGGATATGAATTTGATAGAGGTACTGGTATACTTGGATGATGTTATCGTGTTTGGCAGGACTTTGGAAGAACACGAGGAGAGGTTGGAAAAGGTCCTGAAGAGGCTACACGAAGAAGGCCTGAAACTTTCTCCTGAGAAGTGTCAGTTCTATCAATCCTCGGTCCATTACCTGGGCCACATCGTGTCTGGAGAAGGGGTAGCCACCGACCCGGACAAGCTGGATGCTGTCTCCTCCTGGCCGAGACCTACAAATGTGACCGAACTTCGGTCGTTCCTGGGCTTTTGCTCCTATTACAGGAGGTTTGTGGAGGGGTTCGCCAAGATTGCCCGACCCCTCAATGAGCTACTAAAGAACGAGGAAGATGACGTTCCTGAACTGGTCAAGCCGACGAAGTCCACCATGGGACCCCGGAAGGCTAAGGAATCCATCCAGGATCAGTGGACCCCAGAATGTGAAGGGGCTTTCATTCAGCTGAAAAAGAATCTAACCACTGCCCCTGTGTTGGCCTATGCAGACCCCATGAAACCATATGAACTGCATGTCGATGCCAGCCGAGATGGGCTGGGTGGGGTACTCTACCAGGAACATGAGGGTCACTTGCGACCTGTCGCCTACGTGAGCAGGAGTCTACTACCTGCTGAAAGGAATTATCCTACCCACAAACTTGAATTCTTGGCCTTGAAGTGGGCAGTGGTTGACAAATTGAAAGATTATCTGTACGGAGCTGAATTCATTGTCAAGACGGATAATAATCCCCTTACCTACCTGTTGACTACAGCCAAGCTGGATGCCACAGGACACAGATGGTTGGCTGCCCTCTCTAGCTTCAACTTCAGCCTGAAGTATCGGCCAGGAATCGGGAACAGGGATGCAGATGCCCTATCCAGAAGGTTGCATGCACCACACGAACCTGATGAAGAATGGACCCATTTGGCTCCAGAAGGGGTGCGTGCCCTATATCAGGGAACTGAACTTCGATCCAGAGGAGGATCAAGAGCCGAAGAGATTGGGGTTTCGGCTGTCGGGGTACCCAAATACTATTGCAGGGGGACCCAGGTTGAAGGGGAAGATTTACCCCGGCTATCCAAAAGGGACTTGAGGAAGGAGCAGCTGGAAGACCCTCTGGGAAAACTTCTTTTGGAAGCCTTGGAGATCCAGCGCCCTGAGTTGCTTCTAACCGATTCTCCTCAGGGGGCCCGCCTGTTGCATAGAGAGTGGACCCGGTTACAGATCCGAGAAGGGGTGGCCTACCGAAGAGGCCCATCTGAAGATCTGGAGGAGAAGTGGCAACTGTTCTTACCAGCTAAATACAGGGAGAGAGTTCTGGCTGCTCTTCATGATAATCATGGCCATCTGGGACCTGAAAGAACTTTTCAGCTTGTCAGAGACAGGTTCTACTGGCCCTGTATGAGGGCCGAAGTTGAAGGATACTGTCATTCTTGTGTCCGATGTATACAAAGGAAGACTCTGCCACGTCAAGCAGCCCCAATGGGCCATCTGCAAAGCCAGGGACCCATGGAACTGGTGTGCATTGATTTCCTTTGCCTAGAGCCTGATCTGAGTGGCCAAGGGAATGTCCTTGTGATAACAGACCATTTTACCAGATACGCCCAAGCATTCCCAACAAAGGATCAGAAGGCCTCAACGGTAGCCAAAGTTCTTGTAGAAAAGTTCTTTGTACACTATGGGTTACCACAACGCCTCCATTCAGATCAGGGAAGAGACTTTGAAAGCAGACTGATCAAGAGACTGTTAGATCTGTTAGGCATCCAAAAGACTAGAACTACTCCCTACCATCCACAAGGGGATGCCCAGCCGGAAAGATTTAACAGGACTCTTTTGGACATGTTGGGGACTTTGAGCTCAGAGAAGAAACAGCATTGGGGCAAACATGTAGCTGCCATTGTGCATGCCTACAACAGTACTGTCAGTGATGCTACTGGATATTCCCCTTATCGTCTAATGTTTGGACGAGAGGCTCGGTTGCCAGTGGATTTGGCCTTTGGCATCTCGCCCGATCACACCTCTTCAGCATCGCACAAGGGATATGTGGACCGACTGCGGAAGAGTCTGAAATCGGCCTATGATAAAGCTCAGGCCACATCTGATCAACGTGGACTGAGGAATAAAAGGAATTTCGACTTAAAAGTTCGGATCCAAGACTTGCAACCCGGGGACAGGGTATTGTTGAGGAACTTGGGTGTCCCGGGAAAACACAAGTTGGCAGACCGCTGGAAATCCCAACCTTATGTTATCTGCAAGCAACTACCAAACCTCCCTGTGTATCAAATTCGGCCTGAAGGAAGTGTGGGCCCATTGAAGACTTGGCATAGGAACCATCTACTGCCTCTCTCTGAAGCAGTTCGCATGCCTCCTGTCGTAGATTCGCCAGATACCCCTTCGACCTCCCGCCTATCCAGACCAGTCACCAGATCTCAGTCGACACTCCCAGATGTGAGGGAGGGAAATTCTTCATCTGAAGATCTGGAAGATGAAGAGGAGGTACCTGACTGGATGTGGTCATCTCAGTTACCAGAACCCACACCTGCCTCCCTGTCTTCATCCGAATTGGCTGAAAGAGGAACCCTTCGGGCAGAAGCCCCCGAATTCATACCTTTTCACATGCTTCCTGAAGAAGTAGTTGATGATGAAGATCCTGAGGAGGAGGTTGCACCTTTCTCTGAAGAAGAACTGACCGCTCTTGAAACATCAGATTCCTGTGTGTTGGAACATGAGGAGGAGGACATTGAAGAATCCCCAGAAGTGGCTGGTCCTAGTACCTCTGAGATCGTGCCTCCCAAAGAACAGAGGGACAGGAGAGTCATTCACCCACCCAAAAGACTGACCTATGACCAATTGGGTGAATGCTCGGAAGAAGCTATCTTTACTTCCAAACGATCTCTTGATCAGCCTAGTTCTTCCACCGCAGATTTGGTGGAGGACAACCCTAGCTCACCCCCAGGCACATCTGTACAAGCCACCCAAGTGTCGGGGGTCTGTGAACAGAATTACCTTCCCTCCCCTGACAATTGGTGGGAGGTTCCTATGTTGAACCTGTGTTGTAATATGCAGTTGTTGAGTTTGAATTCTGCTTATGAAAAGGAAGATAATTCCCTGTTATGCATATGTTAATGTTTTTGTTGTGTACTGCCAACATATGCACTGGAGTACATGCTGTTGTCCTCTTTGGGGACCAAAGTTTCTTAAGTGGGGGGAGTGTGTAGCGGTGTTTAATATGCCTGAAAGATGATTGTTTGACATTTGAGAGGAACTCGGCTCCATCTAGTGGCCAAAACGACACACTGCAGCTACTATGGAATTTCTTGTGATGTGATTTTCCTTTCAGGAAGTTGAGAGACTTCATCATCCATAGTGCTCTTGGACTACCAGGATGCACTGCTTCACCGCACAGCCTTCTGGGGGAAGCTTTATAAAGGAAGGGAGGAGCCAGGCTCAGTCTCTTGGGAGAGACACAGTGAGACAAGCAGGAAGCCAGCGCTGTGGGCTGATGCTGCATGCTAGGCCGAAGCCTCTGGGCCTGAAGTGACGACGCTGAAACGTTCCATGCAAAGCAAGAGACCCTTCCCAGAGGTCCCATCGCTGTTTGCAGAGACCGGAGCCATCCACCCCAAACACCTCGCGCGGCTGGGGACAGAGAACAGAGACTAAGACAGCCGTGGAGAGTTCTAAGGGAAAATCCTGTTGGTGAGAGGGCACTTGCCCAAACCTGACTTTATCTACCAAAAGAAGTAACGTTATCCACAGATAGCTATAGTGTAACAGAAGGTGATAAACCCCGGGGTAGATCAGCATACTCTCTCAGGAGATTCATAGACAAACAATAATATCTGTAAAGGAGTCGCCAGAGGCCCATCTCTCTCACAGAAGTTATTGCTCAGCTACACAGATACCCTGTGGTGACAACCAACAGCTCACTGCTCTTTTTCTCTCTCTTGATCTTCATTCCTAATGCGGATTACAAATATATCTGCGCAGTTATCTTGCTAGCGAAGATTCAAGAAGAAGAAAGAAGAGGACTTTGGGGAAGGGACTCAGATAGGCCTATCTATCTTGTACTGTGTCTAGCATCAATGAGGGAGTAGTGTGGGATATTTCTTTTATCTTTTTAAAGCCGATTTAAGTAACCCTTTAAAATAACCGTATTTCATTGTATCTCACTTGCTTAATTTGATATACAGTAAATTAAGCTTTGGTTAATTACAATCCTGTGTGCTGTTCCATTGTGTCACCCAGAAAGACTACCATTGAAGAAGGTAATAAGTCACTGTTGCATATTGAAGTATTGTAGTCCAATCTGTGTATCCATTTGAAGGTCCAGTCCTATTCTGGTCAGTTGTGCCTGAGGAGGGATCGAGCCAGTTCTATAGGGTTGTTAGGCAGGGTGTAGACCCAATAACATAATCAGCAGCTCCTGCGGGGGTGGTGCTACAGTTATAAATACTGGCAGATGAATGAGAGGTGGAGAGTTACAGGGCTCGGCTGGCATGATGTGTGAAAGAGGTGGAGAGCTAGGGATGCAGCTGGTGTGATGCCAATATCATAGGGCTTGGCTTGCATGGGTAATAGGATCAGGCATTTACTTGGCAAGAGTTGTGCTGGCATCATTCTTTGTAAAGCCAAGTGGTACTGTGCCTAAAGAAACAAATCCCCCATTCACATTTGCAGTTGGTAGTTTCTGGAGTATCAGGTCAGCTGGTGGAGATGCTTGTCTAATGCCCCATTTATCCAACAGTTGAGGGTAATTTGGAGAGCAGTAGAGTGATTGTTGAAAGGACTTGTCAGGAAGGGACATTTGAATGTGTGTGAAATGCCATAAACCCCCAGGATTGGTTTAGATTTAGCTGGAAGGGGCTTTTTTCCTAGCAGCATGCAATGGAGGCCCCTGCTTAACTCTATGTGGACAATATGTGCAGCTGGGATTTGCCTTTACATATAGGGTTGCAGGGCATCACGTTAGTGTTCAGCCTAAAGGACACATCCTGTTCACGTTCAGGGATGTTGGTCCTGGACCTTTTCTCCATATTCTCCCGGTCACTGCACACCCTTTCACACCTGAAGTACTCACACATAAGCCTATGTTTTACACGTAGTCCGGATAGAACTCTCTGAAGCCCAACTGCCCTTTTGCAGGCCCATGAGATACAGAGCCCGGGCCACCTAATGCATGTAACATGATGGGGTTTTCTCTCACCGTAAGGTGGGGAACTCCTTTTCCTCCATCCACTCCATAGCCAACCAGACTTGCTCCAGTAAAGCACACAACTCTTTACCCCCAGGCATTGGGTATACTTAGAGTATGACTGAAGGCAAAACTTGGTTTTAGGTTTTGGATGGAGTGGAGAGGGACTAGAACACTGGTCTTTATTGCTGTCTGTGCCCTGTTAATGAGATTCACCCTCTCTATTTGTCCTGTTTACCATTATCATTGAAAGTGAAAGTAAAAGAAAATCACACATTTTTGGCGGCCCCCAGAAAAGTAATAGGGGGGAAAACTTTCAATGGGCACACTAACTCTGGTGACCTGGGGGTCCCCAAGGAATTCCCTTAATTTGCAGGGATTTCCTCTCACTTCTTTGTTTGGCAATGAGACAGGAAATGAAGGGAAACCTCCCCAATGGGACACAGATGGAAAAAAAAAAATCTTACAGCAGTTTTAACCCTCCCTTACTCTATCCAAAATAAAAAAAAAGAAAAGCTTTGCCTATAATTCAACTTTAAAGCGGAGTTCCGGGCAGAAAATTTTGTTTTTACCTAAAAATAACTCCGGGACAGTCAGGGCTAGTGCATTTAATCAACGTTAGCCTCTAAACTGTCCCCTGTTTCAATGCCGTCCAAGGAAATGACAGGCCGGAGTCCCATCCCACTATGTAAACGGGATTTTAACAGCTTTGGGATAGTCTGTAGTAATAGACAATTAATTAGTATAAAAATATTGCTTTATTGAAAAAAACACAATACATATAAAAAATATTAAGATCATATTCTGTAAGCATGTACAAGGTGATTACAATTCAATGCATCAAAAATATGTGGAAATAGTACAATGTGACTTAGTAAGTCCTACATGTTTTGCCGAGGCTGGAAAGCTCTCATTGGCTTCTTCAGGGACAGTATAATGGAGTCACAGCACTGTTTCTAGATGCATTCAGTGTAGATCACAGAGCATGCCAAATAGACCAAGGTCCCAGCAGACAGGAACAAGGATGTAATCCCAGCGTCATAGAAACGGGTAGAAACCAGTATCCAGACGCCGGGATACCCACAGGGCAAGCACTGGACCAAATCCACAATCCGTGGAGAGTGTCTCCAGGACCACGGAACACGGAGGAAGGATATATGGCTGTGCCTATTTACTAGGTGCCACTGTGTGTCACACCGTCTCCAAAGAAAATCCCCGCATCCAAGTCCGGCGTGCAGAGGGAGTCGTCTCCAAAGGCCTTTCAGAGAATTTGGCAGTACATCCAACCGGCCTCACAACCGCAGACCACGTTTAACCACACCAGCCCAGGACCTCCAAATCCAGCATCTTCACCAACAAGATCGTCTGAGACCAGCCACCTGGACAGCTGCTGCAACAATCGGTTTGTATAACCAAAGAATTTCTGCACAAACTGTCAGAAACCGTCTCAGGGAAGCTCATCTGCATGCTCGTCTCCACCTGACTGCAGTTAGTTATTGTTACAGACTTGAGTGGGCAAATTCTCACATTCAATGGCATCTGGCACTTTGGAGAGATGTTCTCTTCACAGATGAATCCCGGTTTGCACTGTATAGGGCAGATGGCAGACAGCGGGTATGTCGTTGTGTGGTTGAGCGGTTTGCTGATGTCAGCGTTGTGGATGGAGTGGCCCATGGTGGCCGTGGGGTTGTGGTATGAGCAGGCCTATGTTATGGACAACGAACACAGGTGCATTTTATTGATGGCGTTTGGAATGCACAGAGATACTGTGAAACATAGAAACATAGAATGTGTCGGCAGATAAGAACCATTTGGCCCATCTAGTCTGCCCAATATATCTGAATCCTATGAATAGTCCCTGGCCCTATCTTATATGAAGGATAGCCTTATGCCTATCCCATGCATGCTTAAACTCCTTCACTGTATTTGCAGCTACCACTTCTGCAGGAAGGTTATTCCATGCATCCACTACTCTCTCAGTAAAGTAATACTTCCTCATATTACTTTTAAACCTTTGCCCCTCTAATTTAAAACTGTGTCCTCTTGTGGTAGTTTTTCTTCTTTTAAATATGCTCTCCTCCTTTACCGAGTTGATTCCCTTTATGTTTTTTAAAAGTTTCTATCATATCCCCTCTGTCTCTTCTTTCTTCCAAGCTATACATGTTAAGGTCCTTTAACCTTTCCTGGTAAGTTTTTTCCTGCAATCCATGTACTAGTTTAGTAGCTCTTCTCTGAACTCTCTCTAGAGTATCTATATCCTTCTGGAGATATGGCCTCCAGTACTGTGCACAATACTCCAAGTGAGGTCTCACCAGTGTTCTGTACAGCGGCATAAGCACTTCTCTCTTTCTACTGCTTATACCTCTCCCTATACATCTAAGCATTCTGCTGGCATTTCGTGCTGCTCTATTACTTTGTCTTCCCACCTTTAAGTCTTCTGAAATAATTACTACTAAATCCTTTTCCTCAGATACTGAGGTCAGGACTGTGTCAAATATTCTATATTCTGCCCTTGGGTTTTTACGCCCCAGGTGCATTATCTTGCACTTATCCACATTAAATTTCAGTTGCCAGAGTTCTGACCATGAAGAGATCCTGAGGCCCATTGTTGTGCCATTCATCCACAACCATCACCTCATGTTGCAGCATGATAATGCACGGCCCCATGTTACAAAGATCTGTACACATGAAGGTGGAGGGAGGGGAGTGTCATTACCCATGGTGTATACGCCCTACATGTGTGACTCTTAAGTCATGAGGGCTGCACAGATGAGGAAAAGTAGGAAATGAAGAACTTAGAAGGGAACTGAAACTGGAGCATGCTCAGTAGCTGGTCTACACAATCTCAGGCTGCAATGGGGCACAGAAGAAGATGGGAGGGACAGCTGAGGGCTGGATCAACGAGATATGATTTTTTTTTCCACACAAAAAGAATGCTTTAGTGGTTTTGTGAATATGCACACCCTGTTACATAGCATGTGCTAACAGTTTGTCATGGCCTGGCTTTAATGATAGTTTAATGTGACATACTGGAATATCACAAAGTAACTACCGTGTTTCCCCGAAAATAAGACCGGGTCTTATATTAATTTTGGCTACAAAAAACACACTAGGGCTTATTTCCAGGGGATGTCTTATTTATTTACGGCATGTACAATAATTTACATTTATTAAAAAACAGTCATGTCACCATGACAATTTTAAAGTGGTTACCCTAACAAAAAAAAAATCCTGATTCTTTAAGGCATGATAGACAGCACAGTGCTTGTATTGTGTCATTTACCCCTCTCTTTGTTCTAAAAAACCTGGAATAAAACAATAAAATGTTTTTAAAAAAGTTCCTGCGTCCCCTGTCTTCTCAAGAGTCAGCATTAGGACATTCAGTAATCCCAAAAATAAACCTTGATTAAAGGCATTATAAAATTATATAATCAGTTTTGTAAAACGATTATATAGTCTGCAGTGTGTCTCTTTTTGTAACTTTATAGTAGAAAATACCTTATTTACAGTGCCATTGGGTGCTCACATGACCCACCGGAGCTCTTCTTCCCCGCTTTCAGCACTGCAGAGTGAGGGGCCACTGATGTAAACCGCGAGGAGAGGAGATCTACCTCGGGTCATGTGAGCGCCCAACGCGCTGTAAATAATCTATTTTCCACAATAAAGTTACAAAAGGAGACACACTGCACATTATATAATCTTTTTACAAAATGGATTAAATGTTTTTAGAACGACTTTAGGGCTTATTTTTGGGGTAGGGCTTATATTGCAGCCATCCCCAAAATTAACGCTAGGTCTTATTTTCAGGGTAGGGCTTATTTTCAGGGAAACAGGGTATTTCTAGACTTTTGTCTCAGTTTTATATTACCCAGGACATTAAAACCAATGTTTTTTTTTGATCCTCTAGAATAGAAACCCGGTAAATCTGCTTTTTTAGAAGTATATTTCTAGATTGCCGTTTTGAGAAATAATACATTTGGGGATATGGAGAGTAGATTTGGATAAAGTCAAGTGGCTTTTGAGTACTTTATTCAAGAATAAGATGTATTTTAATGCGGTAGTTAATGTGCAGTCATCTCAAAGCCTAAATTAGGTATGACTATTCCCTTTTGCTTTCCCTCTAATGAAAATGCTAACCTTAATTGTCTGTCCCGAAGGATTCATGTACAGGCTTGATGTCGAGTTCACATAAAGGCACTTCGTTTCAGGAGCTTTTCGTCTCACTTCTTTTACAAACTGAAACAGCAGCTGGAGAAGGAACTCTAAGGAAGGGATAGTGGCCTCATATATTGGGGTAATGGGGACTTTTGAGAAAAAACACAAGCCAATGAAAAGTGCTTTAAAAATTTTAGAAACTTGGATTGAAAATTGTTGCCTGCTTCTGTTCTGGAGATATCGTAAGCTTCAGAACCAATTGTTGCCCCTACTGACTGTTTAATGCAGGGGTCCCCAAATTTTCAGTATGAGGGCCACATTGTATATTTTACAAATATTTGCAGGCTGAAAAAAATCAGTTTTTTAAATTACCTAATCAATTTTAAATTAATGAATACATTTTACTTTGAGTTTTTTTTTTTTTTTATTTAACATAATATTATGAAGAGCAACAGAGGAAAAAAAAAAAAAAAAAACTTTAGTAAAACAAAACAAAGAAATTCCAAATAAATATATGTCCATCAGAGTTCCCCTTTACATCAGGGTCCTCATCAATGTCTCCCCTTACATCAAAGTCCATACCAGAGTACCCCTTTACATCAGGGTCCCCATCAATATTCCACTTACATTATGGACCCCATCAGAGTCCCCCTTTACATCAAAGTCTCCATCAGAGTACCCCTTTACATTAGGGTCCCCAGTAATATCCCACCTTAGCTGGTTGTAAAGGCTGCTGGGAATCAATTGGGCTGCAGGCTGTGCAGGTTAGCGGGAAATGGGCCATGTAGGTGGGAAGACAATCAGCTGTTTAGCCAGACGGTCAGTAGGCTGTGTAGACAAGCAGGCAGTAGTCTAGTTAGCTAGGCAGACAGTAGTTTGTGGTGGGTTGCCATTTGGCTGTGCAAGTGGAAGAGCAGAAGGGTGTGCAGGTCAGAGGGCAGTAGGCTCTATAGAAGGGTGACCTGTACTGGTGAGGGACAGAAGGCTGTAAAAATGGGCAGGCAGTTGTGTATAGAGATGCAAATGCAACAGGTTGTACAGGTGAGCAGGTAGTAGGCTGTGCAAGTGGGCAGGCAGTAGGCTGTAGAGGTGTTCTTGCAGTAGGCTGTACAGATGAGAAGGCAGTATATTGTACAGGTCTGGGGGCAGTAGGCTATACAGGTGAGCAGAAAGTAGGATGTATAGGTGGGCAGGCAGTAGGCTGTAGAGGTGGGCTGGCAGTAGGCTGTGGGCTGTACAGGTGAGGGAGCAGTCAACTGTACAAGTGAGCAAGAAGTAGACTGTACAAGTGAGCAAAAAGTAGACTGTACAAATGAGCAGGCAAAAGATTGTACAGGTGGGCAGGAGTAGGCATTATAGGTGAAGGAGCAGTAGGCATTACAGGTGAAAGGGTAGTAGGCTGTACAGGTAAAGGGGTAGTAGACTGCACAGGTGAGGGGGTAGTAGGCTGTACAGGTGAAGGGGTAGTAGACTGCACAGGTGAAGGGGTAGTAGGCTGCACAGGTGAAGGGGTAGTAGGCAGTACAGGTGAAGGGACAGTAGGCTGTACAGGTGAAAGGGCAATAGGCTATACAGGTGAAGGGACAGTAGGCTGTACATGTGAAGGGGCAGTAGGCTGTACAGCTGAAGGGTTAGTAGGCTGTACAGGTGAAGGGGTAGTAGGCTGTACAGGTGAAGGGGCAGTAGGCTGTACAGGTGAAGGGGTAGTAGGCTGTACAGGTGAAGAGGTAGTAGGATGTACAAGTGAAGGGGTAGTAGGCTGTGCAGGTGAAAGGGTAGTAGGCTGTACAGGTGGAAGGGTAGTAGGCTGTACAGGTGAAGGGACAGTAGGCTGTACAGGTGAAGGGGCAGTATGCTGTACAGGTGAGCAGGGACTATGCAGTTTAGGTGAGGGGGCAGTAGACTGTATAGGTGAAGGGGCTGTACAGGTGAAGGGGTAGTAGGCTGTACAGGTGAAGGGGCAGTAGGCTGTACAGGTGAGCAGGGAGTAAGCGGTTTAGGTGAAGGGGTAGTAGGCTGTACAGGTGAAGGGGTAGTAGGCTGTACAGGTGAAGGGGTAGTAGACTATACAGGTGAAGAGGTAGTAGGCTGTACAGGTGAAGGGGCAGTAGGCTGTACAGGTGAAGGGGTAGTAGACTATACAGGTGAAGAGGTAGTAGGCTGTACAGGTGAAGGGGCAGTAGGCTGTACAGGTGAAGGGGTAGTAGACTGTACAGGTGAAGGGGCAGTAGGCTGTACAGGTGAAGGGGGCAGTAGGCTGTACAGGTGAAGGGGTAGTAGGCTGTACAGACAGGCGGGTAAAAGGCTATATACTTGTGTTATAATTCCACTTCCACAGTTCTGCAATGCTCTTTGAATTACACCACGCATTCATGTCTATGTCTACATTGCCCTGCAGAGACACTATCAGTATTTGGTATCTTGCTGTACATACTTATAGAAAGCAACTAGTGAAAACTAGGATGGTTCTAAGAAAGCAGACTGCTGTATGAAGCCTATGTGACTGCTGGACGAAAGCAAATCATAAAGTAATGCAGACTGGTTAGATATGATGGAGCTCAGACCAAAAAAAATCTCATTATGATACTCCACATAGCAGCTGCATCCTTCCTTACTTACATATAGCCTCTTCAATGTACACAGTTCAATACCCAATCATGGTATTGGCACTTTTATACTGTAAATTAATACGGGGAAAAATAATTACTGCTGAACCTCATTTTTCTTAGTTGCTCTTCCTTGCCCCCCCCCCCCCCCCCAGCCTACTGATTGCACATTGTGGGGGCAGCAACACCCTGGCTAGGTCTTCCCTCTGCTCTCCCATCTGTAAGCTGGTTCATAGTGCTGCCAGTGTGTGCAATGTTGTGTTGAGTTTACCTTTCCCAATCTTAGTGCTTTTGTGCAGCAGGGTTACAAGAAGCAAATATAAGAAAAATGTAGGCATGTGTGCAATAAAAATGAATAACCTCATGACTGGATTAAAGGCTGGAGTTATACTCTAAGCATAGATCCAAAGTTTATGTATTCAAACATTTGTTGTATTTAGTCATTTTTCTTTCTTTTTTCTTTTTTTAGCTTAAAAGGTTTTAAGTATATTTTAGTATATATTTTTTTTCATATATTTTAAATACATTTTAAAATATTTAATATATAATTTGAATTATATAATATTTTAATATCATGGTTTTAATATATGTTAAATACATTTTACATATCCAATTATTGCAGAACCTGCCAATTTGGTATCTATAATCAGTATTTTGCCTGATGTCCTTTTTTTTTTTTTTGGAAGAATGCATTAAGTCACCAGTAACATTTTTCAGGAATTATAAAAACTATTTCACACAAGCTCATGTTTTTTTCATTGTTATTGACTGTTTAGTTATATTGATGTGTGTTTTGTTTGTTTTTTTATTTTTTTATAGGGGGATCGAGGATCTCCAGGTCTTCCTGGCCAACCTGGTGCCCGAGGACCTCCAGGTATAGGCATTGATGGCACTCCGGTAAGTCATATAATAATGCAGAATTTGGCTTAATGTAGTTCGTAACTTCTTGAATAAAAACACTTTGGGTGTCTGTCAGGGAAAAAAAAAAAACTTTCATCACATCTATGCAATACATACAGGATTCCCAATGGTTTTTCCTCTTCAAAACACTGCAAATACAGAAAAATACTTGCTAATCCTGCCATGAATCCAGTAAGTTCTCAGATTCCTGTCCTCTTTGCTTTTTCTGAACTGAAAACACAAGTTGTGTTATCAGCACTGCCCAGCTCTCCTCTGTGAACTACAGATGACAGCTGTTTTATGCAAGTAGGCAGGGGAATTGACAGTGACAGTGATGTCATTGACAAAATATGGATATGACCATATATGGTCAATGACATCACTGCCGCTGACAAAATTGGGGGTGTGCTATCTAGGTGCCCCCTCATCCAGAGGGCTTCTGGATTCTGATAAGCCCCCTATCTGCAGATCCTCACAACTACTAAACTACTACTACTTCTCCTCATCAACATGGGGACAAGGTGCTTTACCAAGGGGGTCCCCCCTGGCAAGGTACCACCCTCATGTTGAGGGCATAAGGTTAGGTATTGTTTGGAGAGGGAGGGGCAAACATTCGTCCCTGCCCCTTTCCTAGCCAGCCTTAGGATTAGGACCCTGGACTGCTTTGTGTGCTCAAGCTCTCACGAAGGGGTTGTGAATCTCAGGCATCCGCCGCTGGGGATGCCGACAGGCGAGGGCACTTGTCCCAACTCCTACAATACCTGGCAGTAAAGAAAAGACTCCCTGGAGCCACACACCCTTAAACTGAATTTATGAATGGCAAGCTCAGCCTGGACTCCAACCAGGCCACGCCCCCAATGTGTTTCACTCCACCCTTCGGAGCTTAGTCATGGGGTCGAAGTCCAGGCTGAGCTTACTATTCATACTTTCAGTTTATGGACAGCACGGATGTGTGGCTCCAGATAGTCCTTTCTTTACTGCTTAAGATTAGGAGTCTGGTATGAGATTTTCGGGCAACCCTGACACTTTTTTTTTTTTTGCTTGAGGTTCTCCCAATCTGTATCAGATGAATAAACGTTCCTGCGATCATCTGAACAACCGACCAGCCAAAGGTGTTTGCACCTAACCAAGAGCTGGTCCCTAACTGCAATATATTACATTTTTTCTGTTTGGGTTAGTTACATTGCCAGTCCACCCAAAATTAGGTGATTGTTGGTATATTAATTCGTTTTTTTAGAACAGGATGAGTGTCCCCCCCCCCCCCCATATAATAAGAGTGACAAGTGAATGGAGCTGAAGTGACGGGCACTTGTCTTCAGGGTCATTGAGATATAGGAGCTGAAGTTCCATTCTTTAGCTATTTGACCCTTCGGACACTTTTTGTTTAGTTAAAATCAGTATTTTTTCCTAGAAAACTACTTAGAACCCCCAAACATTATATATATATATATTTTTTTAGCAAAGACTCTGGAGAATAAAATGTCGGTCATTGCAATATTTTTTGTCACGTGGTATTTGCGCAGCGGTCTTTAAAACGCCCTTTTTTTGGAAAAATTTTGAAATATCACATTTCACTGCATTTAAAAAATACTAAGCAGTAAAGTTAGCCCATTTTTTTTGTATATTGTGAAAGATGATGTCACGCCGAGTAAATGGATACCCAACATGTTACGGTTTAAAATTGCGCCCCCCCCCGTGGGATGGCGACAAACTACGGTCAATAGAGATCTCAATAGGCGACGCTTTAAATTTTTTTAACGGTTACCAGTTTAGAGTGTAGCTCTTTTTTTAAATTATTGCCCACGCTCTGGCGATCGCGGCAATACCTCACATGTGTGGTTTGAACAGCGATTTCATTCGCGGCTCGACTTCCGTATACGTTTTTTTTTTTTGTGCGCTAACGGTGACGGGGGTGGCTAACATTTTTTTTTTTTCTATTTATTTTATTTTTTTAACTTTATTACAGGTTTAAAAAAAAAAAAAAAAAATCTGATCACTTTTATTGCTGTCACAAGCAATGTAAACATCCCTTGTGACACCAATATGTAGTGACAGGTACTCTTTATGGAGGGATCGAGGGTCTAAAAGACCCCAAACCCCTCCACTACACTTCCATGTATGCAAAACGCCGAAAACTGCGTTTTTGCATACAGCCGTTTTTTAAATTTGCCACCTTTTGCAGCACAGTAACCCGGAAGTGACGTCATGGACGCCGCCTCTGGGTTATGTCATCGGAGACCCGATCAAAGCCGTTTCTGGCATTGATCGGGACTCCATCCAGCCGGCGGACGCCCCGGCTGGGTGCTCGGGGCTCCCGGTGGGACGGGGAGCCCGGAGCAAAGTCACGGAAGGTGGCGGGAGGGGCGTCCCCTCCCGCTCACCCGGGTAACGATCGAGCGGCTCCCGGGCCGCATCGGTTGTTACCGACCGAAAGCCGACCATTGGCTCTAAACCACGGTACCGGAATGGTGTCTCTAGCTAGAGGCATCATCCCGGTATACTACCGCAAAGTTTGCCAAGGTAGTCCTACGTCACTTTGCGGTAAGTGGTTAATGTAGCCATGCAGAATGGTGCTGGATCCAGTAGGCCAAGTGGTTCAAATCCTTGCTTGGCAGTGCTGGAGCCCTGATTTTGATTAGCATCAAGGACACCATGTTTTTGATTAACATCAAGGACACAATGTTCACAAAACTTATATACAGTATGTTCTTCTTGTATTTGAAATGTTTCCTCCATACGATGGGGTTTTCTTCCACAATGCTGAAAAATTCCAATAAATATTAGTTTCATATAAAAATCTCCAGAACAGATATTGGCTTTTATAACAAAGAAAAATGTGCGGCGCTCTAACCAATTTGAAAATCAATTGATCATAAAGTGCAAATGTGCATAAACTGTAATATATAATGTGCATAAATACATAGAAGACAAAGTCAAATTATTCAAAATAAATAACCGACCAAAGAGTCCACTAAAACTGTCCACTAAATCCCGGCATCCCAGACAATGGCAGCAGTGAGTGAGCGTTGTCGGCGACCGCCAACAATCTACCGCAGAGGATCCCCAGTGACGCGTGTACAGTGAGCATTTCCCCTTAGGACAGGCTTATTCAGCTGCCATGGATCAGAGCAAGAGGAGAGAACCTAATGGGAAGCCATTGTAGCTGGAGTGTTTGTCAAAGCAGAGCTCCACCCAAAAGGGGAAGCTCCACTTGTTTGCTTTCTTCCCCCCTCCACTGCCACATTTGGCACCTTTCGGGGCCGAGGGGCGGGTACCTATTTTTTGACAGGTACCCGTCCCCACTTCCGGTTGACCTTGCCGTGGTGAAGTCCCCCAGAAGTTCGGCCCCCCTCCTCCTTCCCTTCGCCGCCGGGCCATTCACAAAGCTCAGCGCGTTTCGTCAATGCACAGTAGGAAACCGTCTGTGAAGTCGCAAGGCTTCACTGCCTCTTTCTCTTACAATGAATGGCGGCGACAGCACCCGAGAGCCGATTGGAAAATTGGCTGGGTTGCTAATATTGCGGGCTCCTTGGACAGGTAAGTGTCCTAATATTAAAAGTCAGCAGCTACAGTATTTGTAGCTGCTGACCTTTAATATTTTTGTGGGGGGGGGGGGTGCTGAAGCTCTGCTTTAAGCTGGCTTTATCCTTCCCCCGGTGAGTGCATAATGGTGAAGGATTGGAACACACTGTGGATGCACCTCAGGTGACATGGAGGAATAATTTTGATGGGATATTTCCACTTGATGTCTTTGGAATCACTTGGGAGATTTTTTTTTAAGAGACAGTTTTAGTGGACTCTTTCGTTATTTATTTTTAATAATTTCACTTTGTTTGTCTTATATGTATTTTTGCACATTATATGTATATATATATATATATTATAGTTTATGCCAGTGTTTCTCAACCTTTTTCCAGTCGAGGCACACCCCAGAAATTATGGACAGTCTTGAGGCACCCTTTAAAATTATGGACAGTCTTGAGGCACCCCATCCTAAAATGTAAAAACAATTCTAATAGTTTTACGTAATGCAGCAACATACACACACGTAGGACACCCAACGTTAGAGGTACAAGTTGGTACTGACTAGTATGCCAATGTTTCTCTTTTTCCTCTGTTTTCTCCATCACTCATCTAATAGGACCCCAAAACTTATGGAGAGAAGCAGGGAAGAGTCAAACAAGGATGCTACGCAGGAGACTAACATTGTCCTTATAAACTGAAGATGTCATAGGTCGTTAGCAGGTTGGCAGCTAGAGGGTTGTAACGGTGCACAATGAAAACCTGTGACTTTGTGTAACGTAAAAGGCAGGCTTCATCCACCTGCTAGTGTGCTAGCAATAAATTGTGGCCAGCTATAGCGCTTGCGTCAAGTGAACCAATGCTGGACCATAGCTTGACAATACAAAAGGTTTTTTTTTTTTTAAAGATTTTTTGAGGGTGGTAGGCCTTAAATATATATGTAAAAATATGCAAAATAGCTGCGCTAAGCACCCTAAATGAAGGTATAATATATAATAAATAAATCCTTATAAAAAGCAGCTACACAAACAGATTCTGAAATAATCATAAATATCATGTAGAAGAAAAATGTGTAGTGCTAATATAAATAAAAGTCCACATAAATGTAGACATAAAAAAGATGTCCTTATATAATCCACATATGCAATGACTGATCTCCACGTGAAGTTATGGATAACCCACACCAACACTCCTGGGAGGAACAAGGTGAAACAGAACCACCACCAGAGGTATTATAAATATCCTTACCAGATCAAAAGATCATATAGGCAATAAATAACCGAATATATCAATCACTGGGGAACCGATCATCACCATAAAGAGTTTCCACCGTCAGTCATCCTTTAAACGCTGCTATATCACTGTGAGTAGTATTCTCAGAGAAAAACACTGAAGGCCTCTCATAGTGCAGTAAATCAAACCAGGCTGTTTATTTTAATAAAACAAAGATACACTCACATTTTTGCAGAGTGGCAGCAGCATTTACAAGGGTCACCAAAGGCTGTGGATTGTTTCTAACCGGAAAGATGGCCGCCGTTTCCCTCCACTGTGCATGCGTCCGACATCCACCAATGAGGGTCCACCCAACGCACGTTTCGTCATA